>NC_092502.1:125413358-126017358 GCF_047511675.1 Marmota flaviventris | reverse complement strand
TTTAAAAATATTGAAGATTATTGCTGCATTTAATATACACCCAGGAGCTATATTACAAAAACTACAAAATAATAATAAGATATATTTAAAAATTAATGAAAATATATAATATTTATGAGTAGACTCAGTATCATTAAAATTCAGTTCTCCCCAAATGAATGTATAAACTTATTGTACTCCCAATCATAATCATAATAGCAATTTTCATAAAAACCAATAACTTAAGAATCAAGTAAAAGGAATAAAGTAAGAAAGAGTAAGTAAAGGTAGGAAACAACAAGTATAAAGGTTGAAACCAGTAAAATTAAATCAAACACTGAAGAAACTATGAGTTCCAACAGTTAGTTTTAGTCCATAAACTCCTAGCAGTAATTGGACCTATTTGACTTCACTTAAGGAGATATTTGTCACCTGCAACAGAAAGGTATAACAGTTAAAAATCTCTTCTAGACTTAACAGTAAAGCTGAAAGGAGTTCATTTTAGGTAAATCTCCTACAAAAGTCAGGGTCATTTTAGAGATAACCTAGAAATTTGAGATAAAATTATAAGGGTAGTTTACTTGAGAATTAAATTCCCAGATTCATTAGAACAGTCTGGTCCTGTAGAGTACTGTGGCTCCTCTTGTTGAAAACTATATAGATTCTTTAATAAAATAGGTTACTTACAATGTTGCTGGATAACATAGTTTATAATAAAATTGTTGCTTTATGGTATGCACAAATTTTATCCTTTATCCTTCAGAATCACTAATAGGGTAAGACTACAGCATAAGCCAACTAGAGAAGTGATGGACTTGCAGGAGAAGAAAGGAATCATGCCTACTTATAGAATCTGCAAACATGGGCCTTGAAGAATGAGAAGAGTGTGTCTGCAAGCAGTTCCTCAAAATAGAAGGGCACTTTCCAATAAAGATGGCTACTGGAGATGTTGGTGATATGAAAACCATTTTCCCACAGCTCAGAATTGTATACATTCTTTAAAGTCTTAAATGACTGCTTTAATATACTTCTGGGATTGATTTTAGAAACTTGTAAAAAGTATACGTCAACATTAAAAGAAGCAAAAATCTTAGTTATATTATGGCAGACTATGAAAGAATAGAACAAAAGATTCAGAAAAGTGAGCATGCTCTAAAGATGTATAATATAAAATTGGAAACCTCACCAGCTAACCATGTTCTTTTAAAGAGCCCAGAGGACAGTTTGTTTATTGAGGCAATGAAGAACACATCAATGAGGGTGGGACCAGTTTATTTAAAAATTCATTAAGGTTTAAAAATGGCCAACAGGCATATGAAAAAAAATTCAAATCACCAATCTTCAGAGAAATGAAATTCAAAGTCAAAATGAAATATAACCTCACTCATATAAGGATGGCTATTATTAAACAGTCTAAAGATAACAAGTACTAAACTGGGGATATAGCTCAGAAGTAAACAAACCACTTGCTCAGTATGTATGGAGACCCTGAGTTCAATCCCAATACCACCAGCATCCCCACCACCACCACCACCACAAACAACAAAATATCCCATGACACAAAAAGCAAACTTAAACTACATAACAAGTGATGACAAGGATTTGGAGAAAAGGGAACATTTTTACACTTTAGTTTGGAATATAAATTAGTGCAGCCTTTACAGAAAACAATATAGAAAATCCTCAGATTAAAAATAGCAATATCAAATCATGAAACACTAACAGTCTTTGACATATATCCAAAGGAAGTAATACCCATTTGTGAAAAAGATATCAGAACTCCCATGTTTATTGCAGAACTATTAGCTATAGGAATGGAAACAACCTAAGTTTCCATCAAATGATTAATGGTTAAAGAAACTGTGGAATAAAGAAAATACTTAACATTTGAAAGGTCTGTTAGTTCCATCACCTGAACTGTAAGAGTTATTCTGGTAGGGAGAGGTTCCCATATCCCTTAGCAAATGTGGTAAATTAAAAATAAAACTTTTTTATGTGCCCAATGGATCACTATTCAGACATAAAAAGAATGAAATTCTGTCATTTGAAACATCATGAATGAAACTGAAGTTCATTATGTTAGAAGAAATAAGCACAGATACACGAGTAAAAAGAATGAAATTCTGTCATTTGAAACATCATGAATGAAACTGAAGTTCATTATGTTAGAAGAAATAAGCACAGATACACGAGTACCACATGATTTATTCCTACATGGAGTATAAAATTGGATCTCAAAGAAGTTGAGAGTGGAGTGATGGTTACTAGAGAGTAGACAAAGTAGAGGTGGGGACAAGGTAAGTAAAAGCTGAACAATGGGCATTAAGTTATAGTTAGATGTGCTATTGCAAAATAGTTTGATTTGAGCTCTGTACAATGTATATATGTATTGAGGCATCGTATTGCCTGTGAATAAGTACAATTTTTGTTTTTATATGTCAGCTAAAAGTAAATTTAATTTTAAAAGGAAAAAAAAACACTAAAATATTAAACTATACCCCTTGGACTACCAAAAATAAAACACAAGAATGCTTATTAATGACTATGTTCTGTATACTGGGAATTAAGAAATCCTATTACAAAACCAGGCTCCTTGGTATTAATGGATGTGATGTAATCCTGGAATAACAGACGCCAGGTTGTAACATTTCATTGTTTGAACCAAGATGAGTATAATTAATGTAATGAGTAGCAAAGTTGGAAGGTCATGCATGAGTGCATATTACTCAGAAATCTATGAAGATGGCTCACAGAATATAGATGGACAGATAAAAATATAATCAAGTAACATATATTAAAAAGATAAGTAGTAAGGAACAAAGGAATGAAGTTATCAATGCCAAATAAAAGACACAAGCCCTTGCCTGGTGTTTTAGCAGTTTTGTTGTTCCTGTGACAAGAAGACCTGATGAGAACAATTTTTAAGAGGAAATATTTATTTGGTGCTCACAGTTTCAGAAATTCTCAGTTCATGGACAGTCACCTCCGTTCCTGAGGCCTGAGGTGAGGCAGAACATCAAGGCAAAATTATGCAGTAGAGGAAAGCAGTTCAGAACATGGACAATCCTAAAGCAGAGAGAGAGAGCACTCCATTCAAAATGACAAAATATATACCCCAAAGGCAAGCCCCCAGGAACTTACCATCTCCAACCACACCCTAGCTGCCTAAAACCTCCACTCAGTTAAGCCCTTTCAGTGTACTGATATACTGATATACTGATTAAGTTAAGGTTCTCATAACCCAGTCATTTCACCTCTAACTTTCTTTCATTGTCTCACCCATGGATTTGGGGGGGACACCTGGAATTAAAGTCATAACACATGGTTACCAAGATGAGTATAATTAAGCCAGTTTTTAGACCCAGAACCTAAACTAGAATTTGGATTTTCATTGAGGAAGCATCCTGAAATGCCACTGCCAAATGATTCAAGTTCATTATGCAAAGGGTAAAACTGCCTACTGGGAAAGAGAAGCATTAAGGTCATTCAAGCTTATTAGGTGAAAGGGCCAAGTTTATGCTTATTTATATTCAAGGAAGCAGAGATACCATGTCTCTTTCTGATAGCCCAGCATACACAACAATGAAAGGGGCTCTTGCTCAGGTTGCATTCATGAAGGTTTACTGAATGGGTCCAGAGACCCACTGGTCAGTAGCTTACTGGTGGTTGTTTATCCATTGGCTCTCTGAGAAAAAGTCCTACATTATAGCAGTTACTTATTTCTGTGGTGTATATCCTCCTACTATGGCTGATTTCAAAGTAGCAGCATGACAACACTGAAGATGGAGCTGGGAGGAGATGTGCATGAGTAGCTCCAGGAGCCAATGCAGCCAGCTCCAGCTCCCAGGGAATCTGCTGGTCATTTTATAAGATTACAAATATTTAATTGCAAGGATATACTTAACATTTGAAAGGTCTATTAGTTACATCACCTTAATTGTAAGAGTTACTCTGGTAGGGAGAGTTTCCCATATCCCTTAGCAAATGTGGTAAATTAAAAATAAAACTTTTTTTTTCTGGAGTTGGGTAGCAGTGACTAGTACCTCCTTTAGGGGCCTAAAGAATGAGGGCAATAGTTCTTAATGTATTCTGGGTTCTCTGGAACTTGGCTAAAATTGAGATTGGTATAAAATGTTTATTAGATAGCAGCACCTAGCAAAGAAAAAAAAAAAGAAAACACATATTAAAAGAAAAAGTCTAAATTTGATGTGGACTGATAAAACTTTTATAGATCCAGCTGGAAGTTCTGGAGTTAGTATGTTTGTCAGAGTGTCTTACTTTGGATTAAGTCTCTGACTTTTATACCTTACTTTGATGAATTATTGGATGGCCATGACTTTAGCAAAATCATGGTGGATGAGAAAGAATATGCAATTAAAAACAAATGAGCAGTATTAAAGAATTGTAACATTTGACAAGCCTTTTTGGAAGCCATAGAATGCACATTTTAGATCCTCTACTTCAGAGATCCCAATTGACTGACACATTGGTTGTTACCCCTTTGGATCTGCCACTGTGTTTTCAGTGAACCCACACTTGTCACAAAATCCTCCTTAATAGATTCTCTTGCATTTTTTCTTTAAAAAATGTCTTTCCCCCCACCCCTCTGTTTGGCCCAGTCAAACTCTTATTGGTTAGATTTTGGCCATCCACAACTGAAATTCTTTATACTTTTTCTTTTAGGTTTTGATTCCTGTTGCTTTTTGTTTTTGTTCTCCTTGATTATACTTGTATTCTTTCTTTTTGGTGATATATTTTTGGATTTTAATATATTGGGATTTTAATTTCTGAAAGTATTTTATTGATTTTACTAGCTTCTTATTGACATCAGGTTCCTGACATTTAGATTTAATCTTTTCAAGTCTATATGATAATCCTACTTAGAAGTTTTGTCTTTCTGTATAATGTCTATACCATAATACAAATGTTTTTATTCTCTTGTAAGATTATGCTTTTACTGATTTATTTCAATATTGTTTATGTTATAGCCTTTTCTCAAATTTTTGACAATTTGTGAATATCATTGATATTTAAAAATGATGCCTTCTCATTTCAAATAAATGTTTACAGAGCTTGGTGTCCATGTAGGTTTACTAATTTACTGTCCCTATTTTAGAGTGAGAGAATATGATGATCAACTGGAATCTCTCCTCAGGTAGAGAGGCACTAAATGCCAGAACACTAAATAAATAATCCAATAAATTAATAATAAATAAATATGGCTAAATAACTAATAAGCTAAGTAAGTTAAGAGATAAGGCTAAATATACTAAATGTATACTTAGTTTTTGCTGTTCTATTATAAGGGACAAGTCAGTCTACTCTTCTAAAAATGGGCATGTACATTTTTCTCTAGTTTTCATCCACACCTATTACATTAATCATTTCACAAACCTGATATATCTTAATGAAGAATCTTCCTAGAGTTAGACCAAGAAGATGGCATTCATCCTTTTCTGGAATCCTCCATTCTACTTTATTAATTAATGGAATTAAATAAACATAAATTTTGCATTTATGAAACTCAGAATTTATATTGATAAATAGAGAAACAAACAATTATAATGAAATGTGGAAATGCAGTGATAGATTTATTCAGATGAGATTGCATGGTTGTAGAGATGAACTGTCTAAATCCATCTGGAAGTCCAACAGGAAAAAGCTTTTGTGGTCAGGGAAGTTCTTGTAGGCAGAAAGTATCATATTTCTCAATGCTTCATGACTCACCACTGATTACAGCAACCCAGACTTGTTTTCTTAATCATTAATTTCAGTGTCATCATAAGAAAAAGGTAGGATTATATATTCCTTATGGAGTGTTTTATGCCAATTAAATGGTATGACACATAAATACCATACAAAAAGTTTGGTAGTAAATCATCTTTCTTATAGAAAGACCTTAAAAATGGTAGTTATTGATTTCCTAAATTTTGTCATATATTTTTGTCACATTTTTAGATGGGAATGCTTCTTATGATTTATAACAAAGAAATGTGTCATCTCTTAGCCAAATGATTGGATTATGATATAGCTGTCATTGCTTGCTCAATTGTGAATTTTGCACTGCTTTGAAGATCTGCTTATTTCTTTGCCATCCCAGCAGAGATATTTTTATTAGTAGTCCTACAGATGATGGAATTTAAAATGGATCCTTAATTGTTCCTCAACAGTCTTCAAGGAATCAATTCTATGATGTAGAACTGAAACAAAGACATCATATACACCAAAGGAGCCTGCATATAGTACAATTAAATATAGTAGATACTGTCACATTTCTCAGAATAGCACTAACATTTTCAAATCTAAGACAAGTTACTGTGACAGCTTCATTCACAATGGGCTATGATTTAGTAGATAAAAGTTTTCTGCCAAAAACTTCGAGTTGATTTTAAGGAAAAGTTGAATTGCTGTCGGATATTCACATCTCAATTAAGGGAGAAAAACAAATTTAATATGAATTTTTCAATCTGCTTCAGCATTTTACAATTGCTGTTGGAGATCTCAAATGGCCACAATAATTATGTTCAACACATCTGCATGATAGCATGAAAAATCAAAATTAGTATATAGTTTATATATTAATAATATATATATTATAATTAATTTAGAAATTCTTTAGTCTCCAACAAAAAATTCATTGTTCTATTCTGAAGATGAAAATAATGCGAATGTCTTTGTTAGGTCAAGAGAAATTAACAAAACTATAACATTTTTTAGTACATGAACAATAAGCCATTTCTATTAAAAAAAAAAAAAACCATCATTTACCTTTTAAGTCTATAGGTTTTGGTGGAGGTGGTATGGACAAGATCCAGCCTCCACTGTTCTTCCTAGGTTTGCTCATGATTCTTGGGTTACTTGAGGGGTCAGTTTTGGACCAATTGTGCTAGAATGGCCTCAGGATGTCTAGGAAGAAGACAACTTGTCTCCAATCCATTATTCTCTCACTTTCTAGATTAGTCTGAATTTTTTTTTTCATTCCGGAGGAAAAATGCAGAAAAGAAGAATGGAAGAACGCACTTCTTACAAGCTGGCATATTCTATTAACTAATGAAATTCATGCACTCATCCCAAATTCAAAGGAGTATGTTAAAAAGAGAGAATATATATTTTTTAAACCCAAGATGCTTCTTCCATTGAGTTGCATCTGCATCCCTGTTTATTTATTCATTTTTTTTATGTTGTAATAGAGTCTTGCTAAGTTGCTGAGGTTGTCCTTGAATTTATGATCTATCCTCCTGCCTCAGCCTGGGATGACAGCATATACTACAATGCCAGGGTATAAAAACTCTAATTCCCTTTTTTTTTTTTTTTTTTTTTTTTTTGGTACTGGGGATTGAATTAAGGGGCATTCAACTACTGAGCCACATCCATAGCTTTATTTTGTATTTTGCTTAGAGACATTAGAGACAGAGTCTCGCTGAGTTGCTTAGTGCCTCACTTTTTGCTGAGGCTGGCTTTGAACTTGCAATATTCCTGCCTCAGCCTCTGGAGCCCCCGGGATTACAGGTATGCACCATCGTGCCCAGCTAAAAACTCCAATTCTTGATGTGAGAAGCTACCAAATCACAGTAGAAAGGGTGCAGAAACAATGAGGAATAACAAATTGGTAGACAGAGATGGATCAACCCTAGTCAACCCAAATGTGTTTTAATCCTTGGGATTTCAGTAAAATTCTTTGTGCTTCAAATTGTTCTGTTGCCAAGTAAATTAATGTTTTGGGTGAAACATATGGTTTTCATTTTAACTGTATTTATTTTTTCTTTCATTTGTAAAGTAAGGAAGTTATATGGGTACTACTGTATGTTTTCAAACAAAATTTTTCTCAATCCAAAGAGGTCCTGCCATGCTTCTTTGAGAACTGAAGTGAGAATGGCAGTGACATTTTTCTTCCCTTTAGAAAATCACTAACTCAAATGTCTCTTAAGTTCATATCCATTGTAAATTTTATCTTTGTGGATCAAACTGGTAAAAAAAAAAAATTAGAGGACAGACATTATGTATTCATGCCATTAGTTGTACCTGAACAATTTTCCAAGTCTCTTTTCTTGGTATTTGTACTTCTCTGATCTGTTTAATTCAATAACAATACTGTATTTTCAAATATGTGAGATTCTGCAGAACTAATAAAATCTATCTTGCTGAGTTTTCTTCCTCTTCTTCCTCTTCTACGTATAGACTGAGGCATTCTCTAAATGTTAGTCCTTTTCCATAAAATAATCCATCAATTTGTAGATACAATGTTTATATATTAGTCCAGAATTGTTCCTTCAATATCACCTCCTCCTTACCAGCTAACTACCAAACTATTTTGATGTTAATTTTTGGGCATTTTCCATATTCAATTTCTATTTTATATTCCACACTTCCACTTTTTTCTGACATAAATTAAAGTATTTGAATTTGCCTTCTGCCTGAAATATTCAATAAATAAATAAAATATGTGACTAAAATGGATTTTAAGATATTAGACCTTGTAAAACACAGGTCAGTGATCCCTGGGGAATAAGAGAAGTAATGTCATTACAGATTATACTCATAGTGAAAAGCTAATAAGATAATATAAACAACAACACTATGCCAATAAATTAGACAACTTAGATAGAAAACACAAATTCCTTGTAAGAAACAAACTATAAAAGTTTATTTAAGAAGAAATAGTAGCCTAACTTTTACCACTATTTGACTTGACAATTTTTATTTGTTCATCTATGTTTATGATACCGTAATTTGATAGGTCTGAGTCTTTTAAAGTATTACATTTAATATTTAAGGTTAATATTTCCTACTTTAAATTTTATTGCTGTAATATTTTGTCTCTCCACTTTTTTCTAAGTAAAGGTCCAACTTGCAGCAAAATAACTAGCAGATGATTATCACCCACTGGATATTTGTTGAATAATATGATGGTTCAGTGCCTGGGTTCTGGAAATTAACTTGCTATAATTTGAATAAGGGTCTTTAAAACCAATTGTTGGTGAAGTATCCTGATGTATCTATATTTAGTTTCCCTCATTTTAGAAGTTAAATAACAATTCTATCTTGCTCCAATGGTAGTTATAATTATTGTATATTTTGATCACTTAGAGTAGTATGGGTAAATAATAAATTATTGAGAATATTTGCCATTATTATGAGTATTTTGCAAAGAAATCAGGAAAGACATGGATATGCCAAAGTATGGATATGCCAACAATTTAGTAGTGATTTAAGAAATAGATTTGACAATGTAAAGGATGGATAGTATCAGAGAGGGTTATTTAGATATTATGCATAATTCAGCTCAAGGATAATAAGCATTTGAATTAAGGCAATAGTAACTATTTGTCTTTAAAGAATTTCAAATTAAACAAAACATGAGATACCAACATACATCTAATAAAATGAATTTTTTTTAAAGAAGATACTGTTGCTATTATGGAACTACAAGAATTGAGAACAATGGAAAATTTTATATATTGCTGATGGGAATACAAAATGATACAGAAACTTGGGAAAACAGGTTTATAATTTTTAAATAAATCACACACTTAAAGAAATTCCACTTCTAAGCATCTGTAAATTAAAACTAACATTACATGAAAACCGACATGTAAATAACTTGTGGAGATTTACTCATAATTGTCAAAAACTTGAAGCAACTCAAATTCCTTTCTGCCTGTGAATGATTGAACCAACTGTCACATCTGTATATGGAATATTAATCAGCAATAAAACAGCAAACTATTGATAGACATGAGCACATAGACAAATGGCAAATGTATTTTGCTAAGCAAAGGAACCCAGACCCCAAATGCTCTACTTTGTATAATTCCATGAATATGTCATCCAGAAAAAGACAATAAAACACAGACTGAAAAGACATAAGAAGTTGCAGGTTGCAAGGGGCAGAGGTGGCAAGAGGAGATGCTACAGAGGGGTGGGAGAAATTTGGAGCAATGATAGAATCCTTTTAAATTTTGGCCCTGGTAGTTATCATACAAGTTGATTACCAAAACACAGGGATCTATGTACTTTTCAAAGATTATACTGATCTTTGGAAGCAAAATCCTGTTAGATTTCCAAGTTAAAACTTCTGGGACCCGTGCAGGAGTCCAGGCCAAGGTTAGGACCAGGACCCAAGCCAGAGCCCCGGCCCCAGCCTAGGCTTCCCCGGTCCATCTAGGCCAAGAACCATCTCCACAGACCCAAGTGAGCCCAGGTCCAATTCAATCCCAGGTCAGGCCCAGGACCACCCCTGCTGACCTACTTGGGAGCCCAGGCCTAGCCTACCTCTATCTTCGGACATTGCAGCCATCCCCATGTTGTTGCCTCCACCTTAGGTCAACATACAGGGCCTGGAGTCAGCTGCATCTCTGAACAGGCAGCCCAAAGCCATTTAAGTCCTACCCTTTCAGCCCCATCTCAAAAGGTGGTTGCATACAACCTGGGACACACCCATTGCTATTTTGAGTTACTTCTTCTATTGCCACCACCACTTTAGTTGCAGTAGCATCCATCTTGGGACACAGGCCAGGGCCTGGAAGCCCAATACCAAGGTGAGGTACAGGTAATCTGCAGGGACACAACAAGATTGTAGGGTAGAAACTGTAATACCTCAGATTCACACTGCAAGAAAGGAAGACACATAGGTAAAGTGAAAAAATAGGGCAGAACATGCCCCAAACAAACCAAGATACTACAATAACAGAATCCATTGACAGCATGGGAGATGAAATGTGAGAGAAGAAGTTCAGAATGTACATAATTAAAATGTTCTGCAAATTAAAGAATAATCTACATGAGCAAATATAGGCAAAAATTGATCACTCCAACAAAGAGATGAGAGACCAAACATAGGCAACCATTAATCACGTCAACAAAGAGATAAGGGAGCAAATACAGGTAGCAAAAGATTACTTCAAGAAAGAGATAAAGATTCAGGAAAAAAAAAAAAAAACATCAAAAATCCTTGAAAGGAAGGAAACAATAAAACATAGAAAGCATCACAAACAGACTAGATCACTTGGAGAAAAGAATGTCAGATAATGAAGACAAAATATATAATCTTGAAAATGAAATTTACCACACAGTTAAGATGATAAGAAACCATGAACAGAACATCCAAGAATTATGGGAAAGCATCAAAAGACCAAATATAAGATTACTGGGATAAAGGGAGGCATAGAGACTTAAACCAAAGGAATGTACAATCTCTTCAATGAAATAAATCAGAAAATTTCCCAAACATGAAGAATAAATTGGGAAATCAAATACAAGAAGCTTATAGGACACGAATGTACAAAATTATAACAGATCTAAACTAAGGAATATTATAATGAAAATGCCTAACATACAGAGTAAGGATAAGATCTTAAAGGCCAAAGAGAAGAATCAAATATAGGGGGAGACCAATTCTTATGCCAGCAGATTTTTCAACCGAGACTTTCAAAGCCAGGAAATCTTGCAGCATATAACAAGCTCTGGAAAAAAAAATAGATGCCAACCAAGAATCGTATCCAGCAAAATTAAGCTTCAGATTTCATGATGAAATAGAAACCTTTCATGATAAACAAAAGTTAATTTACAGTGAGAAAGCCTGCACTACAAAGGATTCTCAGCAAAATATTCCAGGAGGATGAGGAAACGAAAAACAACAATGAAAATCAGCAAAGGGAAGAACTACATTGAAGGAAAGGCCAATCAAAGGACAAACCAAGTCAAGTTAAAAAAACAAAAAATAAACCAAAATGCCTGGGAATACAATTCATATTTCAATAATAACCCTGAATGTGAATGGCCTAAACTTGTCAATTTATAGACATAGATTGACAAATTGGATTTTTTAAAAAATGACCCAACAATATGCTGCCTTCAGGAGACTCATCTCACAGCAAAAGACATCACAGACTGAAGGTAAAAGGGTGGGGAATGAACCATGTAAACAAGCAGGGCTTTCCATCCTCATACCAGACAAAGTGGACTTCAAAACAAAGCTAGTGAAAAGGGATAAAGAAGGACATTTCATACTGCTAAGAGATTCATACATCAATGACATAACAATCATAAATATCTAGGCCCCAAGCAATGGGGGCATCTATGTATATCAAGCAAACCCTTCCCAATTACAAGAACCAAATAGACCACAACACAAGAATACTGTCACCACTGGATAGAACTTTCAAACAAAAAGTAAACAAATAAAGAAACTATAGAACTCAATAATACAATTAATAAGTTAGATTTAACAGACATGTATAGATTATTTCTTCAATCAATGAACAAATGCACTTTCTTCTCAGCAGCACATGAATCCTTCTCCAAAATATGTTATGCCACAAAGCAAGTGTTAGCAAATACAAAAAATATATATAGAAAGAGCTATACTACCCTGCATTCTATCTGACCATAATAGAATGAAATTAAAAATCAATGATAAAATAAAAAATAGAAGCTACTCCAACACCTGGAGACTAAACAATACACTACTGAATGATTCATGGATAACAGAAGATATCAGGGAGGAGATAAAAAAAAAAAAAAAACCTCTTAGATGTAAATGAGAATTCCAATACAACTTATCAAAACTCCACCAGCAAAGTAGCAAGATATAAAATCATTACCCATAAATCAAATGCATTTCTATACATCAGTGATGAATCCTCTGGAAGAGGAATTAGAAAAACTACCCATTCACAACAGCCTCAAAAAAAAAAAAAAACATTAGGAATAAACTTAACAAAATAGCTGAAAGACTTCTACAATAAAAACTACAGAACACTAAAGAAAAAAATTGAAGAAGTCCTTATGGAGCCGTGGCTCAGAGGTAAGCATGCTGGCCTAACATGCGTGAGGCACTGGGTTTGATCCTCACCACCACATAAAAATAAAATGAAGAGATTGTGTCCATCTATAACTAAAAAATAATTATTTTTTTTAAAAAAGAAGTCCTTAGAAAATGGAAAGATAGCTCCTATGCTCTTGGATATGCAAAATTAATATTGTCAAAATGGCCATACTACCCAAAGCACTATATAGTCAATGTGATTCCAATTACAATCCCAGCGTCATTCCTTATAGAAATGGAAAAAGTGGTCATGAAACTCATTTGGAAAAATAAGAGACTCTCAATAGCCAAAGCAATCCTTAGCAAGAAGAATGAAGCAGGAAACATCACAATACCAGAACTTAATCTATACTACACAACTATAGTAACAAAAATAGCATGGTACTGGCACCAAAATAGACATATAGACCTATATGAAATTAACTGTTTTTCCCTGTCTTTAAAATTTGGAACTGTCATGGCATATGTCCTCTTTACTTGCTTCTTGACCTGAAATTAATACTGTCGTCACTGTGCCAACAGTGACACCCATGTTGTCTTCAGACAGCTGCATTTCTCGAAAGCCTGCCTCCTTGAAAATATGTTTTTTCATAAATTTTCCACCCAGCTTTTCCTCTTTCCTTTCAGTTAATTTGAAACAAGCATGGCATTTATTTTTATTAAAGTTTGCAGGAAGACACAGATCTGTTATGTGGCTTCCACAGTCAGTGCCATCTAAAACACCACATCTAGTTTTCAAGAAGAAGTCTTTTTTTAAAATCCCCCCTATAAAAGGCAAACAAAACCACAATGGTTCATTTCCCCACTGTTTCCACTGCTTCTCAAAATTTCACTGAAATCCTATGATTTTCTTAATTACTCTTTATAGTTTTCTCCATTCTTTGGCCTTGCATATTCATCATCAATATCATGTGATATCACAATTTTTTTCTCTTTGAAATTAGAAATTACATGTGTGGTGAGCCGTTCTAATAGACCGTGGCCGCCATTAGAAGATGGCGCCGGCTTCCACTGTGGCCTGTGATAAACAACTCCTAATATGGAGAGTTTGGCGCGCAATCCCTTATCACCCTATGAGAGAGATCCACGTGGCAGCTTAAGATTGGTATGTGGGAGGCTTTATTAGGCTGTGCTTGGGCGCTCGGCGGGGGGTCACTAGAAGATTATACATGAATCAAGGCCTGAATAAACTGCTGAAAGAAGAATCCTGTGTCGTGTTTTCCCTTGCCGGCGAGGGGTCGCGACATACATGTTATATTTCAACATTTCCACTGACTGCTATGCTTGGATTGAGGCTCATTTAAATACTAAATGATTAATTTTGTAGTTCAAATACGAGATCATGCAGTTGTCTTTAGCAAACAATAGATTTATAAATTCCTAATACACACCTTCAGAATTCTTGGTTCATAACATTAATAATGTGATAGGTGAACTAAATTAAGACAAACCAAAAAGTTGTCCCACAAGAAATCATTGTCTCCAAATGGAGAATTTGTACCACTAAACATCAGAACCAACAGGGACAAAAAGCTGTGTTGTGAGTCATCTTATTCCAGGTGATGTCAAGAGGAGATGAATGCTTTTTGGGTGGCTTTTTAAAGCTGATTTAGGAACTCTGAGGACCTAGTAAACTTCATAAAATACAGGACAAATGGCTTTGGCAAATCACCCCCCCCCCACACACACACACACTAATACACTCCATGCTGCTTTGCATCCCTGCTAGCCACAGGAGCATAGGCTGAAAAATTGTGAATGCAAAAATTCTCCCTATACAATCAGGCTTGGCATCAGTTAAGAGAGCTCAATCGGATAGAATGACAGATTTCTTACCCTTGAGTCAAGAAACCCTCTCACCAATCCCATGAGGATGCTCTGTAAAGACTACAGTGTCCTTAGTGTAGCTGATTTAAAATGGAGCTGGAAACTCATCCAGTCACAGAAACAGGATCACTACCATCACTACCACCATGAAAAATGCACTCTAGAGTAGCACAGGCTGAGGTTTGTTTGCTTATCAGTGTTCTTCAATGCCTCAAATCAGGTTTCTAATTTATTAGATTGACTAAGTCTAAACAGTTTATTTGCTCTGCTTTGTTCCCTCTTGGTTGTACATCCATGGCATGCCATCACATTCTTAATGAAAAGAAACAGATGTCCATTTAGAAAAAGAGTCTCCATTATGAGTTGTTAATAAATTATACAAGAGTCAGACGCAAGATTAAATTCCTCCGAAATCAAAACTCATCTTAGAACTGTAGCAATGTAAATAGGTGTCTCTTGTGAAAAGTGTTCTCCAGGTGGGAGGGGACTGTTCTCAGAGCCAAGTGAAACTTGCAAGGGTTTAATCAGAAGACTCTTAATTTCCTCTCTCAAACTTGTTTGTAGCCAGATAAATTTAATGAAATGAAGTGGGGAAATTAAAAGAAGTTGTATTATACTTAATATTAACCCCACAAGTTACTTCATGCTTTTTGGTTTTATAGTAAAAGACAAAGAATACAGAAAACCTAGTAAGGTATTAATTGAAAAGATTCCTGTATTGTTAATTGTGTATTTAGTATGCTACCACACTGCATTCTTTTTAATTAATATACACTATGTTATAGGGGACAGCAAAGGAATAGAAAAATATCTTTGAAAGATGTAACCCAACAGCAAAACCAATCTTTTGAATTAATTAATGTCAAATAGGCACTAGTTCAAATATCAACTTCAATGCTGCATCAGTCATTTTATCCCATGTAAGAAAGCTATTCTGTAAGTGAACAATGCTAATGAGGTGTGAACATTGACCTGAACTAGGTAAAGTTTACTTGGTGCCTGGAGTTCGTAAATCAGCCTTAACAAATCACCTGAAAGGACTCATCTCCTTTTGGCATCTTTTACATTATTCTTGCTGTAATTTGGCTCTAAACTTTCTGTGTATACATTTTTACCTGGATAAAGTAGAGTATATGGCCTTATATATTATTAAATAATTCAGGTGAAATTGATCCAAACATGGAGTAGAAAAAAATCGTGATTTCAATTAAATTGGCCAGGATTTTATTCACTTGATTTTATGAATTTTAATAAGAATTTATTTATTTAAAAACATTAAGTTGTTGATCTTTTTTTTCCTGATCTCACAGGTATTTTATTTCTAAATAATGCCCACAAATGTAGTAAAGTAATAGGCACAATTACATATTTAAAACCTTTAATCATTGATACTCAGAGATTAATATAAACATGTGAAATCATAATTACTGTGTGCTCCACCAGGAAGTCTAAAACATGATCAAATTAGGATAGTTGTACAAAAAATCAGGATTTAGACCTATATTTAAGAGAGTTTGTAACTGTGACCGAAAGAGTAAACTTCCTTGAAAATATGCTCATGACCTAGGTTTTAGTCTCATATGATCTAAATAAGGATAACAAACTGTCAGAAAAAAAAGTATTAACCAAGAAACCACTTCAACCGTCACTTTTATAAACAGAAATAAAGACAAGGCATCCCACTCCATATCAGAGGTTGTAAAAAAATAAATCAAAAACCAACACAGAGTTTTTTCTTTGTTTTTGCTTAATTCAAGATCAACTAAAGAAACATTATCAAATGCCTCATTATCCTGGTTATTTACTTATAGCCTATTAATTTAGGACCTCTTTAAGGTGTTTTTTTTTTCCTTCAACTTTGCAACAATTTATTAGTTTTATTTTAACTTTTGAAGTTCTGGCTTTTGGTGGACAAAATGATTGAAACATAAATTCTGCAATTTTGATTTTAACTAAATCAAAAAATTCTGTTCTCCATTCCCCAGTCTAATTTTGATTAGTAAGATAATGGGTAACAAACAGTTTCTTGAGCACCAGCCATGTGCCCAGGACATGGCACCTGTTCTCAGAGCTGCAGGATTTAGTACTGGGAGCCACAATTGATTGAATATATCCATTCCTATGAGTTCACTTACCAATTATTTATTTATGTCTTGTAGACTAATCTCTTATCCATGTTTCTCCCAATGAAACAAAACAAAACAATCCGCACCCCCCCCCCAAAGAAAAAAGCTCTAGTATACTGGATAGCTCCACCCAAGCATACAGCAATTGAATTCATTTAAAATTCAACTCTTCTGACCACCTAAGCTTTAATTCTTCTGTATTCCTGTCTCACCAGTTCAGAAATCACAAGTCATCCATGACAACTCCTTCTCCTACAATCACCCACCCACCATTTCAAACAATTCTGTGTCCTGTGATTTCTTTCTTGTTATGGAATCCATTTCCTCACTTTAATGTTTCAGTCTTAGTTCACCATCATGCAATTTCTCTCTTGATTTTACTGCAACTTATTTTATACTATCTCCTTGCTCTCACTGTTTTTTTTTTTACCCATGCCTCTAATTATGTACTTCTAAAAGCCAAATCACTTTGACAGTATTAAGGTTTCTATTTCGCCTGAATATCAAATTTCTTAGATAGATTTACAAGCCCTCCACAATCTGGCTTTCATCTCCCATTTCAAGTTTTCCAACCTCAACCTTCTCTTTGTACACCAAAGCATCCCCTTTTCTTCCGTTTCCAATGTACAGACTTATGTGGTCTCATTAACCTATTAAGAGTTCCTGATCATACTAGGATCCTTAACTTTTCATTCCTTGCTTTTCTGTTGTCTTACTTGGCATGCTTATCCCTTACTTTCTTCTGTACCCAATCCTCTCACTACTTTCTCTGGCTCATTGACCCTTATATTTCTGAACCTAGGTTGAGATGTCCTGTCTCTAGGAATCGTTCTCTGTGCATACATTGATAAGGGCTCTTATCACACAATACTCAATCACTGGTCTCCATGATTAACTTTCTCATAAGCTTTATGAACTTTGATGTTAGGGAACTAATATTAATTTGAGTTTGCATGTTTGATACTTAGTACTCTGGTTGTCTTTGTGATACAAAGTAAATGCTTTATCAACTCCTAATAAATTCATGAACAATTAAGTTTATTAAGATATATATATATATATATATATATATATATATATATATATATATAAAATGACCATTGTATTTCAAAAACTATTTGAGGCCCTAAAAATAAAATAATCAAAATGAAGACAAGGTTTCTGGAGTATATATTTTGCAGGGAAGAGACTGAAAATAGAAATTAAAGAAGTAATTTCAAATTAAATATAATTTGGGGGCTTAAATGTGGATATTAAGCATATTGAATATTTAATTTTATAAATGAATATTGTAGTTAATATAAATTTTATGCATTTGTTTACCACAAGAATTCCATTTGGGTTTGAGAGGGCAATGTGCCCATTCTACATAGCATAGGAATTCTTGCAGAATTCTATTCCTTGTGATTAGGTATGCCCACATGGTACAATACTAAACAATTAACTTTAGTCACTCAGTGACCAGAAGAAGGTCTTTTTGAGGTTTGCTTCCTTCCTTCATGTGTTCTTCTGCCTGGAGAGTAGAAGAGATAATGTTCAGAAGTGGTATTGTTGATTGTCAACCATGAAAAGTGATAATGCTCTCAGGATGGCAAAGTAGGAAGAGAAGAGCCTTCAGCTTGCCTAACCTCAGGTTCCATGTCGGGTAAAAAACAATAAAAATAAAAAAAATTAGCAAGAGCTTCTTTTTTAAAGCAACGTAGTTGGGTTTCTGTTAAGTGAACTCTAGTGCAATACTGATAAAGTGATATTTAGGCATCAGTGGAAGAAAGATGTGCTCACATGCTTCAGAGTGTTAGTAGTGAATGTGAGACATAATTTTCCATGCATACAAATAATGTTCTAAATGCTTTGAAGAAACTTTAAATTTTATATTTATGTGGAAGTACTTTATATTTTTAGAACTATGAAAAAAATATATATATATTATAATATATATATATATTTATATATATATTTTTTATTTATATATATATATATATATATATATATATATATATATATATATATATATATATATATATATTTAGCCTGTTGGGAATGTGTGCAGGTGAGTACTGGTGTGAGAATGTGAGCATATATGGTCATGTGTGTGACTATATGACTCTATGTGAAATTTGTAGTACAAATAGGAGGAAAATAAAATGAGAAGCTGAGATCTGTAAGGATTGATATGCCCAAATGGTGTTTGTATATGTTGTTTTTGTTCCTAATAGGACAAGATTAAAAATCAAATAGAAAAATATTGTCTTTGATTATTACTTGAAACAATATGACTTTAGCTCGCATAGAAGGAGCATCCAGCAGAACAGTTCTTTGTGAAAGGCTGTAGTCGCTGTCTCCCGACAGAATACTGATACCCTGTCCTGCAGCCTCCTGCAGGGTGTTAAGTATCAGCTGCCTCAAAGGTTGGCGCCAACCTTCTTCTTCAGTGCACCACAAACCAGAATTAATTGCAAATCAATCGAACAAAGTACAACTGATCAGTAAAACAATTAGTAATTTTAGATGTTCATCCTGTCTTCATTTACTATGAGGGAAAGTGGGAAATGGAAGTGCCTTTTAGACCAAGTATAAGATTCCAGTTTTTCCCTCACTGCCCTCTACTTCCTCATATGCTTCTAAGACCTTTCTTGTGCAAACCCTTCAAAACACTTCTGGATCATAAATATTATGAAGATACTCTTTGAATTTGTCTGCTTTATCCTAGAAGTATAAATTAACTTTAGCAAATAAGCTATTAAATTTTTGCTTAAGAAAATAATACTAAAGAGTTTTCTTTTGCAAATATGGTATATACTATTTTTCAAATCACCATGTGAGAAAAAAATTAATCGGCATAATATTTTGTACATTTTTTGGTTATTGCAATCATCCTGTCTTAAATAGTAGATATTTGAAAGTCTCTGACTTAAAGGTAATTCTTAAATATGCATGTCAGTATTTCTCCTAATTTTCATTACATGTGATATCATCTCCTTTCACTATATTTTGGTGCATAAATATTATGATATGAAACAAATATAAATGTATAGTTTTCTCAGTTACTGTGAGTCCCAGATAAATTTACCTGTGATATAGTTCATATCTTGCCTATTAGTTAACAGAAGTTAATGTTATTTACTTTATACAGGACTGCACTCCTCATGCTGAGGAATTTTTTTTTGTTAATTATAGGTCAGAACATCTCTTTCCAGTAACTCACAGTGCGAGATTTATATAAAATTATTCTTCCAGAGAAAGAAATTAAATTCAAATAGTATTGCAATTCATAGAGGCTCAGGTTTTAGTCTAGCTCAAGAGAAGATACTTAAAGAACTATATTGTCTTCCTATGAACTCAGGTCACTACTAACATTGTCCATGAGTACAAATGGTGGTAGCTAAGAAAAAAACAGTTTTTATATATACTAGTAAAAATAAAATAAATTTATATATGAACTCTTGAAATTCCCATGGAAATTCATTCAGTTTGCTTGCTTATAATACAGTATGCTTTTCTTTAAGTTTCTGTTACTTAAAAAAAAAAAATCAATGATGGAGAAAATCCAAATGGTCATCATATTCTTTTTATTACTGGAAAGTAGTCTATTCACTTCAAAAATCTCTTTTTCATAATAGGTCTTCAAAGATAAATTTGCAATATTTCAATAGAAAATTCTAATACAAAAGGTTGATTGTCTAATAAAATTAAAAGTGGAAAAATGAGTGAATGCTTTTCAATAAATTCAGAAAGCTTTTCACAAAATTTCTTTAATATTAAGTAATATTAAAGTCTCCTTCTATGATTTTCTTTTGTTAAATGCTACTCACCTTTGCTGACATCAGAAAAGTATTTTTATTGATTTTCTTACATTATAGGAAATAATGTGGCGCATAAGTAGATGTATGTAAAAGGAACTCAGAGAAACTGTGTTGGTGCCAGTCAGCAAGCAAAAAGCAACAAGACGAGCCAAGTAAGCCAAAATGCTCCTTACAAATGATATGACTGTCATTATATGATTATATGATAAAGTTATTAAGAGTTTAATGTGAAGCTAAGTAATGAGAAAAAGATAGCTATCATTCTATGCAGACTCAAGGTTGGGAGGGCTTTCAGGGGCAAGTAGCAAGCATCATTTAATAGACCTAAATGAGGTTGAATAGATTTCCTCAGCACTCTGTGATCCAACGAACCAAACTTACATGTGATTGTCTCAGGGCAAATTAAACTGAAAAATGAAGAAATTCTAAGATCTGAGCCCTCACTTCTAATCAGATAACCTGTAGGCAAAGTTTGGGCAAAAAGGATGGGCACATTTCAAGGCCTTGTGAAAATCTTGAGATGTCAGAGAAACCATGACTCTAAAGGAATCAACTAGGAATCTTAAACAATGTGAAGCTTTATTTAAAATTTCCCAGAAAACTTATACTTACCTTTGATAAACTCACAGTATTTAATAAGCAAATCTTATTAAATACTGTGAGTTTAGCACATAAAAATATGCTCTTTTTCACCACAGCACACATTTTAAAAAGCATGGCTCACTATTGATATTCTTGAAAAAATTAACTATAATTAAAGCAATTAGTAGGAAAAGTAATTTAAGAAATATGAAATATGCATTCAGTTTCCCATTAATTGATTTCCTCATTTTTACTGTTACAAAAGGAGACAGCAACCACATTTTCATAGAGACTTTTTTTATATCATGTCCCAATACAGTCTTGACAGTGAACAACATAGAGGTTGGTATTGATGTTTTTGTATCCATCTGACAATGTCTATCTTTTATTTATTTTTTATTTTTTAAAATTATTTCTTACTGTATGTAAGAAATAGAGGAGTGCATTACTTTCATAATTTTTTTTGCATTACAATTCTTAATACACCTTTATATCACAATTTATCAAATCTCCGTTTGTATATAAGGTATGTTGACACCAATTTCACATCTTCATACATGAATTTTGTATAATGACAATGTCTATCTTTTAATTTGTGTACTTAGATCATTTGCATTTAAAGTAATATAATTGACTAGAATTTACCATGTTTGCAAATATTTTCTATTTGTTGCATTTCTTTTTGCCTCTGCCCCCTCTGATTCTTTTTTCCTCCGTTTTTTAATTGATTTTTTAAAAAATAAATGACAGCAAAATGCATCACAATTCTTATTATACATATACAGCATAATTTTTCACATCTCAGGTTGTATATAAAGTATGTTGAAACCAATTCGTGTCTTCATACATGTACTTTGGATAATGATGTCTAATTGATAACTTTTTATCATTAAATGTCACCAGCTCCCTTAATGGATCAATTATACTTCTTTTTAAAAAAAATGTTAGTAATTGCCTTAGAGTGTACAATATACATTTTAAACTAATGTATATCTACCTTCAAACAGCACTATGCCACTTCATGAACAGTACTGGTACCTTACAGCAGAACATTTCTGACACCTGTCTCCCATTTCTTGTGACACAGGTCTCTCCTCTCTTTTCTTGGATTCCAATTATATTTGTTATACCTTTGAAACTGGTCTGCAGTTCTTCACGTTCTGTTATGTTTTATATTGTTTTCTTTTATCTTTTTCTTCCATTTTCTCAAGTTTAGGAAATTTTGATTGACCTATTTACAGGTTTGCAGATTCTTTCCTAAGCTGAAACAGCTACTGTATGAACAGCATCAAAGGCAATATTCAGCTTTGTGACAGTGTTTTGATTTACGGTATTTCCTTTTGATTCTTTGAGTTTTCATGTCTCTGCTTTCACTAACCATCTCCTCTTTCTTATTGTCTATATATTTTTTACAGAGAGATTATATTATATATTAATATGTTAGCCATAGTTTTATTTTAAATTTGCAGTACAACAACTTCAATTTTTATATGTATCTGAATCTGTTTCTAATTATTGCTTGATCTCTTCAGTTTGCTTTTACTTGTCTTTTGGCATGTTTGGTAATTTGGGTTGAAATCTGGAAACATCAATTGCATATTCAGACCTGAGGTCATGATGTGGTTAGTACGAGGATGTACAACAAACTGGCCGGGAGTTGACAATGTTTAATGTTTACTCTAGTTATAGGAGCCAAGCGCTTCAAAATCCTCTAGTGCCCTTATTGGTTGTTTTCTTCTTGACTTTGTTCTTTGCTATATAGTCTTCCTAAGAAAGGACCTCTGGTCTTCACTCTGTTTCATCTGTAGTCTGCTGTGACATTTGAGTGTGATTGTTGTGTGGAGGAGGGAGAGAGCTCTAAGATCCTCCAGCTAAGTAATAAGATCTTGTGCTTCAGTCTGGGATATGCTTTGGTCTTTCTTCAGTGATACAACTTCTTCCCCCCTCCCTTCTGATTGCAGTGGCCTTACTTTAAAAGTCTTTTGAATAATTTTGTTGTTATTAATTTGTTTTCTAGGGGTTTTCCCCCACTCTATATATGAAAAAAAACAATTGGTTTTGATAAGAGATTGGTTTTGATTCAACTGAGACTTTGGCAAAGTCATTTCTCCCAGAATAAATGAGAAGACTTTGGGCATATTTAAGAATGATTATTCCTTTCCTCTCCTGCAACAGTGGTAAGGGTACCTCTTCCTTTCATTTCCACCACGAGAATTTGGGGGAAGGAGTGGCATATGGTTCATGAAAGTAATTATCTATGAAAATATGGTGACTCCTCTACTCCCCAAGAAAAGTCATCGATTTTTCAGTTTGTCTGATTTTTTTCTATTTTGTAAAAACAGAAATTATGGATTACAATCTCTTTACACATTAAATCAGTACTATAAAATAGAGAAGCCATGTTTTTATAGTAAAATATGGGAAAGGTAAATTTCAAAAGCAGGTGACAGGAAAGCCTTTTGGAGTCAAATGGAAAAATTAGACATGTGAAGATTCAAAGATAGGATCTCTAGACAGAGAATCTCATACACAAAGGCATGCAAGTGTAAGAGAGCAATAGAAGAACATCAATTCATGTGGTGTGATAATAATCTATATTATAAGAAGGCTATAAAAAGAAATAAATTTTACCAGGAAAACTATATAACGACCTGCCTAATTTTCTAGAATTTTTTCATAGAAGTTTTTTCCTGTATTCATTTATCTATTCACCAAAACATGATTAGAAGACTGCTTTCAGAATACAGAATCAGTTTGGTTTGGAGAGATACCAAACAATCTAATATAGCAAAGAAAATAAAATTTCCTGTGATAAGAAAGTGTGTTCTACTCCTCTTTTATTGGATATCTAAAATGAATATAATTTGCATTTAATTTAGCAGTAATTGTATTAAGAAAGGCAATGACTTCTTTATCTTCCCTGCTCCATCCCTCTCTTCTTTCCCCTCCTCCTCTGTCTTTGTCTTATTTATATTCTCCTTCTCATCCTCCTCCTTGATATAGGTGAGGGGGATAAAATAGAGGAGACATACACAGACCTTGAGGCAGAGTGTCTAAAAAGAGCACAGTTCCACATCTTCTTGCAATAGCCAATACACAAAAGTAAAGACCTGGAAATCAGAGAGAAAGGAAGACTATTGAACATGCCCTTTCTGTGTGGATGAGCAGCTACACAAACCCCTGCACAGATAGCCAAAAGAGATATAAAGCATTTTGATTTGTGTGATATTTTTCCCTCCTTATAATTTAAATGTGTCTCTTGGATTTAAACACAGACAGAAGAATGTTGTCCCAAGGACTTTAAATCATATAGTTGACAATGCAACTGCTTTCATCTTTGGCCTGTGGTTTATATTTTTCAGTTCTCTGGAGTCAAGGTCTATAGTCATTTGTCCTTTATCTGTCTTTCTAAAGAATCAAGGACACTGACAATGCTACCTATATAAAAATGGAATTAGCCACAAGTTAATAATCCAGAGAGAAAATATTATCTATTCAATGACATTCTAAATGTTTTAAATTCTAATTAGAATAAAGGGCTTTTAAAGAATCCAAAAAATTTTGCATTAAACCTCAAAAAAATGTGATGACTTTATTTTAAACATGAAAATAAACATTATCCTTAATACTCTTTAATTATCAATACTAGAACTCTGCCTTTCTCTAACAGTTGTTTCGGGACTTAAAAGTGGGTTGCAAAAAGAATGATAATGAAGAGATGTATGAAGAGCCAACAGTTCCTTAAAGATAAACTTAAACATCTTCAACTTAAGAGTAGGGATATATTCAGAAAACGTGGCTCACCTTGGACATGGCTTCTGTGGAAGCTTTTTCTTTCTTCCCTTCTCTGATCACTTGATCTCTTTGTATTTCTCTTGTCTAATTTTTCTTTCATTACCTTTTTCTTCCATCATATAATTGCACCTGAGCTTATTTGAATTGGAGGATGTCTCTGTAAAAAGTACAGTTAGCTCCAGGCTCCTTAGGTCATTTATAACCTGGGCAAAATCCTCTCAGAACATTATATTTGCATTCCTTAAAAATACCTGGGAAGGTCCAGGGATTTTGGAAGAGCAGATGTGTGTTTATAGTTGGCAGCCTCTGGTCTCACGTTATATTTTTTATTGCATTGATTGTGAAACTTCAGCATCCACCCCATCTGGTTCTTAGGCTAACATCTCCTAGCAAAAGAAAACTTATTTTTCTTCCTCCATTGTCTCACTCTTCCTAGCTTTTATCCCACCCATTACTGTTAGTTTCATTATGTCCTAATACTCAATATACTGCTGGTCAACAACTAGAAGCCCAAGATTAAATTTAAAAATGATATTACTTCTTCACCTGAACATTAGAAGAGGAATGTAGATGTGAAAAGTTACACAATTATTTTAATCATCCTTTCCATGGTGAACCCAAGATAGTTACCTCAACAAGACAAATCTGTACAAAACTTTTAAACTCATGGCTAGAGTTATTTATAAGTTGAATTTTAGCAAAAGTAATGAATGATTAAGTCTAGTCTGAGGTTCAAGGTTGATATAAATAGATTTTTTTTCTTCAGGGTCCAAAGGACTGCTAGTTGAAAAGTTAAGCTCCTTTTCCAGACGTTACTTTCCCCATCTTTGTATCTAATCACATTTGCTTACTTTTAGATATATGCTGCTACCCAAATCCTTCAGTTTTCTTACATGAAACTGCACCCTGCTTACAGGTTAGGACCCATCCTGAATTCGTCTCTCTCATGCCATTTGCACATTCTCAGTATGAGTTATTAAGATTGGAAATTATCTCAGAACTTCAGCAACACAATAACAGTACCATAAGTCAAGTATAACAGAGAATAGAAAGATATTTTTATGTTTCAAATTATGAAAGCAAATCCAGAGTAAGGACCAATTGAATTGCATTTCCTCACTAGTATGGATTTCAACCATATTCACAGTTTAAGTATTTTTCTTTTGTAGAACAGATCATCAGTGCATCTAGCTTCTAAGACTCAATAATTTTCAAATGCAGTGGACTGATGCCATTATAAGAAATAAAAAAAAAATATCTGCAAAGTGCCTTCTCCATCCACACATTCTGCAATATCATTACTATGTTTAACAGTAAGTTTCCTTATGGATTGGAAGAAGTCAAAACATTACTTACCTTTTTCATTGCTAAGCGCCAAACTGGAGGAGGAAGTGGCATTCAATCTCTTTGCCATTTGTGCTTGCACTACTCCACTGCAGTCATAGGTAAAGCTGAGCTAGAACAGGTTGTCCCACATAAAAAGGGCCCACACAGATCCAAATATATGACATGAAAAAATGACAGTCCAGCTAGCACTCAAGAGAAAGGAAGAGGAGACAGGATCTGAACATTGCAGTTATTTGTCTCAAAGTAGTCACTTTATCACTCTGTGGTATGGTAGGGAATAAAATGTGTGCTTGGTGAAAATCTTTGGAGGACAGCAAGAGAGCAGAAAGGGGGCTTTCCTCTACAGCACCATTTGCACGAAGTAGTTCAAGTCCACACTGGTTTATTCATAGCAAAATCCAAAAAGCTCCTTAAAAAAAAAAAAAAAAAAAAAAAAAAGAGTTTCAGCAAATTCATTTGGTTGTAAAACCTCAACCGAACAGATGCATGTGGTTTATTATTGTTCCCACTTGGGTAAATTATTTTTGTGATAGATATATTAACCTGTTGTTAATCTACTGTCTCATAATTCCAACCTGTCCTTCCATAATAGGCTCTGAAGACAAAGGAACAAAAACTTACCTGCACTACAAGACTCTAAAGCTGGGTATAGTAGCCCCTACCTGCAATCCCAGTAACTCAGGAGGCTGAGGCAGGAGGATCATAAGTTCAGTGCCAGCCTCCTCAATTTAGTGAGACTATCAATAACTTAGCAAGACTCTGTCTCAAAATAAAAATACTTAACAAGAAAATAAGGATTGGTGATATAGCTCAGTGATAAAGCACCCCTGAGTTTAATCTCCTGTCTAAACAAACAAACTACATGACTCTGGTTATGTTTTTAGTGCCATAAGTGGCACTAAAGGAAGAGGGAAGAGTTGCTTTTTTCTATTTATTTTCCTAATAGAGTCACTTCAACAGTTCATTCCAGCTGTCACATTGTTTAGCACCTCCAGAATCAGTCTGTTGGTTCCAGGTATGCTTTTATCCATCCCTCTAAATTCTTATAAAATTGTCTGGCTGTTACTGTATCTGAAACCTTTAGTGATTCTCTCTTTATCCTTTCAAAGTTCTAACACCTATGTAAGCAATATCTTACGTTAAACTTCCTCTATTGAAATATCTAGTGAAAGTTCTCCTTTTTATCAACATTTTTGAAGTAAAAGGACAAATAGAAATTGTACATATTTAAGGTATATAACCAGAATTTTAGATACATGAATACATTGTAAAGTGACCACCATAACCAATCAAATTGCCATATCCCACACTTTACGTAATTACCATTATCTTTCTTTTTAAAATTTTTCATAGCAAATGTCAAGTATGCAAAACAGCATTGCCAACTACAATCATTGTTTTAGCCCATTTGCACTGCTCTTACAAAATACCTGAAACCAGGTAATTTATTAAGAACATAAAAAATGTTAATATCATAATGTTGTTACATTTTTTTTAAGAACAGACATTTGAGGCGAGCATTAGCCTGTTGCCAAAATCAGATAAAGCAAACAATGACAACAGCAACAACAACAAACACAGTTCAATATCCTTGATGAATACAGGTGATATTAAAGTGCTCAACTAAATATTAGCAAACCAATCCCAATGGTAAAAAGATCAGTCACCATGATACAGTAGGATTTATTCCAAGGAGAAAAGCATGGTTCAACATATGAAAATTTATAAACATGATGTACCATATCAATAGAATGAGGGACAATAATAGTATGGTTAGCTCCTTGATATAGAAAAGGCACACATTAAATTTAGCATGCCTTCAGGATAAAAATACTAAAAAAATAGGCATTCAAGGAATTTGCCTCAATATAATAAAGTCATTTATAATAAACCCACAGCTAACACTACATCAAATGGGGAAAGGTTGAAAACTTTCTAAGATTTAGAACAGAACAAAGATGCCCAGTTTTGTACTACAGAGTGCTGGAAATCCTAGCCATAGCAGTCAGGCAACAGAAAGAAAATAAAGGGCATCTAAACTGAAAAAGATCACCACTGCTTGAAGATGACATAATCTTATATACAGATAACCTTAAAAACGCCACCAAAAAAGTTTACAACTAATGAATTAATTCAACAAAGTTGTAGAATACAAAATCAACATACAAAAATCAGCAGTGTTGCCTTATGCCAATAGCAAACCACCTGAACTAGAAATCAAGAAAGCAAACCCCATTCATATTAGCTACCAAAAAAAATGTCAAGATAAAAATTTAGGCCAAAACATGAAAGAGCTGCAAATGTGAAAAGATTGATAAAATAAATTTAATAAGTTATTTTAAAAGCTGAAAGACATTTTGAATTCATAGACTGGAAAAATCAATTTTCTAAGATGTCTGTACAACACAAAGTGACTTACATATTCAATGCCATACCTGTCAAAGTACTAATGGCATTCTTTGCAGAACTAGAAAATACAATTCTATACTTTATATAGAACCACAAAATACCCTGAGTATCCAAAGCCATTTTGAGGAAAAATAAATAAATCAGGAGACATTACACTCACAGACTTCAAAATATAATACAAAGCTATAGTAACCAGAATTGTGTGGCATTGGCATAATAACATATAACATAGACTAGTGGAGCAGAAGAGAGAGCTTAGAAATAAACCCTCACATCCACATACATCCACGTGCACTGATTTTTGACAGAGGTGCTAGGAACTCACAAATGGTGTTGGGAAAATTGAATATCCACATGCAAAAGATGGCAATAGACACCTATCACATACAAGTTTTAAATTTAAATTCAAAGTTAATTAAAGACTTAAATGTAAGAACTGAAAAAACTGCTAGAGAAAAACCTAAGGAAAATGCTTTTGGATATTGATTGGAATGGACAAAGATTTTTTTTGAACAAGATCCCAAAAGCACTGGACCCTGATTGATGTTGGTATGCTACTCCAGAATTTTCTAAGTATATTTATTACATAATGTATAATATGAGCACTGTATTTCCTTTCTAAAATTAAAAAAAATTCCAAAATACAACTCATGCTAAAATATTTTGAATAAAGGATTGGAGAAAATTATTTTTATAGTGCTTTTTAAAATATCTTCTTATGAATCTCTTTGGTTTTGCAAAGGAGAAGACTTCTGGATTACACAAAAATCTCAGAATCTGAGAATATGATTTCAGATCAAGCATTATGAAATCATCTCCGTAGGTCATACTTGTCATTATGATTTAAAATCCATAAAGAATAAGAAGGGTCACATGTACCCTAGCAGCTATTTTTTAAATGACACTAAAAAAGCTATGAAATGACTATTGCAGAAAGTTTCTATTAATCTACTACTCAAAAGTCTATGTGTTTTAAGTCTCCATCTGGGAAAAAGAGACACTTATTTCAATATTACCTTGATTGAAAACTGAATTATGTATATTGATGGAGGCAAGGTTTGAGGCTGGCTTCCCAGGGTACAGTCCACGGGACCACCCACTGTGAGTTCCTCTGATAATTAGGGCTATACAGTTTTGTACACTTCTGGTGTCTAGTTTCTTATTCCCTCAAACTCTGTACTTAGTGGATTCTTTCAGCAACTGCTGCTTTATATGGTGTCTCTTCCTTCATAAATGCTAGTTACAGAAGATTAGGAGATACTAATGGGTTTTTAAAAGCTGGCCTAATATTCCACAGTTTCTGAGCTATGCATGCAAATGAAGCTATGCTTGTAACCCTATAGCAATCATTCTTTCTCAGTAGTGACAAAACAAGGATCATAGTGTTCAAGGTTGAAACAAGATAGGCAACCAAATTGTCAGTAAAAATAGTGGAAGTGTATGAGTAGAAATTTGTATTTAATTGATGTTACTAAGTAGCTAATTTGGAAAGCCATCCTTTCATGTAGTACAGTATAAAATTATTCAAATATTCTGAATTCAAATACGTAGTCACACAACCATATGACTAGAATCACAAAATTTTAGGCTTCAAGGGAAGTGATGATTATTGCAACATAATCATTCCACTTGTCATATGAATGAGTAATCTCCACATCTCTTAAATTGAACTATCATGTTCATCTACTTAATATGTATAGATATACATATTCTACTATGTTAATACAATTAATGTATTATAAATCATACATAAAAACATGAGAAAGGGAAAATAAATATATCCAGAAGTTTCTATGTTATCCCTTTGAATCCCAGCACAGCACCTGATATGTGCTATGGTGTGCACAGACTTGCAGATCAACCTAAGCAAAGTAGTCAATATCCAAAAAGTAAGGGAAAACAAATCAACAATTCCAGCAATGGAGTTTACCCACCATTAATGCCAGATGTCTTGAGTGTGTTCACACCCTCTCTGCTGTACGAGGCATTGATGAGAAAACTTTTCTTGATATTTCTTGTTGTCGGTAACTGTGTACAATGATTTATTTTGCTTGTTCTTCTCACTGTCTCTTGGTTTGACTTTGTGTTACAAACAAAAAAGTTGTTGCAAGCACATCACCCACCCTGTTCCTACTATTTTTCCCTTCACTGTAGGATAATCTAACATATTGTCTAACCTCCCCACATTACATTTTACCCAAACTACTTTTTATTACCATATAGATATAAAGCATGCATACCAGTATATGTTCCTAAAAGATGGATTTTCCACAAATTAAAATATACTATTCAGCTCTAAATATGGAAACTAAAAATATACAACCCACTGTGAAATGAATTACTCATACATTGTGTGTCACATTTTAAACTAGCAACTCTATAACCTTAAAATACAGCTCAATCTTAGAGTATTAATTTTTGAAATGATGCATTTGTGCTAATGATTTACTGGGAGGAAAAATCCTTTAATCTCACCATTTTGCTTATGAACTTGAAAAGTTGAACTCCATAGAAATGACTGACTGCAACAGCAGGGCTTTTCACCAACTGATCAAAATTAACAGTTTCTTTCAATTGTTCTAATTAAGACCAAGGGGAGTTCTGGAATGTACCAACAGCATCTCAAATTGCTTCCTCACTTACAACTAGCTCCTGGGAAGGAATATCAGCTTTTACTTTTCCCTACAAATAGTTTAGTCTAAGTTCCTATTATTGCTGTTTACAAAATGGCCTTCTATGGACATATCCCATGAGAATTTTTTTTCAGTTTTATTTCATTAGGTTAAAAATCAAAACAGTTAAAGATGAGAAACATAATGATCTCAAGTAGAAATGTGTTAGAAACTAGACACTTCAATGATGAGTGAACTCTAACCATAGATTAGTGTTTTACATAGTAATAATTTTATATTAATAATCGTTTTATATTTATGCTAAAGTACAATTAGAACAACCATATAATTGAGTTCTGATCACAGTAATAGTATAAAAAGTAAATTTGTTGAAACCCTAAGAATTAGAAAAGTACTAGTTTAAACTATATATTCTTAATGAGAGCTGAATGCTTTTCAAGAATTATCTCTCTACCTTTAAAAAAAAACATAATAAAAGTAGTCTACTGTTATTTATCACCTTAAATTCTGATCCAAGTTATTAATAAATCTCATGTTTTCTTAAATGTAATATATTTTAAAATTATTCATTTGAAGTGCCCTACAGAATTCTTCCTTGGGAGTATTTAGTTTATTATTTAACTAAAACCTCACCCTTTAACTTTACATGAGTGTTGAAAAGTGTTGACCAATATGGATATTTTCATCATCAAGGCAAAGGCAGTGCAAAGTGTAAATTTTCAACAGTATATACTTCATTGGCAACTCAGTTAAAGAGGACTTATAAAGTGATTAAAATTAAATTAAAAATCATTTTCAAGGTCAATCAACTGAATTCTAGTGTTTAATGTATTATGATAAAGATTCCAGATCCCTTAAGTCAACCAAAACCTAGTTTGCTTATAATGTAAGGTTGTGTTATGGGTGATGAAAAGATGTTACCTCATTTCATTGCCATTTGAAGCCATTTCTTCTTTGAATGTGGCAATTTTCAGTTTAAAGACCTTTGAGAGGGCATACTCTTTAACCTCATACACAATCCCTAAATAAGTAATTGACTCTTTCAACTCCGTGCTGTGTTAAGATATGAGCAATCTCTTGTTGTAATTAGCATTCTTTCCTAGGAGAAGAATGATGACTAGGTGGCTAAAAGGGCTAGCAGTCTTCAGAGAGGCATTCCCTTCCCTCAGGCTGGACACAGACTACTTAAAACCTGTGCGAAAGAGTCAACAGGATTAACATGGAGTCAACTTCCTTGGGAAATGGAGCCAAAAAGATTCTAAGGAGACAAAATACTTCAAGACAATCACACTAGTGGTGAAAATCTCCAGACTTACTGGTCCTGTCACTTTTAATTTAACTGATGACATAAACATTAAGCAGGTCTACAAAAGCTTTTTTATGAGCTTTAACTCTTTTTTTTTTTACTTCCTGAAAGCTCAAGATATTTCATTTATTTTGTCTAAATAGAAAATGAACTGAAATCTAGCATTAAAAACTTGGGAACCACCTTCTGAATATTTAGATATGCATGTGAGAAGATTATGACCTTTAGATAGAAGCAGAAATTTTGCTACCAAATTTTGGGCTATATGCTGGTTATTTTTAAATTTACAAATCATATCATGTACCTTTAGACATTCTAGCTAAGAAGAAATCATCAAAATTTATTGGAAAATGATTGTTTTATGGAACTTGTTCATGCAGATTTCTTTAAAATTTGTGTACTTTCCCATTACCTGAATTAGGTCTCCTAATTCAGAGTTTATAGAAATCCAGAACACAATTATTTTTGGTCTATAAAGAACTATTTCATTGGCAAACACGAGAACCAAATATTCTATTAACATTAGATTTGCCATTGAAAATAAAAGAGCAATCATTTCTTGTTTTATCTACATAATTAGGAAAACATTTTATTTATTATTATTTACAAACAATTAAAATGTATAATTGTAGTAAATAAATAAATAAAATTATTTCTTCCCTCTAAAGCATTTGTAATTTAGTCGACTAATCAGACAAATTGTGGATTGTAGATTGTAGCATTTGTCTGAAAATAACCAGCTTCTGGGCTGAAATTGCATCACTGGTGGGCTAGTATTACATTCTATCCCAGAAGGATTACAAATGTTAAAAACTCAGACTGAGACTATGAGTGAGAGAAAGTTGCTTGGCATTTAATTATTTATCAAAATTAATCTATATTGGTTTCCTAGAGAACAATAATTTTTATTTTAAGAGAAAACACAAATTATTATTGTTAATGTTATGATTTTTGCTGATCAAGAGTAGAGAGCAATTTTTTCAGTAATGCATTCATTCATTTATGCATGCAACCACTTTATACTAAGCACTTAAGTAGCACCTACAATGTTATTTGCACTGGCCTAATCACTTTATACATCGTTATTTCCTCCCCTTCCCTATATTTTCAAATCTCCCTGTGAATGTAATTGTATGTATTCTCCTAGACATAGAAAGATAACTCTTCATGATTGGGGCACTGGCCTAAATCTAATTTGCAAAAAAAAAAAAAAAAAAATGCAAGAGGGACAATGTAGAACATGTTATGAGGAAATCCACAACTCAAGGAGAACACTTAATATTAAGACACAAACATACCAAATATGAGGGATTCAGTAACAAAATATGAAAGCATGCAGTCTGCAGTTTTCTGTGTACAACTTGAGTGCAGAGTTCTTGACCCAGACACCTTAGAAATGCTATGCAAAGAGCTGCTATGTGACATATGGTATATAAATCATCTCCATTAAACTCTCTGACTTTGTGCCCAGGCAATCCTGCTATGGGACACCCATGACGATCTGTAACACTGGAAGGAACCTTTCTCTTCTTACTTTGAAACAAACATAGAATAGGCACAGCTCTATTGTTAGGTAAAATATTATCATTAGGTAAAATAACATTTTTAGACTCTGGAGCCAAAATTAGTCTGATATATGCTGAACTGATTTATAGTAAGAAGGGAATGTTGAAATAGATAGGAGGTTTTTCATTTCTCACAGATGGGGGCTGATGAGGTAGAAAATTTCATATTTTAAAGACCAAGTCTTCAAATTTTACTGTTCTTTATTTCTTTTCAAATAATACCAAGTATCAAGAAACCTTAAATTCTAACCTTTTGATGTACCCTGAAATATCTTGGCTTGGCGGTCTTAATATTCAACCTCTGTTTCTAAATGTTCATGAAAATATTTGCAGGTAGCTAAGGTGGTGTTATATCTCAAATAGTTACATTATCTAGCCTATTATTTGTATACACTTTAAAATACTAGCCTAGAGCTTAAAGATGATTTACTAAATCATCCACTCTATGAAAATCTTCACAACATACATTATGTTAAGCAATCAGATGAACTACTTCAGTAGAAATCAAAAGGGCAGAAATTTTGCTATTTGCAGATATGGCCTTGAGTTTGAAAAACAAAAATTTCAAAAATCATTGTCAGACAGGTTACATAAGTATGTGCATGCTTATAAGCAAATGTTTGTGACCTTGAGCAAATACACCCAATCAGTGTTTCTGATTTTGACTACATACTAACCATAGAGGTTGTCTCAAGATCTTGGTTACTCGCTAAAAACATAACATAGCCTGCCAGAAGCATCGGCGAGGAAGCCTAACTATAGCCATTTGGGGCCTGCACCAATAACTGTGGAACCCAATGTATAGGGAATCCATCCTATACTCATTTGTATATTTAAAAACAAAACAAACAAACAAAAAAACATTATGTTGCAAAATTGTACTACTAGAATTTGTAGGAAGAATAACAGCAACATAGACAAGGTGAATAAAGACAGCACTGTGGCTTGGGGACAGAGATATGTCCTACAGAATATAAGATATGTGTAGGAACAGTGATTATTAATTTTGTAGAAACAATACTTTAATAAGTATTCCCAAAGAAATTATAATGCACAGGTATATTCTCATTACAACAAATGGATATTTAGGGGGAGCTTTGACAATAGGATTGAACCCAAGAGTGCTCTACCACTGAGCTACATCTCCAGCCCCTTTCATTTTTTTTTTTTTTTATTTCATACAAACTTGACCAGGCTGGCCTTGAACTTTCATGATCCTCCTGCCTCAGCCTCCACACCCTGCATGGAAAAAAAAAAAGATTTAAATTTATAGAAGTGAAAGGAACCCTTTGAATCATTGACTATTTAGACATATAAACTTGAAAAGCATGTTGTGTGTGTGGAGCTTTAAAGTAATGTAAAGAAAAAAAGTTACAGGTGAAATTATCTAAATTAACAAACACGAAAATCTTGTCTTTTTCTAACACAAAAATAGACTTCAGATAGGGTTAGAATTTCCACAACCTAAAGAGGAACACTGTGACAGGAGCAGTATCTTGCTGTTCCTAATGTTATGTTGCATCATTTTTCTGGGTTTGCTTATCAGCTCTGGCCTCGTAAGTATAATCAATTCCTGCATTGAATTCCCCCTCTTTGAAACACATCCTGTGGTCTCTTTCCTTGGTTAAATTCCAACATTATAATGCTCATAATATGATATGCCATACTCCTTTAAAAGTGCTTCACATTTTCTGAATCAGTATGTCTGCAACAGAATTACATAGGAAGTTAGTAGTCTAATCCCAGTTTATATGTGAAGAAAACAAGTACAGAGAATTTTGAAAATTTGCTCATGGTCATGAAGCTAAACTGTGGCTGGTGGCAAGATGGTTTTCATTTTTTAACCACATAATTACTTTCTCCCTACCAGAGTTGACCTCATTACTATAAATAGATGAGCATCTATTCAAGCATTTGGTCAAAAATATATCACTTAGTGTCCAGAGTTCTATGCCATATATAAAATATAGAAGGGTGCTAAGCATAGGGGCATCATTCAAGAATTCAAGGATTTTTAACTGTTATAAATCAATTATAACATTTAAGACCCAAATTTTTTCTGAATGAAGAAAAAATACCTACCATTTTAAAATGTCATAAATTTCCAAGATTTTAATAAATCTAAATAAATTTTAATAAATGCTAAAAATAGAATGATTGCAACTATAATAATGACAGCAAGATAAATGACATATTTTCCAATGCTTCAGTTGATTTTCTGTTTCTATAACATAACCTCAGAGATGGGATGTGTTATGATTTAGTTATGAAGTGTCCCCCAAAAGGTCTTGTGTATATCGGGGTTTAGAGGAGAAATGATTGGGTTATAAGACCCTTAACCTAATCATGGTGTTAATACATGGATAGGGATTAACTGGGTGGTAACTGTAGATAGACAGGGTGTGGCTGGAGGAGGTGGGTCATTGGGGGCCTGTATGTATTCTCTTCTCTCTTGCGTGTGTTCTCTCTCTCTCTCTCTCTCTCTCTCTCTCTCTCTCTCTCTCTCAGGTGCCATGTTCCCAGCTGCTTTCCTTAGCCACACACTTCCACCATTATGTTCTGCCTCAGAGTAATGGGAGCCAGTCATCTATGACCTCTGAAACCATGAGTACAAAATAAACTTTTCTTCTTCTAGTTGCTATTGTCAGGTCTTTGGGGTACATTGATAAAAAAGAAAAAAAAATGGATAATTTATGAAAAACAGAAGTTTATTCAGGTCATGGTTCTGGAAACTGGGAAGTCTAAGGGCAGGACATTTGCATCTAGTGAGGGCCTTTTTACCATAGCAGAGGGCATCATGTGGTGAGAATGCAGGTGGAAGATCGACCTTTATAAAAAAGCCACTCATATGAGAAGCATCCTAACTCATCAATGAGCGCTCATCTTACTGAACCAAAACACCCAATAGGCCCCAATTCCCAACACCACCATCGTGGAGATCATGCTTTTGACAAATGAACTTGTGGGTGATCTTCAAACCATAACAACTGTTGAATTTGATTTCTAAGTAAATGTTTTCATCAGCTACTTATTATCTTTTCTATAATGGGAACATGTTGCAACACTGAAATTTTGCAAATACTTAGAAAAAGGTAGATGTTAACATTTCTTTTTAAATTACTACTGTGAAAAATTTACTGAATTTTCCTATTTCTTCCTTCCATAGCAGACTGGAGAGTGATCTATAGGCTTCATCCTTGAAAAAGTATTCTTCAAAATAATCCACTAGGAAATATCACAGGAATTAAAAATACTAATGACCTGTCAATATAAGAAAAATTTACTTAACAATTTTAGAGATAAAAACAGAATTTTCCTTCCTTTTATCACAAATTCTACTTTTGCTGACGATTTTAACTTACCCTTGTATGTCCCATGTGCCTTAGAAGAAGTGGGCCCATGAGCGGTTACAAAGCTTATGTCTTAGGACAGAAGGAGTAACTAGGTGGTAGGTATCTCATCTGGCATGTGACAGGATCAGAGTTCAATCCTTAGCACTGCAAAAATTAATTAATTAATAAAAATTAAAGGTTAACTCCTATTAAGATCAAACCACTTAGTAATCCTAGCTGCCTGGATTCAGTTTGTAATGTTTAAGAAATGGTCTTTTGATCTGAATCTGTTCAATGAGACATTACGAATAGTTCACTGGGAAATTCTGAGAAAGAGGTTCTTTCTTTCTCAAGGAGAGAATTAAATAACTTGACTCATTTTTTTCTTTCTTTGGAAGTGAATATTGAAGCATAAAGTCCAGAATGTTCCTGGCACTCACTCAGTGGAACCAGTAACAAGGTAGAGTGAGACTCTGGATGTCAGGGCAGAAAGATGAAAATGATTTTTATGCTGATGAAGTCATTGAGTTATTGGATCAACCAACCCTCAAACTCACCCAACACCTGTACTTCTTGTTATTTGTTCAAATACATGTACCAATGTGCTTTCTATTCCATGTAGCAGATATTACCTGAAACAATAAATAATGGATACTACATTTTAAACATCTGAATTCAAATCAGATAGTCGGAAGGATAGTGAATAGAATTGAGACATTCTCTGGTCATGTATCCTAGACTGGAGAAGCTATATGATTTTTTCAGTAAAAAAATTAAATCAAAGATCCTTCTTCAGAAACAATAATTATGTTTGCACAGGATGACTTTTGGACATGGGGCCCTGTATGATAGCAGGCCTCATGTCCATGAAGCCTACACTGATCCTAAAGGAAGTCCTCTAAACTCATGCCTCCTGTTCTTTACTTACTAATTGACAGCATATTTAATACTCTCATGTGATTTGGTGAACCTTCTAAAAGTCATTAATTATGTATAAATATAGGATATTTAGGAATAATCACATTTAAATTCATTTATGTGTGTGACTGTGTTTAGCTATATTGATGAATATTGTCCTTTCTATCAGTGATGCATTTATTACTCTCTCAGAATGTTTTTTTAGCTATAATTTAATATCCTTTCCTCTGCTTGGGTAGAAAAGTTTCTTGTTGACATGATTTTTTAAATGTCAAATGTAATAGCTGAAGGGTTGCACTTTTACATTGTTAAATTATCTACAAAAATAAATGAATAGACTTTTTAGTGGAATTGCAATAGGCCCAACTATTTTTATACCTCCTGTCCCCTACTCATATAGTAAAATGAGTAATTTTAAACTATTTCAGATTATATATTTCTTTGAGAAGATGAAAGCTAAATAATTTTCCAAGAAAATTATATTTAAGCTTAGCTGCAAAAATTTTTCTAATGTTCAATATTAATTTGAAGCCCACTCAGAGAATTTCTCATTGGTCTACAGAATGTAGATGGAAAGTCCCTGCATCTTTGAAAATAACAATTTTTTTTAAACAGAAATTGATATAAATTTCTGGCTAACAATCTTTGACTGGTTAACAGTTATATAGTATAAATTCAAGTTACTTAAACAAAACCATCTTACCCTGCTCAGCTATTTTCTGGATTAACACATCAACAGTATTGAGCTCTTAGAGTTTATTCATGGGCCATGTTGTTTCCCATTTCTAAAGGTCTGATTCTCAGCTCTCTTCAATATAGAGCAACTTTGCAGGGTGGGAGAGAGGCTGAGAAAATAAAAGAGTGAACTTTGGCTACAGCCCCTGAGATTCTGATATAATTGATCTGTGTGTGTTACAAATAATATTAATTTTTTGAACTCTTCCCATTAACACTGTCTGGGTGTAGAAGCACGTGAGTTGTCAAGTAAACTGATTTAAAAAAATACTATAGATCACATGTAGGTAGGTGGGCTATGTTTCCTGAAAATCAGGTGAATTAATAGACTTATTCAAATAAAGAGGAAGAGAAAATCAGGAAGAAACTTTCCCAAGAGGTAAATGTAAGAATGCGATTCCCTGACTGGGACAAAGCAGACCGAACAAGACAACAATCATGGTACCACATTCTGCCCCAAAACCTGCACCAGGCTTCAACCTCAGAAATAAACATTTGTCAAAATATTCATTTACTATGAAATAATAGGAATGATCCTGCCCAATGTTTTGTGTAGTTCTGTTTGTTTAGGGGCATGGATATTTACTTGTTTGGATCTTTTACAAGTTACAAAAAATATATAAGATTTACTATTTAACATAACACACAAGCTTTTTAGTCTTTTTGTGACCAAAAGAATAACCTCATCCTATACTTCTTATGTTCTTAAAGATACAAGTAAATCATTAGTACACAAGGGATCATTTGAAAGTAAATAATAAATTATGGCACCCTTGCATCACATAATAGCACAAATAACCACTATCAAGGAACTCAGCTGGGTTCTCTTCACATCTCATATTACATGACTTATTTTTTCTATGCATGTTTCACTGTTGACATTCAACATTCAAATGTTAAATAAACATTTGCCTTAGATAGCAAGATTCTTATGGGGAATGCTAAGTATTTTTAATTCAGAGTGGTTTCAGTATGATCATTTTCACACATTCAGCTAAATTCTTTTTATTTCTTTATCAGATAAAGAAAAAATAAAGATTATTTTACCATAAGGTGTGCTGAAAGAAGTGGAAATACTGTACCAAACTTACTATTAATATATAGTAAGATGATGTATAACAGATCATCAGTATCATTCTAAAGAATTAGAAATGTAGTAACTGGAAGATATAAGGAAGCAGACTCTCTGAACCCATACGAACCTGAACATAACTATTAGGTGCTATTTCCTCCTGAATGTACAGTAAAAAGCCATAAGGCTTGCACCTGTCACCACTATGATGAGATTAGTTACTCTGCTTGGTGTAAGATTTAAGTGTGGTGCTGAATGCTGTTTCACACCAGACAATCAGAATACATTGCCTAGGAAAAGAACACGATGTTTCCATTGCCCCCCACCCCCCACCTCCCACCCGCCCCCAAGGATTTGGGTCCCTGTATTTTTTTTTAGAAAGATTTTTTTTTTTTTAACATGGAACTCTAGGAACTCTGATACGTTTCAATGTACATAGATGTTTTACACAAATTACAGGCGGCTTTGATCCGTTAAGATACAGCAATGTAAGACATTCATTTTCTTAAAGAAATTCTAGGCCTCGAAATGGAATTTAGTAACAGGATCCAACTTGGGACCTCACACCACCAGAGCTGTCAGGCTTTTCCTTCTCTATGATTGGGATGCATGTAATAACAAAATGACATAAGAACATAAGAACACCTTACCTTGTAAAAGACAATTTTAACTATTTCAAACCTGGATAACTCATGCTAACTCTCAATAAATGCTGTTGTAATGCTAGCTAGTTTAGTTTTTTCAAGAGATATCTTCCACCCATGCCTTCTCCTTAGTAAAGAAGATGAGATAATTCCATGGATTCACTACTATTGTTAGATAAATTTTGGCTCCACAAACCCTAATTGATATCAGGTGCAACACCTAGGTAGAAGGAGGATATGATGCAGTTACTCTTCTCCACTAATGACCTTATGGTTGGAAAATAGCTAAATTGAGGGCAAAATTACTATCTAAAAATATCACCACAGTGATAGGTCATTCATTCCCATTATATTAAGACCTGGTCCATCTCAGTGATATTAAGGAATAAAACTAACAGAAAATTAACAGAATTGAAGAGTTTTGAGGAACAATATCTATTGTCAGATCTACTCAAATGCACACAGTTTACAAAAATAAAACCTTCAAGTGAGGATTATCTACCAGGGGCACCTGTATTTTTCCATGACTGGAAAAGTTATTATTATGATTTCTTCTAATATTACTCCAATTCCTCACTAGTGATGTAAGAAATATTAGAGGATGGCTGTTCTAAGACTCATTGTAATGAGTTGTGCGGCAAATACAGCCAGAAACAGTTGTGATAAATTTCATTTCCCGATGCAAAGCTGGAAGAAAATGTCTTTAGCAATAACTTCTCCAATAAAAAGATGCAATGTGAAATCTGCATACATAGTCTGGTTCTGGCATCTGGATTTGGAATATACAAACGGTGACACTCGCTGATTTATTCATCATCCAATCATGTACTCATTGCACATGCTTCACATCATTCCCTTGCAGAGGTGATCACATGGCATCTTTACCATAATGACATTGAAAGAAGAAGCACCCTCTGAGTTTCTTAAAAGATGCCGACTTTATGCGGTTTCACTCTTCTACTGGTTCCGTGAAGATGGCACCCCTTAAAATGAGCTCATAATGTACTTCTTGATTTCAGAGCAGACCAGGCTTCTCTAATGGATTATGTCCCCCTTATCCAGACTCTTTTCTGTCCCCTTTGTAAGGAAATTCCAGCCAGCTGGAACAGCAGGGCAACAAGTACAGCTGGGAATTTCTAGCCCACAGGTGTCCATTCTCGCATTTGATAGCTTGCCAATATCAAAGCTGGATTTGTTGAGGGGATCCCCACAGTTGTTTCACAGAAAGAAAATTATCCACTGGCACTAATAGTAATAATCCCCTCCTCCATATCTGACTTAGTACTTGAGCTAGAGCCACAGCCCACTTTTCTTACCCGGATTGAACCAGTATCAAGTTCTCTAGCCTTTTCACAAGTGGGTGGCAGACTGTCAGGCAGGAATTAGATGAGTACAGGTGGCACCACCTGCTTGAAATGCTTTTGAGTATTTTCTGTTTCATTATTGCTGCATCTAGTGCACCATTCTTTCTTTTCTTGCCAAAAACCATGGCACCATTTGTTTGAGCTTAACGTCTGTTGCACACTATGATTTTGGATAGAAAGAACATAAAAGGGATTTTTTTTGTCCATTCAGAATATGGAACAAGCCCAAGAAAAAGTAATTATTTTGTTGCATAAAATGTAATACAAGATAATCTAATTAGGAGGAATATAGGTCAACTAGCAGATAGATGAAAAGAGATATTATGGATGATTCTTCAGGAGCTTATCACTTTTGATTGCTGCTTTGACTGATAAAAAATATTCTGTAATCAATGTATTCCTAAATAATATATATGGATGCAAAATTCAAATGCAAACATCAATAAACTAATAAAGATTAATTCCTAATACATCTGTTTTATTTTAATATGTGAATTATACATTGTTTTTTCAGATTAATAATCATATTTTTATATCTAATCTAAGCATAAAGAGATGCATATAATGGGATTTTATGGATTTATTGGAATACAATTTCACTGTACTATCATTTCTTCTTCTTCTCTTAATCTCTGTTTGATTTCCCTTCTTAGACTCCTTTATATGTGAGATGTGATAAGTTTCTCATGTGAAAAAATTAAAAGAACTTCCAATTTTCTTAAATTGTTGTTGTTGATTCTGTGCTTTATCCAGAAAGAACTGAACTGAAGGGACAATATTATTCATATTGAAGCCTTCCTATTTGGGTCCTATAAGATAGGAAATTCATAAACTGTTATCACACTGTATGATCATTTTCTTTCATTGTTTTGCATTTTTAAATTGTAGATGAACACAATACCTTTATTTATTTTTTATTTTTTATGTGGTGCTGAGTATCAAACCTAGGGCCTCACACATGCTAGGTGAGAATTCTACCACTAAGCCACAACCCCAGCCCTCATTTTTTATTCACTATACAACTTGAGTGCAAGAGTAGATGACAAAGAAAGTATTTTCAAGCAAGGAGCAAAATATGAGTCAGACTTTAGTGTGAGTTTAAAGTATCAAGTTAATAACTTCAACAAGTGAGGTCAAGCTTCCTGAAATTCATGTACAATGGTTCAAAGAGGCTGTGAAGGGCAAATGCCAACCCATAGCATCCAAAATGTCCTAACTGAATCTCAGCACAGGTCACCCAAACTATTGCTTAATAATTTTTTGTTGTTGTTTTCTTAATCATCCACAGTCCTGACATGAAATACAACTAATTTAAATAACATAATTGAGGGAAATTTAATAAAGGGGTTATTTATTAATGTGCAATGGGGGATAAAGAAACTAATAAAGTTACAGTTTGGGGGACAGGATATGAAAAGACAACAAAAGGAATTACTGGAACCCCCCAAAATAGGTGTAAAATAGGAAGGGCTAGAGAGAGAGAAATTTATCTCCCTTCAACAAAGAGAGGGAAAGAGGAAGCACTACTCACTATCTGCCTCCCACCCACCCAGTCTCCATCTATGGGTTCCTGTGAGCCTAACCCAGCTACAAGCCATTGGCAAGGGAGTCCTGTGTTGAGGACCAAAGAGCTTAGCCTCCCAGGGAAAGAAGCAATGGAGATCTGGAAGACAAAATTGAAATATCCAGCACACTGTGGAATTGAGCCCTTTAAAATCTATGATTTTTCTTTCTGGATATGATACTGCAATATCAGTTTACATTTAATTTATCTTATTCTTCTTATAAAATTATGAGAAGATGAGAAGAAAAAACAAATAACATCAAGACAAAAGCAAAGAAAGAATGAAGAGAGGTAAGGCAGGAGGGAGGAAGAAAGGGAGCCATAAAAAAGCATTTCACTACAGTCCTTAATTTTATGTTTGGTCACAATGCTCAAACTGCTACCTACAGTTTTTAATAAATTTAGTTTACCAGCACCATGCCTGACTATTGTACTTCCCTTGTTTTAGTAAGACCAAATAATTCAAAACCTTCATTCTTCTGGTATCTGGGTCCTTGGTGGCCCTCTTTGACTTGGTGTAGCTTCTGCTTATCAGAAGGTATTAAACAAGAGAGTACTAAACGGTGCCTTAATAAATCCCCTGGGTTTTGCTCCTCTTTGCCTCCATTGCATAGCTCAAGCCCTATATCCCCACTGATAATTGGATCACTCTCCAAGACCTTACAGAAATTCTCTTAGCCCTTCGGTGAAGCATTATCCCTACAATGGCCAAAGGGTATCCTCACCTTCTTATCCATTGACGGAATCCTCTGCCAGGATAACTCCTCTCTTGGGTAGGGAGCTTAAAACACACAAAGTACAAGATGACAAGGAAAATAAGCAAAATCATTTTTCACTGCGTGATTTAGTGAAATAGTGAAGGGGTCACTTCCATGACTACTTATTGGTTCCAGGAACAAAAGCTGAATATGAAGTACAGCGCTCTCTCTCTCTCTCTCTCTCTCTCTCTCTCTCTCTCTCTCTCTCACACACACACACACACACACACCCCACAGGTCTCCAACACAGAGCATATTCAATGAGAAGATGCTCCACCTCTCAGTATTTTCACCCAGCTGGTACCATAGTTGAACCTTCTACAAACTATTTCTTTATTCTATCAAAGCTACGGCTACGAATGATGAAAGACCATTTCCCCTGAGCTTCATGAAGATTCCAGATTATTTGTGGGGAGCCCATTGTTGCATTTCATCTTTCATAAAATGAATCTTCTCATCAGAATTAATGCTGTATGGAACATCATAGATATCAGTTGGGCATTCTTAATACCCTTGAATCTTCATGCCAACAAAAGTGCAGCTTCAAAGGGAAAAAGGGAATTTTCAGAAAATGTGCTGTGGTACATACAAAAAATGGAATACTATTCAGTCATGAAAATAATGAAATTCTGTCACTTGCAACAACAAGGATTAAAACTGAAGATCATTATGGAAAGTAAATAAACCAGGCAAAGAAAGACAAGTACTGTGTGATTTCAATCCTATGTGGAATATGAAAAAGTTGATGCCATAGAAGTGGAGAGTACCAAGTGACTATCAAGCTGGAGAGGGTAGAGGGGAGAGAGAGACGGCTAAAGGTAAATCAAAGGGTACTTAGTTACTCTTAGATAGCAGCAGGAGGCACAAGTTCTGCTATACTGTTGCACAGTAGGATGACTATAGATAACAATGATGTAGTGTGTATTTCAAAATCATCCCTAAATGGCTTCAATTCTTGATTCCATGAGACCTTTGTGCATAAGCCTATTGTCTATTGTCTAGGCAAAGTAGCTGAATGACATCCCCATGATAGGTCACCTTGCCCACCTGCTTACTGGGAGCCTCCTTCCAGCCCATCTCTCTGGTAGCATTTAGTGAGACATTACCATCACACTGTGTCCACCTTGCAAGGTCCAGTCTCATAAATTTCACCCAGATCTTAGTCATCACTCTTTTTTATTTTATCATCAATTCAATTTCTTTGCCACTGAAAGTCATTAAAAGTCTGAAATTCAGGCCATCTTTCCTTTCACATTAAGTAAGTAAACAGAAATATCTCAAGTTCTTTCCACTAGAAGTAGTTTGCTTCATCACTATCTTTCAAGGATACCTCTGAGTGACATGGTATTGCTTTTATATATCAGTTCTATTCTAGGTCCTGGGGGAAAAAAGTTATGAACAAAAGCAACAAAACTGTTGTCTGTGTAGACCTAACTCCAGGGCACAAATTTCCAAAATAGTACCAAAGATTTCTCAGTAACCATTGCACCCGTGGGCCAAAAGAACTGCCAAACAGTTTTATTTGTTAAGTACTTTTGTCTATAAACTTATTTGTGTCCTAATAAGTTAGTTAAGACAGTACTGCATAGATATTGGAAAAAGCTTTATTTTCCTTAATTGTTTTAATTAACAAAATTAATTACTAATGTAAAATGTATAGCTGATAGCATTGTTGAAGTTCTCAAAATTTAGAGTTACAGTTGAAGCCACCATATTTGTTATCTTTCTATATTTGTGTTATATGCTTCTTATATGCATATAAAATATATTCTATATTCCAAACTATTCCATATTTTTTCTGAAAATAATTGGTTTTTTAAATCACAATCACCACCACCCAAATCCCAACTTTGTAATGACATAATTCCATAAAAATGTGTGAGATATGACTTTAAAATAAATCTTTGAAAGAAGATTTTTAGTTTGAATCCATCCCCTTTATTGATTCTTGATTTTAATTCTTGTGCTATAGGAGTCTTATTACAGAAGTCAGTGCCTAATCTGACTTGATGGAGATTTGGGGCTGCTGTTTTCTTCTATTAGACACAGTGTCTCTGGTTTAATTTCTAGGTCCTTGATCCACTTTGAGTTGAGTTTTGTGCATGGTGAGAAATAGGGGTTTAATTTCATTCTGTTGCATATGGATTTCTAGTTTTCCCAGCAACACTTGTTGAAGAATCTATCTTTTCTCCATGTTTTTAGCACTTTTGTCTAATGTGGGTTAGACTCTGTGTCCTCTATTCTGTACCACTGGCCAACCAGTCTATTTTGGTGCTAATACCATGCTGCTTTATTACTATTGATTTGTAGTAAAAAGCTTCTTCTCAGCAAAGGAAACAATCAGTGCATTTGGGGAGCAAATTTTTACCACATCCATATCAAATAGAGCGCCAATCTCTAGGATATATAAAGAACTAAAAATCTAAACACCAAAAAAAAAAAAACACCAAAACAATAAATGGGCCAAGGAAATGAGCAGACACTTCATAGAAGAAGAAATACAATCAATAAACAAGTATATGAAAAAATGCTCAGCATCTCTAGCAATTAGAGAAATGCAAATCAAAACTACACTAATAATTTATCTCCCTCTAGTCAGAATGACAACTATTAATAGTATAAACAACAATAAGTGTTGGCAACGATGTGGGGGGAAAGTCACAATCATACTTTGCTGGTGGGACTGCAAATTGGTTCAACCAATATGAAAAGCAGTATGGAGATTCCTTGGAAAACAAGGAATGGAATTAACAGTTGACACAGTTATCCCAATCCTAAGTTTATACCCAAAGGACTTAAAAACAGCATACTACAGAGACACAGCCACATCGATATTTATAGCAGCACAATTCACAATAGGTAAACTGTGGAACCAAACTACATGCTCTTCAGTACATAAATGTATAAAGAAAATGTGGTATATACACACAATGGAATATTATTCAGAATTAAAAGAGAATAAAATCATGGCATTTGCAGGTAAATGGACAGAATTGGAGAATATAATGCTAAGTGAAGTTATACAATCCTAAAAAACCAAATGCCAAAATGTTTTCTCTGATATAAGGAGGCTGAATCATAATGGGGTTGAGAAGGAGCATGGGAAAATTAGAGGAACTCTAGATAGGGCAAAAGGGTTGGAGGTGAAGGGAAGGTGCATGAGTTAAAAAAGATGGTGGAATGAAATGGACATTATTACCGAGTACATGTATGAAGCCATGAATGGTGTTACTATACTTTGTATACAGCCAGAGATATGAAAAATTGTGTTCTATATGTGTAATATGAATTTTAATGAATTCTTCTGTCATATATAACAAATTAGAATGAAAAAAAAACATCATGCCACAGTCCATAAATATGTACAATATTAGGTGTCACCTCAAAAATTGAAAGTATAAAAATATAAACTATGTCATGGTAAAAAAACAAAATCTTCGTCAAGTTAGTAGTTTATGTGGCATCTGAAATACATTAAGTATCCCTGTGCTTCCCTACATTTCTTTACAGTGTTTCACACTGCCCCTGTGACTTTTTGGGAAGTGCAGGTCTTGGGAAGATATGACAAGCGTTTATAGATGGTGTTAGATTATAAATGATCTAAAGAAAATGAATTAGTATAAACAAGTAGAAAGAGGTGAAATATAAAATATGATTCCCATGGGAACCTTGAAAATGGTGATATTTGATCAGAAACTTAAGTGAAGTATCAGAACAAGGGCATAATCCTCCATACAGACAAACATAGGAATGAAGTTCCAGCGGCAGGTACATACCTCACTTTGTTGAAGTATGTTTCCATCTCTTGCCTGTTGTCAATAATGCTGCAATATTGGAGTAAAAGTGTCTCTTTGAAATTCTGATTTCAATTCCTTTGAACTAATATCCAGGAATAGGATTTCTGGATTATATGGTAGTTCTTTTTTTAAGGGATCTTTTTATATATGGTTTTCCATAGAAGATTCACCATTTTAAGTTTCACCAATAGTTCATAAGGATTCTAATTTCTCTGCATCAATATCAACATTTGGTATTTTGGTCATCTTAGAAAGTAAGAGATGATACTTTATTATGGTTTGATTAATATTTACCTGATAATTGGTGATGTTAAACACCTTTTATACTGTTGATAATTTGTGTGTTTTCTAGTGATAACTGTTTATTCAAGTCTATTGCCCATTTATTAACCTGGTGGTTTTGATATTGAGTTGTAGGAATCCCCTACATATTTTGGATATTCATTATTTTATTAGATATAATGTTTAAAATATTCCTCCCATTATGTAGGAGGCTAGTTCTGCTGTTAATTTTTTTCTTTAATGTGCAGAATCTATTTAACTTTGGTGTAGCCCCACTTGTCTATTTTTGCTTTTGTTGCTTATTCTTTTTATGGCCATTTCCAAAAGCTTAGAATAATGTCATAAGAGTAACACCATGAAGTTTTCCTCTATGATTTCTTGCAGTAGTTTCAGGTCTGATGTCTAAGTATTTTCAGTTGGTTTTTGTGTATAATGTAAAATAAGTATCCTATTTCATTGTTTTTTCATGTTGATATTCAATCTTTCTATGACCATTAGTTGAACATACTATGTTTACCCATTGTATAGTCTTGGCACTACTTGTGGTTTTGGAAGATCAGCTGAAAAAAAATACACACACACACACACACACACACGTGTTCATTACTGGGCTCTCTATTCTGCTGTAATGGTTTGTGTGTTTGTCTTTATAAAAGGACCAAACTGGTATATAATTACTTCAACTTTGTAATGTTGAAATCCACAACTATGAGGTTTCTGGCTTCATGTCTTATACTTAATACAATTTTGACAATTCAATATCTTTTGTGTTTCCATCCTAGTTTTAGGACTGTGATTTTCTATTTGTGGAAAACTGCCTTTATGATTTTAATATATATTGCATTATATCTGTGGATCATTTGGGCATTATGAATTTAACAATATTAAATTTTCTAATCCATGAATATAGAATGAATGTCTTTTGATTTGCTGTTGTCTTCATTAATTTTTGTTTGTTTCCAATATACAATTCTTTTACCTCCTTAGTTAACTATATATCTAAATATCTCCTTCTCTTCTTCTTTCTCCTCCTCCTTCTTCCTTTTCTTTTTCTCCTTCTCCACCTCCTATTTTTTTTGTTGTTGTTCAGTAATGGGGATTGGAATAAGGGGTGCTCTACCACTACACTACATCACCTTTCCTTTTATTTATTTATTTTTATTTTGAAACAGCGCCTTGCTAAGTGGCTGAGGCTGGCTTTGAACTTGTCGTCCTTCTGCCTCAGCCTCCTGAGTTGAATATTTCATTAGTTGTTATACTAAGTGGAATTCTTATTATAATTTTCTTTTCAGATCATTCAGTTTTAATGATTAGAAATGCCACTGACTTTTTGTTTGGTGACTTTTTACACTTTGAATTTGATGAATTTGTTCATGTTTGTAATATTTTCTCTAGAATATTTCAGTTTTTCTGTGTAGAAGATCATGCAGTCGGTAAACAGCAATGATTTTAGTTCTTCCAATCCAATTTGAAAGCCTTTTAATTCCTTTTCTTCCATAAGTACTTTGACTACTATTTTCAATAGCAAAATGAATACTAATTGTGAGAATTAGTATTATTTCTAATCTTAGAAAAAATGATTTCTGTTTTTTTTTACCATTGAATATAATATTAATTGTGGGCCTTGCAAATATGATCTTTAATATACTACAGTACATTCCTTATGCTCTTAATTTATTTAGTGTTTTTAGCATTAAAGCCTCTTGAATTTTGTCAAATGTTTTTCTGCATCTTTTGATATGATCATGTGTGTTTTTTTAATCCCTTCATTCAGTTAAGGTGATGTATCACATTGATTTAATTTTTGTTGGAACATCCTTTCATAGGGGTAAGTCACACTTGTCATGATATATTACAGTTTTAGAGTGAAGTTGAATTCAATTTGCTAGTATTTTGTTTTAAAATTTTACATCTGTATTCATCATTACTCATTATTTTCTTTTTTGCAATATGTTTTTCTCACCCTGGCATCAGTGTAATGCTGACCTCATACAATGAATTTTAAAATGTTCCTTATTATTCAGGTTTTTGAAGTATTTGAGTAGAATAATCATTAAATTCTCTTTGTGAGTTTGGAAGCACTCACCAGTAAGACCTCAGCTCCACAGCTTCTGTTTGTTAATATATTTTTATTGCTAGTGCAATCTCAGACTATTTATATTCTATTTTTTAAAATTTCCTCATGATTTAGTTTTTGTAGGTTGAATTTTTTAAGAATTTATACATTTATTCTAGGACATAAATTTGTTGGCATGCCTTTGTTAATGATAGCCTCTTACCCTCCTTCTGTTTTCTGTAATAACAATTGTAATAGCTCCTTTTTAATTTCTGATTACTTAATTAAGTTTCTTTTTTTTTCTTAGCATAACAAAAGTTCTATCAATAGTATTAATCTTTTCTAAAAACCAAGTCTCAATGATACTTTTTTCTTACTTTTCTACTTTTAATTATTTCTATTTTTCTTTTTCCTAGTTTCTTGGTGTATGAAGTTAGGGTATTTATTTGAGCTATTTCTCCTTCTCTGATGTACTTGTTTATTGCTAAAATATTCTCTCTAATATTATTACTGGTGTCACTGTATTCCATAACTTTAGATATGTTGTGTTCTGTTGTTATGTGTCTGAAAACAATTTCTAATTTCCCTTTCAATTTATTTTTTGTTCCCCACTCTTTGTTGAAGAGCATGTTGGTTATTTTACACATATTTGTCAATTTTCCAGTTTCCTTTCTATCGTTACCTCTACTTCCATTAAATCATGTTTAGAGAACATGTATAGCATTATTTTAATCTTTTTATGAGTGTTAAGATTTGTTTTATGAGTTAGCATGTGATCCATTCTGGAGGATTTTACATGTGCCTTTGAGATTCATGTGTATATTTCTGCCATTGGGTGAAATGTTCTGTATATGTCTGTTAGGTTTTTTGGCATATGTTTTTTAAGTCTTCTGTTTCCTATTAATCTTTCATTGGAATATATTATTCATTATTGCAAATATGCTTAAAACCCTGTCCTATTATTGTGGTGGTATTTCTTCATTCTATCAATGTTTACACATTTGGATGTTCTGATGTGCATTATATTTATAATTTTTATGTCTTGTTGTTGAATTGACACTTTTATCCATATAATCTGATTCCTTGTCTTCTCATATAGGTTTTTTTAATTTTTGGCGGGGGTACCAGGTACTGAATTCTGGACATTTGACCACTGAGCCACATACCCAGCCCTATTTTGTATTTTATTTAGAGAGAGAGAGTGAGTCTCACTTGAGTTGCTTAGTGCCTCACTTTTACTGAGACTGGCTTTGAACTTGTGATCCTCCTGCCTTCTGAGCTGCTGGGATTACAGGTGTATGCAGCAGCCTTTTAATAGGTTGTGACTTATTTTTTTTTTCTAATATAAGTATAGTCAACTTAACTAATATTTATTCTCGTTTCTATGAAATATGTTTTTCTATTTTTTTTCCTTTCAGCCTACATGTTTTTAAGTCAAATTTAAAACTCTTTTAGCATCATTTTTTAGCATACATATTTTTATGTACTCATTTACTCTGTGTCTTTTGAATTGGGAGTTTAGTCTATTTACATTTAAAGTAATTGTTGATAGGAAAAAATATCCTAATGCGGTTTTCTTCATTGCTTATGCCTACCTTATTGCTTTTGAGACACTCTTTCCTTTTATGCTGTTTTCCTTGTGCTTTGTTACTTTTTAGTGACATGCTTTGATTCCTTCCTCATTTCCTTTTTTATGCCTTCTGTAAGTATTGTGTGCATTTGGGGGTGTTACCATGGAGATTACATAAACATGTTATAGTTGTAACAATGTATTTTAAACTGATAACTTCAATCACTTACAAATACTCTATACTTATACTTTCCCTCCCACACACCTTATTTTACTGATGTCACAATTTACATATTTTTAGCTACAGTTAATTTTTTATACTTTTATCTTTTGACTTTCATGCCAGAATCAAGAGTGATTTATGTAAAAACCATCATGATAGTATTATAGGAATTAGTTTTGTCTATATATTTATCCTTTCCAGAGAGTTTTAGGCTTTTGTGTACTTTTGTGTTGCTGCTCAATGTCTTTTTCTCAATTTGAAAGACACCTCTTATCATCTTTTGTAAGGCAGATCTCATGATGATGAACTCCCTTGGCCTTTATGCTCCTCCATCTTTGAAGGTAACTTTGTCAGGTGCTGCATTCGTTTCAGCCTGCTCTTTCAGCACTTTGAATGTAATATGCCACTCCCTTCTGTAAAGTATCTCCTCAGAAACCTGAGGATTATCCTATCGAGGTTTCCTTGAACATGACAAATCACTTTGGCTGTTTTCAAAATGTTTTCTTTTCATAATTTGATTATGTGGATACATATGGATTTCTTTAGTATTTTCCTAGCTTGAATAATTCAGTTTCTTGAATTAGGGTGTATATTTCTTCCCCTATATTTTTGGACATTCAAGCTGGTTTGTCTTAAAATAAGCTTTCTGCAAATTTTTCTCTCCCATTTTCTCCTATAGACTCAATAATGTGTATACTGGTATACTTCATGACATTGTAAAAGTCCCTTGGGTTTTCTTCACTTTTTCAATTTTTTTGTTCCTTTGACTATAGTATCTCAAAAGACTAGTCTTTAAAGTTCATTGGTTTTTATTTCTGTTTAATTAAGTCTTTATTAAAACCCTTTAGTAAATTATTCAATACTCCACATTTTTCAAATTGTTTTTGTATCCAAAGTTTCTGTTTGTTTATCTTTTATATTGACTCTTTCCTTGTTGATATTTTCAAAATTTTAATGCCTTAGTTCCTTGAGCTTATATAACATACTTTTGATGCTTATTTTCAATGTTTGATCACATATATCTGATACCTATATTTCTTCTACAAGTTGGTAATTTCAGTAAATGTACATCTTTTCTCTCATTGGGTGTGGAGGGAGCAATCTTTCCTTTGTGTTGGGATTCAAACATTTGAAACAAAACCCAAAACAAACATTTCTCCTATTTTCTATAGATTGCCTCAGAAAAAGGAAGACCCTCACTAATCTTCCAGTTAAGATCTTGTGTTTCTGTGTAATGTGTGTGTGTGTGTGTGTAAGATCTTGTTTTTCTATGAAACTTGTGTGCATGTGTGATGTGAATTTTCTGGGTTTGCATATGGAATTTCTCAGTGTGGGGCTTGCTGGCATCATTTTCAGAATTTTATAATGTTCTACTCCCTCTATGGTTTGTTTATAGAACTGCAAATTGTCTTCTTCTGCAGCAACGATATGTCCTGATCTTGCTTGTCCTCCTTGACCATGAAATTCAGAATGAGCCTGCTTTCTCTGAGCATGAAGAGTCAGGTAAGGTAGTCTTTTGGGCTGTCCTCAGGAAATCCAGTTGTACTTTGCCTTCCTTTTCCTCTTTCCTCCCAAGGGAGAAGTTACAGGCCACAGTATTCTCTCTAGGTACTGAGGTGTGCATGTGGGAGGAGCTGAGGTGTGCATGTGGGCGGAGCTAACACAGGTGCAATGAAATTGCTCTTATTTTCCATTTCACTGTGGTCATTCTCAACATTGTGCTCAGCTCAGATACTACAATCACCTTATTAAATTCCTCAATTCTTAAAAATATATTTGGTCCATATATTGTTTTTATATTGGTATGTCTATGGCAGAATGACAGCTGACTTCTCATTTTAATATATTGAAATGTTCCTTTCCATGTTTTCTTATTTTCTATCTTAGATTTCCCATGTACACTTAAGTACTAATAATATTATTTGTATCAACACTAATAATCATATTATTGTATTGCATTTTATATTCTACACAATTACTCTTCATCTCAAATTCTATTTTAACTTACCCTGTTATTTTGCTTTTGCTTGTTCTAATAACCCATATTCAAAGTTCTGCACCTTTCTGAATGCAAAGTATCCAAGTTAATACTTAGTTTCATCTTATATTATTTGTATATTTATTTCTGGATTAGATGTATCTGATCTGACTGATAGGAGAATAAACTCCTGTGAACACCAGGATTAAGAAAGTTAGGGAACTAGTCACAGTGATCTCTTGCTAAAATGATGTTTTAGGCCAGTAATTTCTGTTATGAGAGTTAGGTATTGCATACCTAGTTTTAAAGAAGTATACAATTTTTGAAGTTTTTCCATATTATTTAAGTGTGAAAACAGTAACTCTGTAAATTGTGGTAATTTAATGATGTGTGTAATAATACCTAGATAGACCAAAATGATGGGATGCTACTTCCAAAGTTAGATTATGAAAGATTATAGCTTTCATTTTGTTCCTACACTCTCTTTCTCTCATTCTTTTCCTTTCTGTACCTCCATCCCCACCTGCTTGATATAAGGAAATAATCTGTCATGTGAACATCTACTGGCCTGTAGACAGATTCATGTGCAAGAGGCATCAGCAAATGGGTGTGGCAGAGGAAACCCCCCAATCAAACCACAAGAAACAATCTGGCCCACAACCACATGAGTGCAGTTGGAAGTGAATCCTCCTCTTGTCTTGAGATGAATACAGCCCCAGTTGGCACATGATTGTGGCCTCTTGAGATACTGTGAGCCAGAGAATAGAGCTAAGTCATCCACTTTCCTGACCCACAGATTTGCCAATTTTTGCCTTGATTGTTATTATCTAATGATTCACTGAAGGCCTAATTTTTCATTGGCACTGAATTTTTCTGAATCTTCAAAACTGATTATTGTGGGTGGCATAGATATATGTGTATATATTCATGTTTTAATCATAATAATCTATATAGAAATTTGCATATATATATATATATATATATTGTGAAGACAAAGGTCATTTAGATTATTATCAAGATGAGCAATAGGAAATTATTTTAATTTAAAATTAATCTTGAAATTCATCTTATTTATTCTGTGGCTTTTATATATTTTGCTACATTTCAATGCTGAACTACTCATCATCTAAATATTTTTTTTCAAATGACATAGATATTTCATTACCACCATCTGTTACAGAACTCAACTCTCTTCAAAACCAGAAGCTAGGTATGCTACTGAAATGCCATTTAGATCTACAGCTGTGGAAATTCCCCATAGAGGTGGTTGTAATAGCTAATAATTTTTATTCCTTTAAGAAAAATAACTATTCAAATACCACAGTAAGAATTTTCACTGCTATACTGCCTTCTGGGTTAGGTTACATCTTTATCTTCTCTTAAATAAAATGGATGAGTCCCATGGCCTTTCAGGACCCAGGATCTGTGTCTTACCTTGGTTAATTCACTGTAACAGTTTCAGAGATCTCCCTGTAGAGAAAATGCAGCTCAAGGTGTTGTACCATGAATTTTATAGCAACAATAAAAATTTCTTACAAATAAATAAAGCAAGTAAATTTGGATAATGAAAATGCATTTGGGTAATTGATTTGAGAGCTTGTACAGTCCAAACCTGACATTTCCATTCCCATCTTCATTTTGTTTTTAAGGAGATTTCCATTCCTTGACATGTTTATTATTTTGACACTGAGCTAGTTTTCTCAAAGCATTTTTCACTCCAAGGATCCTAAAATAAGAAAATAAACATTATGCCACTAAAAATATTCTGAGTTTTACTTAGAAAACAAATATACTAACAAGTAAGTGATTGTTCACACACCAAGTCTCTCATCAGAAAAAGTGTCTTAGTCATTAAAATCACACTTCAGTGTTGTAAATAGAGAAGAAATCTTAATTATGAAGGGATAACTGAATTTTCTGCCCTCCACATGACCTCATATGTAGATTGGCTTGTAGTTGCCAACATTTAATGATTAGATTTTATTTTATTAAGAATGTAGCAAGAAGTGACATTTAAATTATTTAACCAAAGTGTAGGAGGGGCACAAAATCATCTGAAAGGATGTTGACCATGGGATTGGTGTGAAGAACTGGCCTCCAGTTGTGTCAGATATCAACTCTTTATTTGTTGGACTGTGATTGGGATGTGGTTATTCAGGGCATCAGCATCATGCAGAGGTTCAACATGCAATTATTATTATTATTATTTAATTATTTTTTTGGATACCAAGAATTGAATTCAGGGGCACTCCATGGGGATAAGATAAATTATGAGGATAATGGTATTTGTTCTCTTGTATCTTGATGGACTTACGTGTCTTAATTATAGAATTCAGTCCCTTTTCAGGGTTGCAGAGAGAAATCAAGTACAGACACCTCACTTACATGGAAGACTTGTTCGTGGAGGGAGGAGATCTGTTCGTATACAACACTATTCATGAAGCCTCCATAGGACTTTCTCATGGCTCTCCATCCTGCTCCCAGACAACAAATCTTTCCTTATTTCTTGGCTCCTACCATCAATTTGGCAGATGGGATTCTGTTTCTCAAATAACTCCCTTTCAGGATTTCTCAATCTAGGAATGTTTATATGTTGAACCAGACAGGACCTTAAGGGAGAAGCAAGAGTCTTATCCCCAACCTTGGCCTTTGTCCACTATTTTCCAGTAGCTCCTCTTTTCCTTTAAGTTGTGAGAACCAAAAATATCTTCAGTATCTGCAGATATTGTCAGATGTTCCCTAAGGGACAAAAATGCCCTTATTGAGAAGATATGCTCTAAATAGGCTACTCATTTCTCAACTTGGAGCAGTTTAAACACTCTACTAAAGTTCTTTAAATGTCTCACACACATCCATGTGTAGCTCAGAAACAAAGAACATCTGGTCACAAAAACATAGTGAAGGGAATTCCATTTAATCATCATTGTGAACCAGTTTTCTTACAATTAAGCATGTAGGTTATGTGTTCCCTGTGTTGAAAGGCCTTCAAAGTAAAAGTTAATACACAACCTATGGTGCTATATGTAAAATATTTGTCCTGACAATTCTAAGGTAAAATCGATCTTATATTTAAGAGTCACTTACTATGTGATATTTCTTTTTCAGTTTGTGAACTCCTGAGGAGTGAGAGAAGTTGGAGGCTTAACAGGTCACATGAAGGCTGCTCCTAGTTCATCTGATAATTCAGCCTTTTTTTTTTTCTTTTGTTGGCAATACTGGACATTGAACCCAGAAGTGCTCTACTACTGAGTTATATTCCCAGTTCTTTTTATTTTTGCTCTTGATACAGAAATGATTTGCTCCTGGTTGGCCAAGAACTTGTGATAACCTTTCTCAATCTCTCAAGCCACTGGGATTACAAGCATGTGCCCCCAAATCCAGCTAGACATTGCTTTTTTGAAGGAACTTGATGAATTACATTTTATAATATTTAAAAATTAGATTCTAATTCACAATAAATATCTACGAAAAATTGAAATATATTTAAGCTTTCATACTCATAAGTACTTAGAACAACAAATATAAATCCTATTTCATTGAAACACAAAAATATAAATTATTAAATATCTACACCTAAATAATTTATTTTTACTACTTAATTCATATATACATACCCCAAATATTTGATACTAGTGATACTAGAACCACATAATAGCTATTAATATACTGTGTATTTAAAACTATATATATATATATATATATATATATATATATATATATATATATATATATATTCAGTTTTCATGACATTCTGAGTTACAAATATTTATAAAAACTTAAAAATGTACCAATAACTACTCTGGAACATCTTACTATAACATGATTTATTTTTCTTTATGTAGAGAGTTAGATTATTTCATTGATTTTTTTAAAACTCAACCTAGCCAATTAAACCTCTAGATCCACTCTTTGCCAGAATTTGATCTATTACTGGAAACTGAATTAAAATATGTATTTTGATAAGGTTATTTTCCAATGGAATATTATAAAGAATAAAATTGAAATCACTAAAATCATCAGTATTTTTGCACTTCTATAGTTTTTAACTCTTGATTTTTTTTCCCAAGCTATAGGATACAATGTTTTTAATTTAAAGTAACCTTTTAAAATGTAAATTCTTACAAAATGGAGAATTGTTAACTGTGAAGACAGTGGAATAGTAGTAATGATAAATGTTTTCATTCCAATAAAATTTCAATGTAAAAATGCTGAGAGTACAGCCAAGTAACAAAAGCTGATTTTGATAAGTAAAAAGAAATATTTTTGACAAATGTGCATTTAATTTAATAATTTTCAACAGATTTGTCTTTGCTTTTGGCTAGCTATTTTACTCCATTAAGATTATTTTTCTCCTCTAACTGCTAATGATTTCACACAAACTAGTGAAATATCGTCCCCTACTGTTCAATTCTGATAAATTGGTTATAAGGAAACTGAGCTTATCAAACTGCTACAATTGAAACCTCTGTATCAATGACAGATTAAAAAGAAGAGGTTTTTTTTTTTTCTAGTTTTAAACACATACTTGTTAAAGAATCTGTTTTTGCTTATTTCCATCAAATCCTTCCCTAATTAAGTTTAACACTGACATTCTTGGATAATTTAAATTTTAAAACTAAGCAAGAAAAATGACAATTTACCTACCTTTCTTAATATGAAGCAGAATTATATTTATTTAGTAAATAATTGTGTTATTCCATTTAAAATTTAAATAACTGTTTTATATTCCCATTCATAGCTACATTATAAAAATTGTACATATAAAATTAGATTTTCTTGAATAAAGTCTTTTACAGATTATTTGTCTTTACAGAACAAAATATTTACTTAAAATTAAGAATGCATAATTATTTATAAAATAACCCACTCATCTATTCTGGGTGCTTGCAATTTGATTGCTTTTTTAAAAAGGGGAGAATTTTTTAAATGTGAACTTAGGTGTTTAAAACTAAATTATCCTCATTTTACTCTCATTTGTATATTACAATTGCATGATTTGGGGTGACTGATTTATAATTATTTGTTCACAGGAATTTTATACATACACCCTAAAGACAAAGATCTAATTCCATTGTTTCTGTTTGAATTTAGATTAAATTCTAATGATTAACAAAGAAGTCTAAATGAAGTGTCACCTACAGAAGTTTAAGGCATTTGTCCTCCTGCAGTTATCAAATTAACACATTTTATTTAACCAGCCTTTTAACATTTAGCTGTAAGAAAAGGGAACATACTTTGAACTATTTTCAACAAAACACCTGTAAAACAAAAACTAATGTCCTATTTCAAATTTTGACCAATCTTAAGAATAAAGACTCTAAAAATTGACACCTCGGTCATTATTGAAACTATGAGGGAGTATAACTATGTGTGGCAGAGACAAAAACCCAAAATTGAATTTTAGTTTTAAATCCCTTTGTTCTCACAAGGTAGAATATGAAGGGTTGGATTGAGAGCATTTTAAAAATCTAGATTGACAATGCTGTTTGTTGTATGGGAAAAGGAACAAATAGTGAGGAATCCCTATAAGAAGAGAGATTTAATAGCTAAATGGGTTATTCTATTGATAGATGCAACAACCTAAAACTCACAAACTAGTTCTATGTCTCGTTTTCCCTGTTGTTATAAATCCACAAAGATCAATGTAGATGTGGCCTGAGAAACTGCCATTACTGAGGAAAGAGCATAATACACTACTGTGTCTGATGATGTGCTCAGCTCATTAAGAACAATCTTCTAAACATCAGCCCCAATCCCCTTGCTATGGCTCTTTTTGGGAGCTAAGTTGTTGCTCACTCTGATAAATATAACATCCATAGCTTGAAAAAATGATTTCTCACAATTCTAAGCATATATTATGATATTTCATGGCACAGTCTTTTGAAAACACGTGTCGAAGAATGTCTATCTGAGCATTCAAATTATTAAAAAGATTGTCTATGCTTCATCTATAGGGAACTGGTTAGATAAATCCTAGAACACACATGAAATGAATTGCATTGGCTATTCTTTGTGTGAGGGACTGGTGTTGCATGAATTATTTGTTCAATAAATACTTGCTGAATTATAGAATCAATTTTAAGAATGTAGCTAGAGTAATATTAATTTATTATTTTTATATTTGTGGATAGTTTTTCTATCCATCTAAAGAAGAAAATGCTATCATTTTTTTTTTCTTAACATCTTGATACCCTACTTATTTTATCAATAGAAAGATAAGGAAAAACACAAGAAATCCAGAAGAGAAAAAAAATCTAATCACAAAAACAGAATTAAATAAAGGACTCTTAGAAACCCAAGAAAAGCTAGCATTTTAATTTTTTGGTATAACTTGAAGTTTATGTGCTTACAAATGTTATATTTTTACTAAGATTTAACCCAAATTCTACATTAAACTTAATTTTAAAATAGAACTTTTTTCCATGGGTGATAAGCGACAAAATTTGTGCATATTTGAAATAAACAAAGTGATGATTTGATACACACATTATGAGATGATTACCACAATGAAGCTAACATATCCATGACTTCATATAGTCAGTGTGTGCGTGTGTGTGTGTGCATGTGTGTGAACAGAACACTTAGGATCAATTATCCTCACAATTCTCAAGTACACATTATAATTAAGTAGAGTTGAGATGCTATACACTAGATATCCAGTACTCATTCATCTCATAACTAGAAGTTTGCACACTACAAACTTGCCCTCCATTTCCGTATACCTGACTATTGGATTTCAGTCAACCACCAAAAGGTAAGAAAAAATTAGACCACAGTTCTTGAAAAGCATCTCACTCTGGTATTAAGCGTTCACAATACAATTCTCAACACAAACTTATTTTGCACTTAAAATACGTTTATTCCCAGAAGGAATCAAGTCAATGGAATGAGTATATACTATGGAGAATTCTGAGGATTAGGTTGCCACTTTGTTAACTTAAAGTAAGTTAAGTTCTAATAAATTATTGGCAGGTTCAAATAAAACAGTATTTATTCATTTGTGACTTTTAGTGAAACTGTGTATAATTCTGTATCCTGTACAAGAACAACCTGTAAATATAAGCTTTGATTTATGTTCATAATCATTTGGCAAAATATAACACAAATTATATTTCAAAGTCCTGTTGTACTGGGTTGGGGTTGTGGCTCAGCGGTAGAGTGCTCACCTAGTGTGTGTGAGGCCCTGGGTTTGATCCTCAACACCACATAAAATAAATAAATAAAATAAAGGTATTGTGTCCAACTACAACTAAAAAATAAAAATAGAAAGTCCTGTTGTATTTTTCTCTTTCTATGGATAGAACTATATCTAGGGCACTCCATACATTTTAACAAATATATCTTTCTCATGAAAATAAAGCATAGAAAATAGATATAACAACACTAAATCAATTATTATTATCAGTGTACTGCAAAGTTGCCCATAATTAAATGCATTTAATTTGTAAGGATCATGTCTTTTATGTTTGTCATAATATAGTAAGTAGGCTGGTCCACTTGATTCAGTTAAGAATAGGATTCCAATAGTCAAGAGTTGTTATTTGCTCATCTAATAGCCAGGTGTTCTACATAAATGTACCCTTTTTTGTTCTCAGACCATTTACCTATTTCTACTTCTTATTACATGGGAGCACAGGAAAGAGTGTTGAAAATTTTTCAAGGTTTGTCACCATTGCAAAGAACAGAAGTCCAGCTATATTGTTCTTGACATGGTCTTCCATAATGGAGACTTCTAACATTTTTAACATCAGCAGTAAGCTTCCTCTTGCATTTTATCTTTCCTCTGACCACAGTGTCCTTTTTGATAGAGACATACTTTCCCTGGGGCTGACCCACACCAAGTAAACTCCTTCCACCTGCTAATATGCCAATACTAAATATCCTAACACCCTAATTGCTTTGTATCACTCTTTTATTTGTTCAGTTATCATATATTTCATTATTTAGCATCTGTCTCTTCCACTTGAACATAAGTTCCCCATTGCATCTCTGGATTCTATCATGATGTCTGGCAAAGATTAGCTACTCAATAAACGAAAAAGATAAATTGCTCATTGTATTTAATGCAGAGAAACAGATAGAGTATTTATAAAGAAATTACACTGGGTAATTCTATTAAGTACTATTTGTAACTACATGAGTCTAGAGAAGACATGTGTACAAAAGAAACAGGAAAAAGAAAAAATGGGAGCAATTTCAAGCCTTTCATCCAGGAGAACAGATATTCCTGCTGCAGCCACAAGCATGCCAGCCAGAGTAAAGTGAAAGAGACTCAGTGGGATCCTGAAGTGCTGATGAGATTGGAATGTACAGACAGCTGGGGTGATGTGGCATTATAATCCAGCAGACACCATGAGGAAGTGAGTTGAAATCCCATATTTAAATTGGGCTGTAAAAGATTCTATGGCAGAAGTATATGATATGACTGGCAATTTGAAGCTAGAAGTAACAACTCAAAGTGAAAACCATATGATCTGTTTAGATAAAGTATCAATTTAGATAATGTACAGATTAGGCTAATAACCTGAAGTAAACCAACAGCATTAGTTTTCAGAAAAATTAGCAATGAGTTTCTTATTAGGAAGTTAATCTTGTTATACATGGCAATGTTAGCCACAGTAAAACTGCTCAAAAACCTATGTTTATATGCATATAGTCTTTACTGAATCCAAGAACTGTGCATGCACTCATGTGAAGAGCATGCTCAGTACAATTAGGATAGCAACAAAGAAGGTAATTAGAAGGCAGTAAGATAAGGAAAAAGGTAAATCAGCACTCAGGATGTTTTCAGTAGTGGCACCTAAGTTTATCACAAAACTGTAGACACAGAGCTCAGCTGCACAGTTTGGCAAAGTTTTTGACATCTCAAACTGTTTTTCACAATGAAGAACAACAGTGACCATTTTTGCATTTTTTTAGTTTAGTTTTTTTTAATTATTTTATTTTATCTAATTAGTTATAAATGACAGCAGAAAACAATTCAAGTCATATTACACAAATACAACAAAATTTTTTATGACTCTGGTTGAACACAAAGTAGAGTCACACCATTCGTGTTTTTTATCATGTACTTAAGGTAATGATGTCCATCTCATTCCACAATCTTTCCTACCCTCATACCCCCACTTCCTCTCCCTCCCCTTTGCCCTATCTAAAGTTTGTCTATTCCTCCCATGCCCCCCATCTCCATTATGAATCAGCATCCTTAAATCAGAGAAGACATTGACATTTGTTTTTTTGAGACTGGATAATTTCACTTAGCATTGTATTCTCCAACTCCATTCATTTACCTGCAAATGCCGTGATTTTATTCTCTTTTGATGCTGAGTAATATTTTATTGTGTATATGTACCACATTTTCTTTATCCATTCATCTACTGAAGGATATCTATGTTGGATCCACAATTTAGCTATTGCAATTTTGCTGCCATAAATAGCCACATCAATGTTTATTGCATTTTTTTTTAATTGGAGCTTTACACCCATAAACAAGAGAAGAGAAAAATTATTTTCTTTTTTGAAAGTACCAGAAAAAAAATATAAACAAAATCAGATTTTCAAAATATAATCTAGATCTTTATCATCACTTTGTAAAATGACTGTACCATGTGATAAAAACAAGTTCTTGTTTTTGATCCTTTCTACTTTGAAAATTAATCCTCAGAGTTCTGCTTAATCTAAACATATCTACATATATTGGTGTAAATTAGTCTTTCAGTATGTGAAATTTTTCTTATATTTACTATCTTACTATATATATATATATATATATATATATATATATATATACATATATATATACACATACACACACACACACACACATTAGTTTAGATGGACACAATACCTTTATTCTATCTATTTATTTTTATGTGGTTCTGAGGATAGAACCCAATTCCTCACATATGCTAGTCAGGCACTCTACCACTGAGCTACAGCCCCAGCCTGCCTTACTCATTCTCTTCCCCAATAAATTCCCACACATAGAAATACATCTGCTATAGTCTTTTTATTCACATATAAGATTCTTAACTGGGGAGTGCTAGAACACAAATTCATTTATTTCAATGTAGTTGGGAACCAAGTCATTGTATTCTGATTTAAGATCTTTGTACCTAAGTTTTCTCTACTGTAACATAGAATAATAGCATTTTCTTCATAAAGTTGTTACAAAGATTAAGTGATTTACTTTTTGTGAGATATTTAGAATCGTGCTTGACACATAATAAGCATTCTGGAAATACTATTTATTATATATGGATGAAAATTTATCCTAATGGGTCTTGAAAATTAATTTGAGTCCCTATTATAGGATTTCTGAAATGCCAATTTGCTTTGACAGCAGATTAAAATAAACTAAGATTCACAGAAATTTGCTCAAGTTAGCAATCAAATTTCAGTTCTCTAGCTAGATTATAAGTTGACAATATTCTGGGTCTTCTAGTCCTTTAAATGTGATTGATGTTTTTCTTTGTCATTCAGCACATTAGTGAACATATGCAGTTCAGCTTTAGACCTGGCATACACAATGAGCCCAGCCAGCTTCATGAACCACTTCCAGTGCAGTTCATTATAGCTTTCCTTTGCCAGTTAATTGAGAGAGTCTGTAAAGCAATCCACGGATATGGACAATGCTTTCCTTCAGACGTGATTCAAAGAAGGAAGTTCTCAATATCTCTCTCAAGTATTTATAATGACCCTCTCTTGGAAACTACAGGAACTTTTGAAAGAACTTCTTGCATTACACACAACATATCACTACATTCTTACCTGTCTTAACTGATATTACCTTGTATTTTTCTCACTAAGCTTTGTTTTCTAAAACCTACAAAAATGTATTTCTCATCACATAAGCTACATATACTGCTACCTTAACCCATTCTCATGGAATCTCCAGAAATCAGAGATGACATAGGTCCAATTAGAATATTTTTTTCCATGATAGTAGTTCTATATATTGATTCTCACTTTCCAAAAAGTGTCTTCGTTTGATTTTAGGATGAAGAAATTAACAATTAACTTCTATATTTAGAGTTAAAGCAGAGGATTTTTGACTCTTTCAATTAAAACTCTGATGTTAGTTCCAGTACTATGAGTACAACGACTTACATGATCTAACATGTATTGGTTATACATTATATATTAATTCTCAAAACATACCAGTCAGTCATAGTTATTTTTGTACTTATTTTACATATGAGGAACTAAATATGGAACAATTAGGTAACTTCCCCATGATCATAAGGCCTAACCCTAAATCCAGGAAGTCTGCACCCAGAAACCAAGGTCTGGCTTACTTCACTGATGGAATATCATAATAGTACATATAAGGAATCCAGAGGAAAGGTGATCATGTAAGTAACTACGTGGTGTGTGGTTTATTTCTTAGCAGGGAAAGGTAAGAACTATGATGCAAGAGTCAGGGTTATTCTCCTTGGAGCACAGCATGATCACATATTTACTAATATTATTTTTATTCAACTATAGAAAATAAAAATAAGAAAAATAACCATGCTGGGTATGGTGGTACACACCTGTAATCCCAGTGGTTCAGGAGGCTAAGGCAAGAGAATCACAAGTTCAAAGCCAGCCTCAGCAACTTAGTGAGCCATATTTCAAAATAAAATATAAAAAAGGGCTAGGAATGTGGCTCAGTGGTTAAGCACCACTGGGTTCCCGTCCCTGGTACTGAAACAAACAAACAAACAAACAAACAAATATTGAGCTACATCAAAATATAAAATTATCAGGATGACAAAAAGATGTTTTTGAATTTAAATTTAATTTAAATTAAATTCACACAAACATTGCCCTCCTCATCCCGAAATTTACTCATGCTTCTTGGCTACATGTGGCCTACTAATCTAACACTTTACTTGAATTAATCAAGAACACAGATTGGACTGAAGTTTTTAAATAAAAAAAAAATGCAGACATTGACCAATACTGAATATCCCAATCTCCAAAGCTTGTTTTTCCATAATGCTTTAAAAGTACTCCAAGTCAGGGTACAATGAACTACTCTAATTTTTATATGCTTTGATAGAGACATGGAAATATTTGAAGTACAGTCCTCGTAAAATGTCACACACAGATTGTTGTAAAACTACTTAAATATGAAATGCTTATCACAAGTGCTTGGTATACATAATAAAGATTCAATGATATTTATAAATATTTCCTTCACACTACTGTTGGCATTTGTTAATTAGAAAAGAACACTGTAGTCTTTGTGTACTTTCCCTCTGCATTCTTAATGTCTTTATTGAACATTAGTGTACTTATGTCCTGAGAGCTAAAATTAAGAGATTAATGTATTGATGCACTAAAAGTAAAAGACTGATATAAGTGCCCCTTTACACTGTAACCCTAAAATTCACTGAAGTTCTAAATAGAAAATAATGAACAATGGCAAGAATGCAATTCTGACTCTTATGCACCAAGTAGTCCCATAAATGTGTGGAACAAAATCCTCTTCATTTACACTTGAGAAAGATTCAATCCAACCTCCATGATATGAGTACCTGAGAATATTTCACCACAAGTCACACTACTAATTTCATATTCAAGAATGAAAATTCAGAGCAAAATCACATTGAACATTTAGCAAACTCAGCTGTATGTTTGGAATATTCTTTTTTGATCCAGCCATGCAACAATATCATTGTGGATCTCCATATACATGAAGACATAAGAGACTTCTCTTGATGTCTACTGGCTTTTGCATGGTACACTTTTCAAAAAGTAAGAAAATGAAAATTATTAAAAACTCTGTAAGAAATATGATACTTGTCTTGAATTGAGATCTAATACTCTTTATTCAAGAACATGAGCTATAAACAAAAGCTGCAGTGTGTGAGATCTGGTATATCTTTCTAGGATTGCATCTCCATTTGTGTATAGTCATTGCGATAGTTAATCTTGCTTGTTAACTTGACCAAATTGAGAAATGCCTATAAAATTGGTAATGCACACTTTCAGATATGTCTCTAAGGTGTTTTCAGAGACCACTGACAAAGGGGATTAGAACTCAATGGGAAAAGACCTGCCCTGAATATGGGTGGCATTGTCCCATAGGCCAGAGGGCCCAAAGGAACAGAGTAGAAGAGCAGATAGTTCACATGTGCATCTAAACTCCATTCTTCTTGAGCAAGTTCTTTCTACTGTTATGGTCCCTAGACATCAAACTCCAGATTCTTCATTCAGCCTTTGAAAGTGGATTTGTACCAGTAAATCTACAGGGAGTTTCCATTCATTGAACTGGACCTTTTTTCATCTGAGAATTCCCTGCCTATGGGTGTGATGCAAGTCTGCTTTTGATGTATGTTATGGGCATATCTCTTTAGACTTGATTCAACACATGGAATATTTTTTCACCTTGTTCTTCATTGGGTTTCAGGAGAACTCTTCTGTCTCTTTTGAAAACTTTTGGCTTGCACTCAGAGGGGTACTCAGCAGATTTTACTTCTGCTGCTGGTTTCACTCCTCAATCCTGTTGGCAAGCTGTGCAAATAGACTCTCAGCCATTTTGTGCCCTGTCCTAAAAATGCCTGGGTCTCAAGATTAAGAGGAATCTAGAGCAGTTCCTTATTGATAAATAAGGCTGTCAATACATGTTGCAATTCCCATTCCCCTGGACCTTTTCCCAGAGTCACTAGCTAGAGAGCAAAAGCAATTCTCAATTCGTTCAAAGTTATACATTAGTTATCTGTCTTTTTCTATCATAAGCTTATATCAAATAAAATTCAGTTTCCATACCCTATATATTTTCTCTTTCCTGATACATATCAGGGCAAAAATAAGATAGGATTTTGTTTGAGTAATACTTTCTCTCTAGTTTTTCTTCATTATTTTCAACTTCAACATCACAGTTAAAACCTAACAAAACAATAGGGCTAATTTTGTCTGCCCTGCTGGAGAACTCTCAGACTGCATCCTCAAAATTTCTGATGTGCTATTGCATGGTAGAATGAATGTAGGTAATGATAATTAGGTGCACATTTCAAAAATCTACAAGAAAATATATTGAAAGTTGTCACCAGCAATGAATATTTGAGATAGATATGTTTAACCTGATTTAACATTATACAATATATACATGTATAGAAAAAGCACATGGTATCCCATTAATATGTACATTTTTTTTCTCTCTGTTTCTGTTTAAAAAAGAAATTAAAAAATGTTTAAAAGGCTTGACTCTTGATAAGTTAAAGGGAAAGGTGACAGAAACTAGAAGACCTCTCAATAGGTTATTCTGACTGGGAAGAGAACCACCTTGCTTTATAAGCCCATTTTGTACATCAGAAGTTGCCAATCTATATCATTTTCATGTTTGTATTCCTCTTGGGGCAAAATTTTGCTCTCAGACCTTACCCTTACTGAAATGCAGGTAGATCAACAATGTTCCAGTTATTGTCTATTTTTTCTGATATTTATTTATTCCTTCTTATCTAAAAACTATGTTTCACCAATTCTCTTAACAAGTTGCAAAGGGACACACTAGTAAAGGACTGGAGACCAAATGTCTGGGAAAGGTTGGGGTTTTTCTTCCTCCCTTGTCTTCTTTGAAGGACATTTTCCTTCATTCTCTTCTTCCTTCCTCCATGGTATTGCCTTCTGTGGGCAGTCCTTACTATAGTCTGAGAACTTTTATCAGAGTACCCAAGATTCTAAACTAAGCTAACACTGATTCCAGTTTTGTGTGTATGTATTTGTTGGTTTATTTTGGTGGTGAGGATCAAACCCAGGGACTCCCACACTCTAGGAAAGCGCTGTACCACTGAATTACATCCCCAGATGCAGTTGGGTACCTTTATCTCCATGGTAATCTATGGTGGTTAACAATATCCTGTTTAATTTACACAAGTTACCTTACACATATCACATTTCATAAAATTACCTTATGTTGACTACATCATGATTAATCCAGATATCCAAGATCAAATAGAAAAAATGTCATGAATTTTGAAAAGAAGCAAAGGAAAGTGTGTTATTTTCCTTAAAATCTCTGCATTCTAATATATTTTAATTAGACAACAAAATATTTTATTACCAATTTTTCTGATAAATTCTGCACATTTGTTTGAGTGTATAGCTCTTAATCTCCAAAAATAATGTGTTTCTTCTGGCTGAGGTCTTATATTATAATTTACTTGGATTCTTCACAGTTCACAAGAATTTTTAGTGGTCCCTAATAGATATTTTGTGAAATATAACAAAATTAAATTTTTAAACATAATATGACTCCTCATTCTAAGAATCTAAATAAAATGTGATTTGATCATAATTCCTGAAATGCTAATAGTTCATCTAACATGCTGTCCAAATATGGATCATTTGTGTACAACTTTCACACACTTGCCATATTGATATTGAGAATTTGTTCACATATCACTTTTATCCTCATGTTTTGGTTGTTACTTTCCCACACTAACTTTGAACTTGGCCATGAGACTTCCTTTGGCCAATGTTTAGCAGTAAACCTAATACTCTGACAAATGTTACATAAGATAATAAATGTGAAAATCACGTCTGCATTGGAGAAAGTTATCTTCATACTGCTCTGGAACCCTGTCTCCACATGAATGAGGCCTGTCAATCCTGTTGAAGGGTGAAACAGATTATAGAAAGGCCCCAGTCATCCCAGCGGGTACAGCCAAAAGCATCAGAACCAGCCATTGTACAACCAGTGGCCAGCTTCTGTGATATCCGTGAAGGAGGGCAGCCACAATCAACCAAGCCAGTGCGAAATCACAAGAACTGTCCAACTCAGGCCAGCCCTAATACCTATTCTGCAAAATTGTATAATATATATATATATATATATATATATATATATATATATAAAATCACTACATTTTGGGAAAGCTTTTTTCAATGTAATAAAAGATCATCATTATCCAAATATGACTTACACTATTATTTATGTTTTATAAAATTATTTACATTAAATTAGCTTTGTATTTAAATATTTACTTCATCTTTGTCCTGAAAATATTTTGAAACATTATATTTAGCCTATGTTAATAGTTACCTCCCATTCTACCATCTCTGGTATGTGTAGAAGGGAATGGAAACAGAGATATACATATGAAAAAATAAATAGGCCTGAAAGGTAAAGTTATAATATGCATCAATACAGTGACACTAAACAAAATGTTATTGTTTTGAGTGGAGTTCAAAAAGACTTTGATTCATGAGAAGAAGAAAATGATCCTTCTCTTCCATAACTAGCAATGCTGTTTCTGGAAAACTATATGATTGTTTTTCATCTTCTCATTAGCAGAAAGACTAGAGGGAGTTCAAATAATGGTAAAGGCTTTGCACTCATTGACTTATTTGCTAAAGAAGCTAAATATGTATTGATTGTCTAAATGATAATGGAGAGAGAGGACAATGCAACCCGTGGATGTTCAGAATGGATGAGAGCAGTTCCACAGCTGCCATTAAAGCTGAACCAGAGTCCTAAAGGTCACTTTGTGAGAATTTGGATAGGAAAGAAAAAAAAAAATTCTTGTCAATCTCATTGCAAATGTCAGAGGCAGGCTTGTATAAGAAGAAAAGAATTCTGAAAAGACAGAAATTACTGCCAGGAAAGAAAATTCATAAGCCAATATTACATACATGTAATATAAACCAATGCATGGTATATGGTAATCACTCCTCAGCAGCTGCTACCACTATTATAACTACTACTACTACCTGTACTCTCCTTCCTCCAGCTCTATTATTATTATTATTATTTATTATTGGAAGGTTTTCATCTTAAAGGACCCCTACATAATAAACTACCCCATCTCTATGAGCTATAATCTTCTCCCTCATTTCCCACCTCTCTTCTCCGTTCTCACAGGTAGGATTCATTCAGATTCATTTCTAATATAATCAAGAACTAAAAGTGATATTAAATGTCATGCAATTTTAAAGTCCCTTTGCAAAAAAAAAAAAAAAAGAAAAGAAAATTTTTAACAACAACAACAAAAAAAATCCATGAGAACTGAAGGTTTAGTAATGAATTTGTAATTTGTGACTGCCACTTACTAGGTGTATGACTTTAGGCAAAATATTCAATTTGTATCTTAATGTCTTTGCCTATAAAATAAGAAAAATATAATATTTACCTTCTGTGGCAGTTTTTAGGTTTAAATGAACTTGCATGTTCCAGAATGCCAATTAAACACTTAAGACTTTGTATCCTCTCTAAGAGCAAATCAGAGAGTTGAAAGTCACTGTCTTCACCCTTCTCCAAGATATTCTCAGAGGATATTTAGGTGCCCCCCATCTCTGTCCTTTGCTTTCCTCTTCTAGAATTACTCCTTGTAAAAAATATTTAATGAGGTAAGTGTATCTCAATTTCTTTTGGTAAATTTGATTACTTCACATTGAGCTCTTGCTTCATGTGAAGAATTATATGCAATTTCCAAGCATTTGAAATATCTGCCATTAGTCTGGAAGTATTTTCACTTATAGAGACAGATTGCTTATGTATCATGTGTAACGTAGAATCACATCACTAATAGCTACCTAATCATGAAATCTCATGAAAATATTTTTAGTCTAGCTTTTTTGCTTCTTAAGCATATTCTATCATGTTTAATTTTTTTCTACTTTTATGAATATTCCAATTTCTCTTTTTTACTTTTTCTTTCTTTTTCAGTTTATGGTCTTTCTTTACTGAGCCCTTCCTTGCTAGTATTTCTTTTATGTTGTAATCAGATCTTTACTTTTTTTCTCTCTAGATTCCCTCCCTCATTGGTATCAAATTCCAATGTCATGAAATGGCACTGAAGCTAATATCCTTCTTGCCAATATCTGTTTATCTAGCTTAAACTTTTGGGGCGGGGGGATGAGGGGATCACACAAGTCCTTAAAATCACCTCTCTGCCTAGGAGAAACAACAGAATGCAGCATTTCAGAGTACGAGCTCTAGAGTCACACCCTAGATTAGAATCCTGTACTTAGTTAAACATGTGATCATTAACAAGTTAATTACTCTTTGTGTACTTTATTTCCCCACATATAAAGTATGAATAGTAATTCTACTATTGGTACCTATCTCATGATTTGCAATGAATAATTTTCCTTCCTTCCTTCCTTCCTTCCCTCCCTCCCTCCTTCCTTCCTTCCTTCCTTCCTTCCTTCCTTCCTTCCTTCCTTCCGTCCCTCTTTCCTTCTTTAGTTTCTTACTTCAATGAAAGAGCCTTTGGCATGCTCCAGTGGGGCAGGACAGCAGTGTGCTGGCATCCAGGACCTATGTGAGGATGACACTGGAGCAGAGGAGAACATAGCAGAGTGGGAACAGAGCATGGTTCTGGTCAAGTGGAGGCTTTGACTAAAGTTAGAGAAATTAACAATACATATTGAGGTTGAAGAGAGCCAGAATTTTCCCCTGTTTGAGAGGGAATATACAAAGATAAATACTATGGTGAAATGCATTTAGTGTGAACATATGGTTTATATATATATATATATATATATATATATATATATGAAATATAAATCACATTGATATTTAAGCATGCATATATGTATATCCACATATATAAGTTATATCAATATTCATATATGTATGTTTTATTCCTCACCACTGAAAGTTCCTAGGAGCAATGATATTACTGTGGTTATAACCTAGTGCTTAGATTTTAGCTTCTACCATTGTTCAACAAAAAGGACAAATGCCTCATGAAGAAATATTTGAATTTTGGATTGAAGCAGAGAGAGAACAATATAAGCCAAGAATTTTTTTTTTTTTTTGTATTTCATGAAATGAGAAAATGTTCTAAGAAGGATAATTACAGTTTTAACAGACTCTAACAGTCAAACCTGTAACAATTAAGGCATTAAAATTAATTGTGAGAGCAATAGATCATTCTCATTGAATGAAACTTGGAATATATGAGTATGCATAGATATAATAAATAAGTGGCAACTGAAGAGAGAAAGCTGTTACTCATAGTAGAATGATGGCTGGATATAGGAGGAGTGGTGAATCAGGAAATGGATATAATATAATGGGTATTCATTCCTTAACTAAGGATCAGGCAGCAAGACTTACCTTTCCCACATACACATATCAATATACCACAGTGAATCTCAACATCATGTACATCCACAAGACACTAATTTTAAAAATCTGTAAGTAAATAGCAGAAAGAACAGTAGAGTATAAGGAAGAGAACAGGGGTAAGAGAAAGAGAGAGTGGCAAATATTGGGGACTGCTTTAGAACAAAATTATACTCTATGCTTTTATAATTATGTTTTAGTATATTCTATTGTCAAAGCGTAACTGAGAAAGAACCAATAAAAATGATATACAAAAAAAGAACAGGAAAAGTCACTATGCGTATTTGAAAATTGTCATAATGACGTTCTGCAAAGAAACTGCAATTGTTTCTAAAACTACTGCTGAGAGTGGAAGGAAGAGGGGATTGTACATAGCTTCAAAGTATTTCCTCACAAACTACTTATAAATTACAAATAAAAAGTAGTTTTATAGTGTGCAAATTTGAAGTACATCATTATAGGCAAATCAATTCTATCCTGCCTGTAATGGGATGAACTTCCATCCTTAGTTCCCCAAAGAATACAATGCTGACAATATAGTATCACCAAGATATTTTAGCTAAATATGAATATCATGTTTCTTCCTCTGAGAAAATATCAGAAAAAAAATGAAGGACATTATGCAAAACAGGGTTCTGTTATATCCAAACCTACAAAAGTCATGGAAATTAAGGAATGACAAAGTATTGAAGAAAATTTGCAATACATGGAAAAAGGTGAAGATATATCTGGAATTAGATTTTTTTTTCTAAAAAAGAGCACATACAGATCATTGTTGAAATTTGCATGGAATTTTGAGTGAAAAATATGAAGGAGTTTTGTTTCATTTTGTTTTGTTTTTACTATTCACATGACCTTTCTGCAGATTGAAAACTGTTTCAAATTTTTTAAAAAAAAATGAGTTAGTGAGTCTTAAGCACTAGAGAAATGATTGGCTCATAGTAAACACTCCATGATGTCCTTATAATAATAAAGGAAGGGACTTTATCTATAAAGACAGTGTTGCAAGAAATGGCTTAGCATATGCAGGTGGGTTCCAGAGGATAAAGAGACTTTATTGTTACTTTAAAAAATTGACTATTATTCTTTTGGAAAATGAGGAAAAATGTGGTCATAAATATGCTTTTCAAATATTGCCTTTGTAACTGTGAAGGGTTGCAAATCCCAATCACTTCACTTTACCAAGAGAGCTTATTTTTTCTTCCCCTCATGTCCCATGTGACTCCAAGTTTCATGGTTTTAAATAAATTATCTTCCTGACCTGTATATAAGATAGTTTATCCATTCCTCATCCTCTTACTGCACAATGTAATCTCTCTATTGTTGGATTGATTATATTATCAAGTATCTGTTTATGAATTCTGCTCTTACATTAGAACTCTTCCAGGGAAGAAACAAGAATGTCCTATATTCTGATCTCAAGAACATATCATAGCATACCACATGATAAATGGTCAATAATGATTTTTATTCAAATAATTAATGAATGCAGCTGCTTGGTGTTCCAAGACAATAGTAGACAATATAGCATGCAATAAGGATTATATGAAGTTGAGTAGGGAGATCACGTTATTAGATGATAACTCCACAGTTAACGTGCTGTGGACCCATTGAGAAATTATATCATATTACAAAGCCTTGGTTTCCTCATTGGTACAATGACAACAATAATGTCCACTGTATCTGGCTGTAAAATTCAGTGTAGATGTGCAATATATGGCAACATTTCCACTTTCATTTGTGTTGTGGAATCCTGCTTGAGAAATTGTTGCTGATAGTACTTTGGGATTTTCCTAACCTGCTCTCATCAATCTTAACATGCCCAGTCACAATTCTTGGGGGAAAATGATAGCAAATGCCATACATAATAAGAGATGTTTGTGAATGATAATTGAAAACACATTTAAGTTGATTTTCTGATCAATAAGGTTCTCCCATTTTTCATGGGATCCTCTTGAATAAAACTTTATTAAAATGATGTTTACTGTAAAAATAAATCATAATTTAGTTAAATTAATTTGGTATTAATAATATAAAATTTGAGCTAAACTACTAAATTCCTGTTCTAATCCAGGCTGCTCAATTTTGAACTTAATTCTCTTGGAAAGCACAATGCTTTACTTTATTTCATTGTGATCTCCAACTAAGATGTCCAGCTGTGCCTGCAACAAATTAATGCTTAAATTAATCTCTGATAAATTTGACTAAAGTTATGCATTTTTCTACAAAAAGTATTTTATTTTTCATAACTTTACATTTATAAATAAGCATATTTGGACACATCAACCAGGCAAGAAAATGAATGGAGAAAAAGCACAGTTTTCTACCAACTGCAATGGTGAAAGTAAAAGGCCCAAATTATGCTCAATCTGATGTCTTACACTCATCCCAATAGTTCCTTTATGAAAACATTCTCTGAAATAATAATAAAACTATTATTTAGTTCCTTTACTAAAATGTTTTTGCAAATACTACTACTACTATTTCTAACTACAAATATATTATTGCTGGCAGCAGCATACAGCTATGCCAACACATACCAAGGTAGCATTTGTACCATTATGATTCAACTGCAATTTAAAATTTGAAGTCAGTGTAATCATGTAAAAAAAAATCAGAACATAACCTCATCGATGTCTAAATTGACTTTGCAAATACTTCATACCAACAATAGGTAAATGAATATAAAAGCAAATAATCCATTACCTTTATATAGATACAGCAAATTTGAAAGAAGCCTATTTCCTTTTCATGAGGGAAGAGAAAAAGACTTGTAAGAATTATCATTGTGACAATTTTCAAATATGTATCATGACATTTCTGATCCTTCATTAACATTATAGTGACATTCTTTTCACCAAATTGGTTAAATTGTACTGATTCTAAAATGAAATTGCCTAAATTTGAAATTCTGTTGTACCACTTAAGTATGTTACCTGGGTCCAATGACTTCATCTCTCTCATCCTTAATTTCTACAATGATAGCACCTATCCAAAATACTGGAGATTACTGAAATAGAAGATATCTGTCACTTACCATTTAATAGATATCAGTTGTTAGTGATTCAGCTGAACTGTGGACTCTCAAAAAATTATTTTAACATTTCTGTGTATTTACAAAGCAGCCAATGGCTGCTAGTCTACCTTCAGGCCCAAGTTTGACTATACCTGGTCTAATGCTTTATTAGTGTCGATTTTTATTAACACTAGAAAAACAAAAGGAAAGTCCTGGAAATAAGTTTACCTTTTATTCCCCTGTGATGATTATTGCCCTTGTATGTGTCCCATAAATCTTCATCTTTACTACTAAAGTGATAGTAAGAATACCAACTAAATAGAGAATAGTGAAGTATAAAGTTTATGCTTAGGAACAGACCAACGTGGTACATTATTGTCTATTGAAAATGTGTTTATGATTTCTGAAATGACACATACTTCATTTTTCTGAATAGTTTGAAGGGACTTAATATGACCCAATCTCTGTAAGACCTGGTAGTTCTATACCTCAATTACATACTTCTATATTATGCAATAATGCTGATATGCAATCCCAAGGAGAATAATAAGAACAGAATTAGTTTTACCTTTATAATTTGCATTCAGACCATGATTGCAATCAGTATAATTATCAGTTACCTACAACACATTTGTATGTACATATGAATATGTTTGTTTGTGTATTTATGTATAAATTATATAAATACACTAAGACAAATTTATAACAATAAACTAGACAAGTAGTATTTTTGTAATTACTGTTCCCCCATTTGATTAGGTTAAGTTGCTGGCAATTTTTGAAAAAACTAAGATTTTCTGAGTTTAGAAAAACAAAACCAAAAATCACCAGTAACTTTAAATGAAAATGTGGATGAAGAAATGATTTTAAAATAATAATGCAGAAAAACAAAAAACAAAGAGAACTATTTTTCAAAGTATGAAACATTTATAATCTAGGTCTGATTTCTGTCAAATGTTCTACTCATTTTTAGGCATATTTTTTTTTCAATTTGACATTCCCCTACATTGTCAAGGCAGGTGCTTTACTCTCAATACCAGGGGTATGTGTTTCAAAAAGTCCCACAGGGGATAATTTATCATGTAAGATTACTTCATGACTAATGATGATCTCTATAAACATTTAGGTACTACTTGACTGCCTAGTTGGTGGTGGTCCAAACTGGTGACAGTTGGCATGTGTTTTATCTCATCTCACCTTTCGTATTCTTGACTTTTTCTGATACATATTGGGAGGCTCTGGGATGCTATAAAGAATAAAATTATGAAGAGAGGCTATTAAATTAAATTACTACAAATAAAACATTGAACATAAGACTTTATCATCTCTAGTTTTATCAGTGATATAAAACTTCTTTTTGAAGCCTAAAATATTAGCTGCTGGAAATTATAAGTATATCATTCCAGCCAAGGTTAAGATTTGGAACGTGGGTGGGAATAGGAAACTTTAAAATTAATTTTCTACCCTAGCTCAAATTTTAAAGCTACAGATAATCATGCTTATGAAATGCTATGTAAAGGCTACACATTATAGGAATATAGGTGTTTTATATACCCTAATGATTAAACTATACATTTTTAGATAAACATTTTAAACCACTTAGGTTTATTTATTAATGTTAAAGACTGGCACTAGTCATTTTGAACTCATTCAGTAATATCAGAAAAGGTGTAAACATAAAATCAGTTTGTCTTTTACCTCAAATACACAAAGCATAGTTTGATACTAGTATGTGCAACATGAGAAAATACAACTTACAAGAAGCTCCTAAAATGATAAACAATTTTACTTCTGAATATATTTAAAGCAAGATTAGTAAAATTTTAATTCTACATAATTTCAAAGTAGAACACACACACATAAAATAAGTTTGAAGTTGCACAAAAATCACTATAGATATATTTTATGGATGAAACATAACCCATCCATTTTTCCCATGGCATCCACATAACCAGTCAATTTATGTAAGCAAGTAAAATAGTTATTTTTTAAAAAACATTTTCTATTTCTGTTTGGTTAATTATGTTTTTCTACTTGAATAAAATTTAGAAGCTTTTTATTGTTTCCATATAAATGTTGAAATTACAAATCTCCTTAAAGCTTACAGGATTTCAGTTAAGAACGTCAACACTGGAGCCCAGCTACCTAGTCTTGAACCTTAGCTCTCCTGTACAGACCTCATGATCTTGTGCAACACTGTGACCCCTCTGTCCTCCAACTTCTTCAGCTATAAACTAGGGGTAATCACAGCACCTACTCACAGGATTGTTGTGAGGATTAAGAGTAATGCATGCAGAGAATTGGCAATAATTTCTAACATATAGGATGTGCTCAAAAATTGTTACATGTTGTTAATATTTTTATTTTTAAAAATATATATTCAAACAATTTAGAGAAAAATATTGTGTTTGAAGTTTGCAAATGTCATGAACTTTGGGGTTGCATTAGTCTTTGAGCTCTACAGAGACTTGAGTAGTGTCTTCAGTACTCAAGTAGTTCACATTGTTCACCATGGCAATGCCTGGACCCAGCATAGTGCCTGACACCCAGAGTGAACTCAGAACCTTTATAAAGCTCAGGAGCAGATGAATATCTTAGTGAACCTGTCTATGAGACCAAGGGAAAAAATAGGTTGCTTGTTTCTTATTTGGCCAAAAATGCCCAAGGAAGCTTCTATACACTAAGACCAGATTTATCTCAGTTGCCTTTTATCACTGTATCCTATGTATTCTGATTTACATGTGTGTGTTGCCATAATATTAGTTATATGTTCATGTTTGGCATCTAACTCCTTCAGAATCATGTTGATTTTTCACAGCCAAGATTGAGACCCTGAACTAATTAGAACATGGTTTAAGATACACAAAGACATCCAAAACACTAATGATAACTATTATCACCTGTGTGTATGCAAGGTACATAAATATAGACTCTCATCTAATTTTCCTGCAAACCCTGAAAAGTTATCTCCATTATACACAAGGGAAGTAATCAGCACAGGGGAAAAATAGATACAATTATTTCTGGGACTTTCCTTTTATTTTCTTAGTATTAATAACCATCAATTCTAATAGAGTTTTATTCCAGGTATAGCCAGACCATAGTCTGCAGGTGTACTAAGGCCCTCTTACTGTTTACAAATAAGGTTTAATTGGAAATCAGTAAATTTAATTACTATTCAGGCTCTATGGCTGCTTTGGAGTTATAATGGTAGATACTGAGTGGATGCCTGAGAAGCCATTCAGCCCCAAAAGCTGAAAAACACAGATGCTCCTTGACTCAGAATGGGTAACATCCAGATTATTGAGTTGAAATGCTTTTAGTACACCCAGCCTTGTGAATATCATTGCCTACACAGCCTTTCTTAAGTGTTCAGAACACGTACCTAAGCCTACAGTTGGACAAAATCATCTAACATATTGCCTGTTTTACAATTAAATGTTGAAAACCTCAGTAAGTTATTAAATAGTGCATTGGAAGTAAAAAATACAATTGTCATGTGGGTACAGGAGACACAGAGGGGTGTTATGCAGACATGTTGTGATGGAAAAGCACAAAAGATAATATCAAAAAAACCACTACAGACTAGGAGCTGAGGCTCACTGCCAATGTGCAGCATCATGAGAGGATATCATCCCACATATTATTACTCTACAAAAGATCAACATTCAGGTGGGATGTGTGGTTTCTTTGTAATACATATGGCTTTCATACCATCAAGTTAAAAAATCATGTCAGCACTGTAAATTGAGACCATCTATATTTACTGTCTAATCCTTTACAAAAAGGAAAAAAAGCCACTCTGATTTTGATGCTTATATGTTAGTTTAAGCTAAAAGTAATAATTAGAAATGTCTAACTTTTTTCTTTTTCTTAAAATAACAAACATTATTATGTATAACTATAATATAATATAATATTTTTTTAAGAAAGGCAATCAGTTGAACACACCTGCTAATTAATCAAAGCCAAAAGCCAGTAACTTCATGGCCTGAGTTGGCAATGGCTTTCTTCCCATCTTCACTTCCCAGGTCTTATTTGCGGAGCTTCCTCTTTTTAAATTTAATGTCTTATCTGGTGATGGATTCTAAATTCCTTCATTTTAGTTTCATGAATTTTAAGAATGAGATGATAGTTATTTAAATCACAATATCACTTAAATATTTCCTGCCGCAGCCTGGCTGGCTGGGCAAACTAACCTGGGGGGTGACAAGGAACTTGTGTACATTGATACAGCAGGAGTGGGAGCTGTTTATTGTAGGACAGGAGGGGTATATATACATTACACACAGCTTATCTTAATTAACATAAACTAGATACAGCAGTCAACCAATAAGGAATCTCCACACTTAATGGCTCGCTGGCATTACTTCACAAACCACTCCTTCTGGCAAAATGCCAGGCGCCATCCTGACTTGTTTACAGACCCTAACAATTTCCTGTTTTCTCTTTTATATACTTTTTACCTATTCACATATTCCTTTATTTTTAAAAATGTATGAGCCATATTTTCTGATAGCACGTTTCATTTCTCTAAAATTAATTGATTCTTGCCAAGAGGGCTCTATGTCTCATTTGTTCTCTGTTGACTTTTTTGCAAAATGTATTATTCTAAAATACCATAATGGATTAACTTCATAAAGAAAATACTTCTCAGACACTTTTTGTTCTCCCAAAGGACCTTAATAATCATATAGAAGAATCTCTAAAGAATAGAAAAAAAACGTTTTCTAGCTGGACCCAGTCAGGGCAGCTAACACTGGAAAATTCATGGAAAAGAGAAGCTACCTCGGAGCCCAGAAATCTATCTCAAGACAGCATTGTTCCACAGAGTATACTAGAATAGAAATCCAAAGGTCCAGATTCAGTTTTGGTTCTGCAATAAGGAGAGGAAACCTTGATCAGTAGAGATATCCTGTTAAGCCTATGCTCAGGAATTAATCCCCTTGGCTCAACTGCAAAATTCCTGCCATCACCTGGTGCAACACCAACACTACCACCTCCATCCATAAAGTCTGTGGACTTTCCATTCTACATTCTGGGGCTTTTCCTATTATGTCAATAGAAACATTAATCATTCTGTTTATACATACTTCACAGGATTCATAGAACACTCACACAATATAATACATTATTGGCAAATGCTGAAATGAAAGAAAATGTTTGGATAACAAACTGTAGTTCTATATCCTCTTATGTAAATGTTTCAAGATAATCATAACTGATCAGCATTTGAGATTCTCTCCTATTCCTGTTATCAAAACCTTTGTTCTGATCAACCATTCTGTTTATTTTGACCTGTTTCTGTAAGACAGGAGTCATGTGGCACTCACTGTGTCTCACTTTAAGTCTATTATATCTTTGAGCATTAGGATCTATGGTAAGACTATGGTAAGACTATGCTTTTATTTTCCAGATTGGAAAATAAAAAAATAACCTTGGCATTTTATAAAGTCAATTTCATTCATTAGGCAAATTGCCACATTTGAGAATAAGCAAATTAAGCATTTTCATCTGTCTTTTGGTTTCTCTGAGTAGTGTAATCACCATGGATTGTGTCATGGAGCAGATTCAAAGCCTTGTAATTGTCTGTCAGTGGGTGATACAACTCTGAGCATGTTCCTGGGGCTCTTTCCCAGCCCACCTTCAGCTTCACACTCTCCTCGGACATACCATGACTTCTGATATACAATAAGGATCATTTGGAAGCATTGTTCTTTCAAGCCTCTTAGGCCACATCCAATTTGGGGAATCTTGCTGTCCCCATCTTAAGCTGAAGTAATAATAATACACAGGAAAAGTAATAAATAGTTGCCTATTGTTTGTGAGAACTGTGTGGCAAAGAAACACTCTGCATGTGGACCCCTTCCAGGAAGCACAAATTTGTATTATTAATCCTTGTTGTAAATTGCTGCCATGTATGGAAATTGCTGTGGTGCAAAATGCAGAAATATATTTCCTTTGTTAAAAACCTAATTGATTCATTTAGAGCTTTCTTTTGTTAATCTACCAAACCACAGCTACTAAATATTGCATGTTATAGCCATTGATACAGTCATTATTAACATGACAATTACTGAAGGGGGTTTCAGCCCACAATCAGATATTATTTTTCAATTTATAAGGTCTATATTTCGAGAAAATTCATTGCAACAGAATTTTAATTTTTTTCTTGAAAGATGAGACATTTCAAGAAAATAATATGATAAATCTTTCTTCACTTAAGGATATGTGTATTTAAAACACACACACACATACACACATTTCTTATTGTATTATAAATTATATTTTAAGGAATTCAAAAAAAGCACAATCCTGATAAATACCTCTGATCCATTATACCTTTCCCCACAATGATCCATATTTTTAAATTGAACAACAATTAGGTTGATACAATAGAGCAATTAAGACTAAGTAAAAATCCTCTATCTCCTCCTAAATGTGTCTTATATGTTGGTGATTAGGAGGACCTTTCTAAATAATACAAAACATCAATTCATTAAACACCTACTGTATACTAAGTATTATGTACAAACACCTGCTTTTTACTCCCTCAGATTTTGAAGCAAGTACCATCATTTCCCAATCACAAACTAGAGGAGAATATCCATCACTTCTCCCAATGTGTAGGAGCTTATGCTGTCCAGTTGGACTGAACCTCTAAGTTCTGTTTCTAGATTCTATGTCCTAAATCATCATAATATAGCATAATAAACTCAATTTTGTCAAATTCAATGAACTATGATTTTTTTAAAACGTTGTTTTCAAAAACTTTTGAGTTTAATGAAGCAATAGCAATTTTTGAGATTTTTATTTTGATCTAAACAATATGTTTGATTGATGTAATATATTATTCTATCCTAAGTTTAAAAAGTATTAGAGTGCAGGGGGAAAATATGTTATCTTTCTATAATTTTTATGTCTATTTCATGGACTATTTTTTAGCTGTGTGATCTTCCAAAGAAATAAGGATTCTCTGCAGATAGCACAAAACCTACAGGGTCCCTCTGGAAAGTTCCTTAGCTGTATTTGCTTGGAGTTCTCATTTCACCCCTCAGATTTAGTTGCCAAATCTGAATAATGGAGTGAGATCTAAGAATTCATAATTTTCCTTGAAGTACAGTCATTTATGATTTTTATGGGAAATTCTTCATCATTCATTGAATTATCAGGCATTTGAGATAGCCTATTATAGTATCTGCTAGCCTGATAGGTGTTAATAACTAAAGCATTTTAATTCTTAATTTGATATTCTTTGAAGAGGTTTCATGTTGAACATCATTAACTTACTCTACCAATAGTCTCTTTTCTATGAAGCAATAAAGACTCTCATGCTCTGATGTTTCCTACAACCAAGTCACAGTTATGCTTTTTTATTAAACTTTCTTACACAATTGTTTAATTCCTAGTAAAGAGCATCAGTTTTTCCCAAGGCTGGGCACTACTGCTAGGAAATTTTATTGATGTATGCCTTATTGAGATGACACTGTGTTCTCACAGACTATCCTTTTAATAACACTAGGGCACTCCCTGTCTCCAATGTCTCATCTGGTCATTAGTTTATCACAGGGAGGAGAAATCTGGTTATTTTTTCCTCTCCATAGGTTATCCACTGGCAATTCATCTTTTATCTGCCAAAAATAGGTAAGTTTAGAGCCTAAAAATGCATGTTTTATATGAAATGTGCAAATCAATAAGGATGTATATTCTGCTTCTAAAAAGATGTCAAATAAAAGATATTTATACTCCTTCACTTGTTTCTCCCTATATATTATTTTCTTTTTTCATTTTCAGAAATCACACCCTGATTTTCATGCCCAATTTCTGAATCTTTTGCAAAAATATACTTTAAATCTGTTAAATCTCTCAAACTTTTATACAAAGTTTTAAAGTAACTTTTTAGTTGGAAATTAGAATGCGAAATAGTTGGACTTAGATGGAGGTAAAAGGAAAATTCCTATTACAGCATCTGCAAATTACAAGTGAAAGTCACTTATACCTTATCCTGCAGTGCTTTTGAAAAACTTCGCTTGTTTTCTTCAAAAAAGAAAAATGCTCCATGAAAGGCCTAATAACACATTTAAATTACTGAGGATAATTTGAAAATTTAAGTTTTATGGAATTTAGATGATTACTAGAATCCCAGCAAGTAGCATAATGGACATAATTTTTATAACAATTGAGAATTACTCTGCACATGATACACTTGCATTGATTTGAACCTACCATTTAAAGACTATACTTAACCCAAGTCACCAATCAAAAAGAATTTTTTTGGCAAAATATAATTAGCTTGAGAAAAACTTTAGGTTGCCCATATTGTTCTATACATTTGAATTAAATGGAATGTACATTTAGTTAAAACATCAAGTAATATATTTGTATATAGTTTCATATTTTTATAAAAATAGTTGTGAAAGCTAATGTATAGATTTACAGATATGTGTGAGTCTGAATATGTGGGTACGAGTGTATACATCTGCAATTGTCCCTCAGTGTCTGAGAAGAACTGGTTTCAGGATTCCATTGCAAATACCAAAATACACAGATGTTCAAGCCCAGATTCCAAATAGCACCACTCCAATATATCTTCTGCTTCTATTATTCTACCAAATATTTTTTAACTAGTATCTCTGTCTCTTTAAGCTACTTTTTAAGCAATTTCTGTAAACTGGGTAGTTTATAAACAATAATTTACTTCTTACAGTTCAAGTGGGTGGGGAGATCCAATCAAGACAGATTTGGTGTCTGGTGAAAGCTTTGTTTCTGATTCATAGATGGAGGCCACTTTCTGTGTCCTCCCCCGGTGGAAGGGCAAGGGTCTGTTATATAAGGGTGGTTACCAATTTCATGACCCAGTCTCAAGAGTCTCATCTCCTGATATTATCACCTTGTGGGTTAACATTAAAACATCAATTTGGGGGACATATAATCATTTCAGATCACAGCAAACTCAGTAGGTCACAATTACTTCTTCTGAAACCCCATTTGACCCTAGCCTTCCTTGATCAATACAGTCATCATGATCTCAATAAATGCCCATTCCCCACTTCTGTCTATATTATCACCCAAAGATAGTCCTTAATAGAAAATTTTGTCCCACCTTACCTAGTGTTTGTCTACAACTTAAAAATCATAGTACTTTTAATCTAAATCATTTTATTCTAAATTTCATATGTATATACATTTTGAATGAAAATCAAGATGTCCTCATTTTCATATTATCCACTTGCACCAAATTCACTGTATAAAACAAGTAGGATTCTTTCTGTGGCATCAATGCTTCCAGATGGTTTTCTTCCCTCAGTGAATTGCAACCCAGTGAGGAAGTTATTTGTGTCATAAATCTGAGAATGATCTCTTTCACTAAGACTGCTAAGTAAAGCAGTGCAGTTTGTGAACCCCCAATTTTATCCAGCTGACAAGTTAAGTTTGAAATCGAAACATTCATTCGTCTTCCTCTTCTCCCCGAGAACAGTGGTCTAGGTGCATGGGCTCCATCAGGCAGAAAAAAAAAAAAGCACCATTTATTTGTCACCTTATTATCTTCTGCTTGCCAACTCAGAGAAGCTGCATCTGCCTAGAAAAAGCTTTTTAAATTTTTTTTTAATTTGTAAAATTCCATTGTACTCCTTGATGTAATCTGCCAGGAGGCCCTGCTGCTTCCTCTACAGTTGAAGCTGATGGCCTACAGTTTTGTGTATGGCCTCCACTTGGTTGGAGTCCTCATCATTCCTTATCTAACTCATGCAATCAACTCCTGAATGGTCCTCTTGCATAGAGGACCAAACGCTGTACTCAGTCTCTATGCTGGTAACACACTAGCCTTTCTAAAATATTCATCTGAGTAGATGCCACCAAGAACATTTTCCATATTAATTCAACAAACATTTCAAGTACAGTCATGAATCATTTAATGACAAGGATAGGTCTGTGTGTTGTAAGCTGATCTCATCATTGTGTGACCATCGTAGAGTATACTCATGTAAAGCTAGAAGGCACAGCCAATCAAGAAACATTGTGAATGAGATTTATGAAAATTCTACCAGGAAACGACATACTGTTTTAAAGGAAACTATTGTTTTACAAGTAGGAGGAATATCCTATAGAATTATAAAGTATGTTACAGTATAATAAATACATAAACCAGTAAAGAGCTATTCATTATCAAATATTAGGCACAATCCCTAATCGTACATATCATTCTTTTATATGACTAGAAGGAAAATCAGTCTGTTTATATCAGTATCACCACAAACATATAAGTAATTGTGTTGTGCTACAGGCTTATCATGGCTGCCACATCAACAGGTCATAGGAATTACTCAGCTCCATTATAGTCTTATGAGTCATACTGGTGATCCATCATTAACCAAAACATTGTCAGGCAGCACACAACTCTACTTACTATGTATTTACCACTTTAGGATGCATAGATCCTCAAAGCAAAAATCTGATTTCCATATCAAGGAAGCACAAATCTAAGGAAGCACATATCTTTATAGTTGTCCCCTTTCTTAAATATCACCCTGATTTTTCCCCAAGAGTCTTCCTCACTCCATGGGAGCCAATCACCCCCAAGTTCTGAAGAATCCATGTCGCCCACATGGCAGTAATGTGTGTGATTCACACATTCTATTCTATCTCAATTTTTTCTGACTTCCTTGTGCCAATAACTTTGCTTTTTATTTCAAAACTAACCTCATGCAAACCTCTCCCCTTATGTCTCCCCCAGCCTGAGTTACTTGGTTTCTCCTGTGTTCTCCTGTAGCACCTAGCTGTTCTTTCTCATTAAGAACATTTTCCATTGTGTTTTATTACAGATTTACTCCTTCTTTCTTCTTACTTTATTGTAAAATCATCAGACTAGGACAAGTAACTTATTAGTTCTTTTGTCCCTACATTGTCTCTTGTGTGGAGCAAAATATCTATAGGTCTCATTTTTTTTTTTTTTCATTTTATGTCATATGTACCTTGGTATTTGTTTGTGGTGTCATATTAACAATTCTAGTTTTTTCTATTTTGAAAATACAGAAAGTTTTTGAAATTTTGAAAACATATGACCATCTGGAGAGTTCTGGTCTGTCTCGTGTCCAGCTGTGCATCCATCTGAAGACATGGCACCCATTTTTGGGTGTGCTGCTGGACTGCACAACTTAAGGGTACAGTGAATGTTGGCACATATGTTAGTTTTATTGTTTTGAAAAATGAAACACCAAAAATAATAAGGAATGAGAATAAAATACCTCAAGTATATAATCCAGTCATTGCCTATCTCCCAACTTCTTTAAACCACTTTTGCCTCTTGCCCATGGAGTTTAAACCCACAGTTCTCTTTCCTGTGCTGTGGTTGCAGAACTTGATATGGAAATGCCTGAGCACTCTGAGAATGAATTACATTATCAGAGAAAAATATCATTTACTGAATGATCAGAAAAGATGACAAATCATAAGAGGATAAAAACAAAATCATCCACTTTCAATTATATCTTTTACCAGAATGCATGCAATTATTTAAACTGATCAGTTTTTAAAACCAATTCACTTTAGCTTTAGAGTATTATCTTGCTTGCTTCAAGTTTAAAATTTGTTTTCAAAAACTTAACACTTTTTATACATATCTAGGATTAAATGATAGAACTAATTCAAAATTGAAAGAATCAAAATATGAAAGCAACATTTAAATGAGTTCTGTTTCTTGAGGGATTTGTTTACAGAATATCTTATGCTTGAGTCCAGTGGAACTAGGGTGTATGGGCCAAAACCCTAATGTCAGGGCTAATGTCTGATGTACTCAATAACTTGTTCTGGACATGACATGGATCCAGTGAGCAGCTTTAATGAAAGCTGATTATCATGTTTAGAATTTTAATGTCTGCCAAGGACCTGTGTTTTGAAGGCTTGGTCCCCAGCTGATAACACTATTAGTTTGTGGCAGAGCCAAGGGGAAGGAATTTAGGTCATTGTGGTGATATTGGGATCTCAGCCCTTTCCTCTTCCTTTTCACCTCTTGGGTGATCAGCTTTGTTTCACCACTTGCTTCTCACTATGATGTTCTGCTTGCCACAAGTCAAAGAGGGAGGGGCCAGAGATCTTGGATTTATTCCTCTAAAACAATGAATAAAAAAAAAAAAAAAAACTTTTCTCAATGTAAATTGATTATCTCAGGCATCTTGTCACAGCTATGGATAGCTGACTAACACATTGATTTCTTTCTGAATTGCTTTCTCTATAACTGGCACTATCCTGTCAGTTTAGACCTATTATTTGTCAGGGGAAGTTCGTTTGAATTGGAAAGAAACACTTTCAAAATAATATCTGATTTAGTGTCCAGAACAACTATGATTAAGTTGCACACTTGTTACCAGACCAGATTCACAAATCCTAAATTTCATTTAATCAGCACAAAGGAATTAGTGTCTTATGGTATTGGAATAAACTTCTTTTGCTGTTTTATTTTTCTCCTCTGTTTTTATCTTCTTGAGAGAGAAGCCAGTGTCTGCAGCCCTGGAGCTAAAATTTACATTTACCTTTGTAATAGGAATATTTAGTAACCTCTGCTAGCTCTTTGGTGTTTATCTTATTCTGGTGACATAACCATTATCTTTTCATCCTAATCTTCCTTGTCAATGTAACATCTGAAGGACAGAGGATTAGCACTGCTCTGACTTAATCAGTTTACAAAAATCTCCAGAGAAAGCTACCCTCCCTTTCATATGCCACAGATGTTTTGTTTTCACTTGATTAAGCAATTGATTTGCCCCCAGTGCCTCCAGAAAGGAAATATGTTCTTATCATATCTTTGTGTACTAATGGGATGGCAGAGGAATCAAATATGCCATATCTACTACAGCTGTATACAGAGTGAAGCATTCCAGGAAGCTGCTATGCATTGGTTTTACTGGCTGGAAAAAAAAAAAAAAGAGAGAAAAGAACAAGAAGTTTGCAGATATCTTATTCTTTTTATCCCACACCTGCTGAAGTGTGGTCAAGTGCACTGTGATTCATAACACAGCAGGACCTTCTTTTTTAGAATTCATGCTTTATATATGGCAGCTGTACATTGGGAAGGTTACTGGGAAACTGTTTAGAAAGAAGTCAAATTCAAGTTGTTTGTACAGGTGAATGAGCAGTGCAGGTGAAGATCAATGTTTTGTCCCCCTTTCAGTCCATTACCAAATGAACCTATTAAGGATTCATTTAAGGAAGTAGAGGTGGAACAAAATGTCTTTCTAAGTAATGTCTGGAGTTATTTGGTCCCAGCACTGTTACTGACTGCTCTCCTGTCTGCCTTCTGTATTCCATGCAAAAGAATCTCTGATGTAAGAGTTCTGCTTGTGTCTGCTCAGCTATTAACATTTTGAAAGTTTATTTATTGCACTAATCAATTTATTGCTATGCATTTTCTTCAAACATAATGATTATTATTTCTTAACCCCCATACTTTAGTATTTAATTTCTAGTATAAAATTTTTTGAGACTATTGTTCCCTGATACATTGTTGAAAGCAACAAATTTATACAGGTGGCTTAATATGGTCTTAAGGCCTTTAAGGCATTTAGCTCACCCCATTTATTATTTGAAATATTTTACCTACTTTACTTTGGGGGGATATATTTTTACTTAAATTATCATCATGTTCCAATATACCATCACAACAGGAAGAACTTATCATCAGCAAACAATATTTGCTTATTTATTTTTTACTGGATGATATTTATTAGAAGTTGCAATTTATGTGATTATCTGGCAGAGCTACAGATTGCTATGATTTTAATTACATATAAAATGTTTCACAAAATTAAATAAAGCATTTAAAAATTTTTCCTTTTTTGCTTTTAACAACTTAAATATTTACTGGTTAGGAATGGGATATTTGCCATGGCATTTTTTTTCTTTGAAATATCTTACTACTTAAATAAACATGAGGAGGTGGAAAGCACCCTTCTCAAAGAAAAGGCTGAGTGGTGTGTTTACTCTGCTTCCTCTTCATTTACATATCACATCTTATGATAAATAATCAAGAATCACAGCATCAGCTGTGAAAATCAAAGGGGACAGTCGCCTCAGAGGCTATGCCTGTTACAAAGAAAGAATATTCAGAGTTGTGAAGGAGAAATTAAAACACAATGCATCTCTCAATTTTTCGATAACATTAAACAACAGTGAAAAACTTTTTATTGTATTTTGTTTTATTTTTTAAGAGCAAAACTTTCCATATAATTCAAGAACCATTTGTTTTATATTGCTGTCTAGAAGGAAACTCAATATTTTCATACAGCTTCTTTACATACGTGAAACATGAATGTTTATCATATATGTGAATCCTAAGTCCATCTGAAAATATGAGTCGAATATGTTCGTGTTTATGAACAAAAATGGGTGCACAGATCACCATGGAGATGAATAATCCTTTTAATCCTTCTTAGAATACACTGTCCAAGCCAAAAAGTAATCACTGCATAATGAGAGTTCTATGCATCCCCTGATAGAGGAGCATGAACTAGTATGAATAATTCTAAGGAGGACCCCTTAAACTGTCCTTCACAGATAATTAGGTTCATGAGATTAAGAATGTACTCTGAAGATTAGCTAAGAGTCCCTACTGCAAAATATTGCAACATATGAAGAGCCCTTTCAGGCCATATGGTGACCGAGAGCATTGTGATCTCCAGGGAGATCTGTCTGACTTTGCCACAATCTGTTGTCAGGTCCCACAGGTGAAAGCTGATTCCAGAGGAGTTTAATTCCAGGAAGTCTCCTGAAGACACCATCAAGATTACAAGGATGTAACAACTGCTCTGCTATATTTCTGAAAGTGACATTTCTCTTCTCATTTATGCTTATTGTACCATGAATCTAATGTTCTCTCTTAGCTTAAAATCATCAGAGGCATCAATGCTAAGAAACCACACTGTAAGCTAAGTGAATTTCTTATTAGCCCTGTGATGTTGTGGAGTAGAATATTCAAGTTGGTAGAATGTCATATTTGTATCAATTTATACACCTTTTTCTTGGTATTTTAAATAATTTAGATGTTAAATTAACATTAAATGAGGACTCATTCAATAAGTGATCACTTTCATTATTTATTATTATTATTAGTATTATTAGTAGTATTGAGTGTGTGACTGGATTTTTATTTAAAGTTTATATAAAATATATAAATGTTGTCACTCTGAATGCCTAGACTTCTAGGATTAAAAAAAAAATGTAACCAGTAGAGTAGAGAAAGGGAATCAGAAAGAGGCAGGAAGGGATTGCAAGGAGAGATGCTGAGAATGAAATTAATCGAATTATGTTATGTGCATATACAAATATGTTACAATGACTCCCACCATTATGTATAATTTTATGCATCAGTAATTTAAAAATAAACGAAAAAGCATAAAAAGTAAAATGTAAATATCAACAAAAAAATCACCAACACAATAGTAATTATAGTACAGACATAGCATTGTCAACTTTTTGTTTTTTCAAGTATTAATATGTTTAAATTGCCTCTTACTTCCATTTCCATAAAAAAACATTTCATAATTTTAATTTACCACTAAAATTGGAACAGACATTCTCTTAGGATAAAGAACAATGCTTAAAATTGAGCAGATTAATAAACTTAATAGAAATGAACTTTTGAAATGGTTTCATATATTTTTAAGAAATCCACAGGTACTTATTCCAAATTCCAAATTTGTCAGGGCCTTGATTGTGGACTTCTCAGTTTCTAGATCTGTGAGAAATAAACTGCTGTTATTTACTAGCCACTGAGTCTGTGATATTTTGTCAGAGCAACTTGAACAGACTAAGACACTCAGGAAAGAATATTTTGATCACTTTCTAGTAATCATTATAAAATATCTTCTCTTTTCATTATGTAACTTGAATAAATAAATAGTAGAGAATGTGCCCTCTCATTGGTTTACAGTGTCCCTTACATATAATCCTGATCAGGTATAGCATTTGAGGTGTCACCATAAACACATGCTACTGGGGCTCAAACCCAGGGGAGTTTAACTATTGAGCCACATTCACCAGAATTTTTTTGTTATTTTTTATTTTGAGAAAGAGCCTCATTAAGTTGCTATGTGTTGGCTTTAAACTTGTGATCCTCTTGTCTTAGTCCCCCGAAACCCCTGGGATTATAGGCATGCACCACTATGCCAGCCTTACATTTGATATGTTTTAAGAATTTGGAATTTGCAGGTCACAGTGGTACAAGGTTTATAATCCCAGAAGCTTGGGAGGATAAGGCAGGAGGATTGCTAGTTCAAAGCCAACCTCAGCAACTTAGTGACAATATTGTTCAGCTGTGATTCATGTAGGAAACAAAATTATCTTATAACATATGAATATAACTTGGAATAAACTACTCAGGTAAAGAAGGGAAGAAAGGCAGCCGTTTTGTAATGTGAATCCAGACAGAGGCAAAAATCATGGTGGCAATGACCTTGGTGACTTCATAATTGCCGCCAATGGAACTATCTCCTGAAGTTGCAGTTCTAGACCAAGTATGGATTTGGGAGTATCCCTGACCTCAGCCTACAGTCTGAGTCTTCAAACATTGCAAAGTTTCTAGAAGTTCTCTATATCTTTTAATGAGAATCTTTCTTCTTAAGCTATTAAAGCTATGAGAATTTTTTCTTCATAAGTTGAATTCTATGCTCCTTAAATCATTCTCTGACACATAGAATATGCTACTATTTTTATTACAAAAAGTATTTTAAAAAAGAATGTATGCATATACTTTCTCATACATATACAAAATATCTCTTAAAGGACTTATAAAAGCAAATACTATTGGCTGAGTTCAGAGAGGGAAATTGAGTCTGCACTGGAAAACAAGATTATCATCATGATATGGATTAAGCTTCACATTTACTATTTACCACCACCAAAATCTTATTTTATTTACAAAAATATATCTTGCATAATATATAGCAAATATAATATGGTGACTTAATATACAACATCTTAGTTATTTTAAGAAGTTGTAAAGTTCCCAAATACATTTGATTTATAAATGAATACAATATTTTGTATATAATCTTGGTCAATCAAATATCTTAAGAAATATTTTGATTCATTTTTTCTCTCTTATCAATGACACACAAGTACACTACTTCCTGGCCATTAACCAATCAGATGATGGTCATAATTTCAAATTCTCTCATCATCTAGGAAAGTGAGTATCTTAGCCCTTTCAAATATTATAAATGTCTTTGTTAATTATTCAAAGTGTCAAAGATAATCATGGAAAACACATTAAATCATTTGCAGATGGTACATTTAAAAATGCCCCCTGAGTAGATGTTCTCTCTAAGCTGTCTCCAGTTGACTAATCAAAAGTGAAAGTTATTTTTTGTTTTGTTTTGTTTTATTCACTTAGACTGAGGAAGCTAAGTAAACACCGGGCTTCTCATATGATGTTATATAAGGTTAAAAAATAATGAACATTTGTCTTCAGAATCCTGAAACCCAATATATGCAAATATATGTAGAACTCTGGTTATTGTTCTGTGGGCCTTGGGATGGTCATGTCCAGTAAGAGGAAGAAGGGCCTGTGAGTTCTAAGAGCCAGGGCTTCGTAGTAGGATTTTGTGAAACCAGTGCCAGTTGGGCCACCTATTAGCTCTGTGACGTTTTCACAATTTAATTTGCTCATCTCAGTTTATTTTTCTGTGACATGAGATAACATTACTAATACTACAGAAGATGGCACAAGAATTAAAAGCAAAATACATGTGGAATTGTCATCCCAGGACCTGACAAAAATTAATGAAGATCTCCTTTTTACATGGGTCCTGGCTTACTACTACTCTCTATTTCCTGGCATGTAACATTAAGGCAGACAGAAGTTTCCACTTAAAAAACACTGGAAAAGAGTTCTGAGCCTGCTATACACAATTTCCCACTAACTAAAATGTGAATCTTAATTTTTGACTGATAATATTTATTGTTGTCTCCCTTCTGAAATTAAGCAAATTTGTATCATTTTAATATATGGCAATACCAGGGTAAGAACTGTGGGGAAGGGGAATAAAAGCAGTGTTGTAAGGGTATGGATAAATTTTTGAGATATGTTACTCAAATAATTCAAACAATACTGGTTGATTTAGGAACATCCCTGTGGAAGTACTCTGTGAGAAATGAGGATATATATGCACTGCTTAAGACAAATGCAACCTAAGCAAATGAATGCTGAGTTAACAGATTGACGACATTAAAGATATTTTCTAAGAAATGATTTTGGGGAATGTCAAGAGTTGGGGTCATGGGGAAGCTTTGAGTCTTTTTCTTGGGAAACATTCATTTTCATAAAAGAGATGGGGCCAAGAAGCCCCTCTTTCAACACCTGTTCTTCACATCTCCAGAAGAACTCTAATTTTTGCCTAGATAATGAATAAAATTCACATGTATCTGTCTTCCTTGTAGCAAGATACAAAATAAGTTCCAATAAATAATATGTAAACCAAAGTGTCATTTGACCATTTCTGTGGACTTTTCTCATACAATTATTAGTGTGTTTCCTTTCTACCTTAAACAAATTATTTGTTCATTACTCTGTCCTATACTCTAAAATTAGAAATAGCAGACAGAGCAGTAGCCATTATTATGTTCCAGAAGGAAAAATCTGGAAGAAACAAAGGTCTCTTGGAAGAGAATATTCTTGCAAGCCTAGAGCACCCACTCCAGACCTTAACAGGAGAGAGAAATATATTGTTTAAGGTATTGTTATTTTCCCCCATTAGTCTCCATCAAATAATCCTCTGTTACCTTTTAAAAATGTGCCTTAAATAAATATATTAGTGTTCTGAAAACTTTAAGAATCTTCTACAATGGGGCTGGGGATGTGGCTCAAGTGGTAGCCCGCTCGCTTGGCATGCCCGGGGTGCTGGGTCTATCCTCAGCACCACATAACAATAAAATAAAGATGTTGTGTCCACCAAAAACTAAAAAATGAATATTAAAAAATTCTCTCTCTCTCTCTCTCTCTCTCTCTCTTTCTCTCTCTCTCTCTAAACAAAAAAGACTCTTCTACAATGGGTATAAAAATGAAAACACAGATGAAGATACAAAATAACATATATAATGGAATTTAATCAATGAATAAAAACTCAAACAGGAACCAAAAATTCAGAGGACGGAGATGAAAATGTTATAGAGATGTGATTTCTACAACTGTGGCAGACTTAATATTCTAAAAGTCCTTCAGTTCTATAATATGTAGAAGTGCTGCAAAAATTATTACATTTTTAAATGCACAGCTAAAAGCAAAACAAATTGAATGAAATTCTCAGGGGTTGAAATGAAAACAGAGAAGGACAACCAAATTGGCAAGTGGAGCTACTTTGAGTACACCTGTAAATTATAAGAACTTAGGACCTTGAATGCCATTTTAGGGAATGAGACAAGGCTGGAATCCAGAAGAAGTAAACAGCTTAAAAGTCACAATTGCAAACTTCGAGTGGCTAAATCCTCCATGAGGAGAGAGGGTAGAGAAATTCTATGAAGAGTTCACTAGGAAATACATATTCAAAAAACTGATTCCATTTACTGGCATCTCATATTAATATTAGAATCTTTTAGAAGAAATGTATCATTGATGACAAAAACATCAATAAAGCATTTATGAAGTATAGAATTTGTTCCAGATTTTCTTCCTTTGGCTTTGTTTCTATGTTACATTTAAGTACAATTTTACTCTGCTTATTTTAAAATCACTTATAATCTAGTTGAATTTTTATAATTTTTATTACTGCTTACATATCAAATTTTATTATTCTGTTGATCTTTCTTTTTGGATATGCACCTGCTCATGTATGTATATAGAGATAATAATAAAATTGGTTGATTCCTGAGTGGTGTACATAAATGAGACTGTTATTCTCTTATTTTTTTGTTTCAGGTTTTTATAGTGAGAATATGTCTTCTAATGAAATTTGAAAAGAAAAAAAAAGAAACAAATGATCAATTTTATAAATAATTGCCAAATTCCACATGAAAACAAAAACTTTTAAAAAGTCGAAAGTTGATATTTATAGTAAGTTGTAGAATTCAACAATGGAAGAAAAGAAACTTGAATTTACTACAGCAATATCATGCATGGTACTATGTAAAGAAATTAAGAAGTAGAGTGAGTGTAGCTCAGAAAACCATAGCTACCATAGCAATGCCTTAAAGAGGATGCAATTCAAAGACCTTTCTGCATTAGGAACCTGAAGTTCTTGCAATGGAATAGCAAGACATCAAATAAATACAGAAGACTTCTACAAGCCTTTTGACACATATGAGAAAAAATGAAACCATGCAGAAATTAGATTGGAGATCAATTTCAAACTCCCTGATAAGGTTGAATTAGAGATACGTGATGAAGTAGGTAGGTATATATGTTACCATCAACCATCAGGCACCCTAATAATTAGGCTTTATTATTTCGCTTGTTACCTAAGGAAAAGAGCGCTTAATAATTTGCTCAAGCTTCACATCTAGTTAGTGGCCCAGTCTGGACAAAATCGAGAACTTGCCAACTTCAAAGTTCATTTTCTTTTCACTGAATCATATTTCTAATTGTTATAATGACAGTTAAACAATTGTATGTTTGAAAAGTGAAATGAATTGTTGAGAAAATGTATATATTTCTTAATCTAATACCATTATTTCAAATAAATCCTTTAAAAATTATCCAGTAAAAACCTCAGTTGGTTTCTTTATTATTATAAAAAATAATTTTCAAAGGATGTTCAAACTGACAAAGTGCTTAGAGCACTGGTGTTCTGGTTAAGGAATGCTTCATTAATGTCTCAGAAGTGCTGGTAAATGATGAATTAAAATTTGACAGCATGATTAGAAAAATCAACCCCCACAGAGATATTATATTAGATTGTATTTTTAGGGACTCACATGTATGTATAAGTAAACAATATTACAGTGGCATACTGAATACATTTGTTTTTATTTTAGTATTGACATGGTCATTGGTTTTTTAAAATTGAACATTGACAGGACTCAACATGTGCCTCAACTCTTCAAATTTCATTTCTAGGTTCTAGCTGGTTTGTTAAAAGTTATATTTCTTTTTAAGCAAATGAAATTTGAGACATGGTGGAGACAAAACAGTAGAATATGTCTGGGTAAATTTTACTGCTATCATGAACCTTGAGCCACTGAACCACGATTGAGGACTTCTTAAAAGAACAAAGTTTTAGGTTAGATTAGCTTGTCTGGATATGGTTTAGAATAGAAAAGAAACACAAGATACTATACTCATGTGTTTTTAAATCCATGAATATAAGTCATAATAATTATAAGTAGTAAAAATCCCAAATTATAAACTATTGTACTATCCAGGGATGATTTCCAAATGAAGCGGGAGAGAGAGAGATAATAGAATGTTAGATTTATATCCTTCTTTTGAGAAGAAATCATGTACTCTCCAAGATGTTAATTTTATGTTTTGGGGTGTCATTCATCAAGATGGAGATTACAAGAACAGCAGATATTGGATTAATAGGAAAATAATTTCTTCTCACTATCACATATTTAGCATGAATGATTTATGAGCATTTACAGGGACTTATTCAATTGGCTATAAAATGAAAGCTGCTCTGCCAACAATAAAAATTTTTTTTAAAAAAAGATGCATTAAAAAAAAATGAAAGCTGCTCTGGAAAATACAGATATGTGGGTCATCAGCATATAGATAGCAACTTGCATTCAGAAAAATTGATATTCTCATCTTCATATTTAGTTCAGAGCTAAGTCCACTCTAAATTATATGCACAAACATCTGAGCCTTTGATTTTACTGTTGCTCACTTTGGATTCTTACCACCAAATTTATTTGAGCCTTTAAATAAATTCATAAGGTCACTATGAGAAAGTAAACATAATTTGCTTGAGGAAATCTTGACATTTGGCTCAGCAGAGCATGGAAAAATGACCTGTGACTCTTCTACATGGGTGTCTCTTTGCCAAGTCAGCCTCCCTGTGCTCCTAATTTAAGCATGCAATTTTCCATGAACATGGGCTCCTCTACTGGACATTTCATCTCTGATTATATCACCCCATTATGTTCTGTCTAATCCATTCTTGAGATTTTTAAGTTTTAGACAATATAAATTTTAATGTTATCAGTAGTTGCAACCAAAAAGTATGGAGCAAGGAAGACAGACTATATTATTTAACCCTATCAAAATGTTCTATAAAATATGAATTAACATTAAAAATAATTATTACCTTTGTCCCTGGATTGAAAACTTGAAATTCTAATTTTAAAACTCCATAATGTTTCTATGAAGTGCTAAACTTCATAGAATAAAATGGCAACTAATGATTTAAGAATATAGAGGAGATATAAAGGAATAGTGGCTTTAAAAATGGTTATTATGGACAGAGTGATTTTATCTATGTACTCCCATGCAAACAGAATTAATCATTAAACTATGTGAAGAATATCATTGTCATTTTCAATTAAAAGTGTATCCATTATTTTGGACCCTGCCGTGTCTGTATGGCATGACTTTTTTCTTCTCTTAGTGTATGTACAATCCAAATAGATATTCTCTGATTTAGTCTTCTTAAGTGAGATAATATTTTTTACTTAACTACTTGAAGACCATCTAGGGGTCTCAAACCTCATTATGATAAATTAACATAAGAGGCTCAAGGCTTAGGTTAGACAAACATAAAAACCTATGTGTATATACATCTATGTATAAATTCATACACATACGCACACCACATTGGATGATAAGAGGCTAAATAAAATATTCCACTTCAAACTACTTCTCTTAGAAACTCTCCTGGAACCTAGGATTTCAGTCTTCATAATGGTGTCATGGCTCAGAAACTGATTATAAGGATATGATAATTCAAGAAATTAAGGAACACATGCCAGTGACTGCCTCAGCAGGTATTCCTTCCAACAGAACAACTAGCACAGCTGGTCTGCTCAGCCCAAGTGCAGACACAGCACCAGGTCCCACTTCAAAATCACTCCTCAGCATATCAGTGATTTCACGTTTCAATCTTAGCAAAATAACCTTTTAAGTGAAAAAAAAAATGCTCCTCTTGGGCTATTGTTTCAACTCTGTGCTGGAATATGGAAGATCTCACAAGGAATATCTTGCATTGTATTATTCTGTGATATTAATTAAACAAGCTATTATTTTCAAGTAATTATTTTTATTTCAAGATGATCAGTCAGTAAGTCCAGGCTTTAATAAGAGCTCCTTCTATCAATTTTTTTCTTTCAAAATGGACAGAAGAATATCTTTTTTTACCAACATCAGCCCTTCAAAATCATTACATGTTAATGACTACTGATTGTTTTCATACTCCTCTAGCTTTTATTAGCTTCAAAGATAATTTTGACTTTTGTTTTTAAGCTGTGATCTTAGCCATTTTGGTAAAAAAAAAAATTGCTCATTAGGAGGTAAGCCAATTAGATGACTTTTAGGGTAACAGCCAATTCTATAATTTAAATATTATTTGACAAACTAAATCACTCAACATAATCTTCAAATTCCAACATTAAGTTGAGGTAAGAGTGTTTACTTATAAATCTCTCCTGGACCCAGATTTCATAACCAGTCTCAGCTACAGGAACTTCTTGGTTGTGAGATCCCAAGAGGAAGAAGATAAAAATATGAGGACTTAGGTCAGCCATATTCAACCTAATCCAAAAAGAGTTAACTGTAAATGGCAGGAACCCTAATTGGCACAGCTTCTAATGTATCATTAGTAAATACGTAATTTCTACAATTTTGGTATCCTAAAATATGATGCTGCACCATACCCATAAGTACTTTCTGAGCCCAAACTCTGAGAATAACTTTTTGAGCCCAAACTCTGGGAATATATTCATATACACACACACACACACACAAAAAAAAAAAAACACTCTCTGGGAATATATATATGATCTCTCTCTCTCTCATGTATGTGTGTGTGTGTGTGTGTGTATTTCTCTCTTACCATTGTTCACATTCATCCCACATAAAGAACATTTTAATTTTAATAACTTTCTCCAGTTATATGAGTTTTTATAAAATTAACATAGCAATAAAGCATTTCTGCAAAAGCAAATGAAATAAGCATGTAAAAAATCTGTCTCAATGAATAAATCTCATAATGACTAACATTTACTGAGTAAATAATGTATTATTTGTATTTACCAATTATAACAAATGCCTGTGATATACCCATCACATAACTCTAATCCCCCTTATTTCAGCTCAGCTCTGATTGACAGCTTTTTGCATATTGCCAGTGGTGTTTCTGCTTTGGATCGTGAGGCCTTCTCTAGAGTCCAGGAGGACGTGACTATGCTCAGACATGCACAGTTGCAGCCCAGAAATGAGGGCAAAATACCTCTTTAGGGTAGCTTTCAATTAATGAGGATCAGGAGTGGCTGGATAAATTCCTCAGTCTCCCTTTCCTGTGATGGTACAATTCTTAGGTACTTCTCAAAAGACCATTCTGCTATTGAATCCCATTTTCCCCAGTAGTAACCAGCTCATTATCTCACCTTCTGCTGACTTATCTCCCTCTTCTCTCTGCATCATTCCTTACTTTGTTCCTAAAATCACCTCTCCTAAACAACTTCAACCAAATTCAAGTCATAGACTTTGCTCTCTGAGGAACTTGGCCTCAGATAAGCAATCAATGTATGTGAAGCACTGTAATAAGTATATAATCAACATACCTCAGCTTCACAGTACAACCATGATGTGCCTACTACTTTGAGCTTCAATTTACATACAAGGAAACATAAGTAAATTGCCTAAGATTTCATAGGTACTAAGTGACAGAGCTTGGTTTTCCACTCAGTATATGCAGTTAGCTAGACCATAATTTTAAGCCTGTACACCTCCTGTGCTAATATGCATCAGAATTATGTTGGTGGCCATTTGATAACTGAAATTTTTGCATGCTAAACAAGATTTACTGAATCAGACTTTAACAAGGAAGACTGAGACAGAATTTTTAACAAGATTCCCAATGATTTATATGGACACTAAAAGTACAGAAATCAACTCAAATAAGCAATTATTATTTTGAAGTTAAAGGTAGATATTCTTAGTCAACCAGAGATGGCAGTTAGCAAATTTGCTTGGATGCCACTAAGTACAATTAATACACATGAACATGAGAATGCACATAAAGAAGTTACCGTTACCCAAGAATCGGGCCACATCATGGGAAAAAAAAGGGGGTGAGGCCGCATAAGAGATGCAAGTACCAAGTGGCAATTGAATGAAGCAAAAAGAAGTGAGTTTTAGTCAGGAGCAGCTATCTGAAATCACTCCAGTGACTTGTCCTGACCTCAACTGGAGGTCACCATGGATCATGAGGGAGAGAGGACTAGATGAAGCACTAGTAGCTTAGAAGAGTACAGCATCAGGAAAATGCCTCATCCTAGAGCCATTGTTCCCTCCCTGAATTGTTCACTCACTGAATGCAGTTTATCTGTAATTAGCTCTGTAACAACCATAGCTATTTTAATCGATAGCTACTTGAATCTTTCTAGGGAGCAATTTATTCTATATGCACTTGACACCTTTACCTAACAGTAGGAATCAGCATTCAATTTCTTTTGGTTATCAGGAATGTGGAGGAGGTTATAGGGAAGTTGTAAACTGAGCCACAATCCTCCTCTTCCCTTGCTGAAATTTCAATCAATGTAGTATATGTTTGCTGAGCACTAGGGAAACACTATCTCACTTAATCTTTACAATATTTCTGTGAAGTTCATAATACTATTCAGACTATATGCATGGGGGTGGTTTAAAACTCCATCCTGTTTAGAGAATGAATATGCAAGGGTAACAGCAAGATTCTATTCAGCTCTTTCTTGCTTGCCTGCTACCAAAGCAAACAGGAAATCTACTTGTGCTCTTACTCCTCCAGAAGAATTTGACATTTATACTTTCTTGAAGCACTTTTTCCCCCCTTGGCTACTGTAATTATACTATTTCTGGTTTCTCTCTACCTCACTACTTTCTTTTTCACAGTTTGATTTAAGCACTGTTCTAATACAAAATATCAAGAGGTCTTTACAGTTTTTTCTTAGGCCTCTGCTTCTGCCATTCTACACTCCTTTTCTTGACAATCTTAGTTATGCCATCAAAATTAATTATAATCTGTATGGAGTTGACATTTGACATTTAGATCTCTGAAACTGACCTGTTATTTAGTTTCCAGAATCGTAAATATTCAGATGCCCACTGATATCTCCCTTTGGGTATCTTGATAATTTCTCAAAGTCAATCTACTGAAAACCAAACTCAGAAATCACCTGAAAAGATGATTATCTTATAGTTTTCCTGCTTCTGAATATTGGTATAATTCCATTGTTCATCGAATAACACCATTGGAAAACAGGCAGGCATTCTCCATTTGCTTTTCTTCCCATACTCTAAAAACTGCATCATTATTTACAGATTTGTGACTGTTTTCTTTAGTTCAAGCCAGCAGTGTTTCCCTTTGAACTATCTTTGTCAAAGTCTACTGACTGGTTAGTAGCATTGACTGGTTAGACATTCAGTTCCCCACTTCACAACCAAGTGATTTGTTCAAGAGACAAATTGAGCAGTTTTCAGACTCTTACACTTCTACCATCTCAGTTAAAAACTTGTCTCTTTAATCATTTAGGTCTTAGTTCAAATATCATTTTCTCATGGATCCTTCCCTGAATTTGGTACAGGGGTTAAATTCCCAGGTTTTAGGCCTTTATTACATAATGCATCATTTCCAAATTGTATAAATGTAGATTTACCCATATTTTTTGTAATCGTTTGCTTAATGTCTTGTTGACCATCAGAGTATGCATGTATATGAAGGTAAATATTATGTCTGTGGTGACATATCAATAAAATTCAGCATGATGCTGAAAATAGTATTCCTGCATCTTTGTTAAATGAATAAATATATTGGACAGCTTTAACTGAGATTCATATTGATGATAGGTCACTAATTATCTTAAATTTCAATACCTTCAACTTTAAATGGTGTTAACATATTTGTTTTCAATATAAGTATGCTGAAAAATCTAATTACACTTGAACCACATTTGCTCAATATCATTAAGAAATAAGTTGATCCACTCTAGAACATTACCAGGTACTATTTCCATGAGTTGAATTCCACATTAAACCTATTGACAATTTGAAATGTTTTTGCCCAAAACCTATTACACACTTTTCCAATATATTTAGTATAATAAATACATCTTAACTCTCAATAGCATGAATTCTACTCTGCTATAAATTGTTTATCCTTTTTTGATACCAATGATGCTTGCAGACATTTGTCCCTTTCCTAAACAATTCCTTCCTATTTTGTTGCTTAAGTTAGTATAGCTTTTGTTCTTTTGTTGGCCATAAGCCATAATCATTTTTGACATGTAGTCAAGATACCTATGTCTAATCATATCTTTCATCTGCTTCCATACAATTTTTAATTTACTTCTTTAGTCTGTAATACAGCCATAGATTGTTTGTTTTAAAATATGTCCAAAGTTGGTGATAATGAGAACTTTCTGTGTGTTTATTTACCATGTATATATGTATTAAATAAATTTGAAAGTAGCCAAGAAATTTGCTGACTGCCATTTCTGATTGATATTAACAATATTCACCTATGCCTTCAAAGAAGGCATTACATAAGTGGGTATACATATGTACGTGTATACAAGGAGCAAAGATATTTACACTCCAGTTAATTTGTCCCTCTGCACTTTGACTTATATTAAACAAGAGTTTGTGTCAAAGAAGACATGCATGCAGCAAAGAAGAAAATGGAAGAAAAGACAAGTTAATAAGTGGGATATTGCTGTGTGTAAATGAGGTACAGCCCATTGGACATCCTTTGAGAAACCACGTGAATTATGCCTCAGAACTGTCATACAAGAGCCTAGGAAGGCTTGGGCATTTACCTGTGAATTCTCACTGACCAACTGAAGCCTTTAATTACAACTCAGTTCTGGTTACTTCAGCTTGTGTCTAAATAAACTGTGAAGCTGTAGAAAATTCTGAGCTGGAGAAGAGACATGGAATTGTCTGAGGAGGAAACTGTCCAATTTAGCTGGGAAGCTAAAGTTACATGATAATTGGACTGACCATGCTATTCATTGTTACCCTCAAGAAAGGTGCTCACATTTAAAAACAAAAATACATCCTAAAGTAAGTTATCACCCCCTTAGATAACCACTTATACAAACATTTCATAAATATTTCAATTGTCTAGTTATTTGGCATGAGCAAAGAATGCTTTCTCTCTAAAATATTTTAAAATTCTAACAAATGTAGTTTAGTGACTAAAATTAATTTATATATTATTACTATTATTATTATTATTATTATTATTACTATTTTGGTACCAAAGATTAAACCCAGGAGCACTTAACCACTTGGCTTATTTATTTATTTACTTACTTATTTATTTGTTTAGGGACAGGATTTCACTAAATTGTTTAGGCCTCACTAAGTTGCTGAGGCTCTCTGAGCTTGCGATCCTTCTTCAGCCTGCCAAGCCACTGGATTACAGGCATGTGCCTCCTTACCCAGACTTAATTTATCTTTTGATGAAGGAGAGTTTGAAGAAAATTATTTTTACAACAGATAATTACTTGAATTTAGTGTTCACAATTCAACCTCATGTATAATTTGTTTAATAAATAATACTAGGAATATTCCTGAGCAGTTATTCTTGGAAAATAAATTTGTACCCTTACCTGGATTATTAAATAAATTAAAACATTACACTGCTCTCACTCTATATTAAACTAGTCTACTAATTAAACATACCCACCAACACACATTTTTTTCTTTGTCTTGAAAGCTAATTTTAGAGGCAAACTGGTGCATTTAAAAATTTTTTACCCAGGTGCCAGAGATAAATAAACCTCCACAAACTACAGGGTACACACAATTGTGAAGAGCTATGCATAGTATTGGTACATCTAGAAGTTGAGAGTTAGCCCAGGCACTAATTGACATGATACTCGCCAAGTCAACCTTCACTGCATAATAATTAAAGTGACTTTCCAGACTGTTTTATTGCTAGAGTCTCACAGAGAGAGAAATGCTTTCTGGCTTCTCTATAAAACATCAGAATCAAAATGTCTCAGTTTCTGCTGCCTGGTTAAAAAAAAGAAAAACAGAATGAAGCCAATGAGTTGATGTTTTCTTCCACGCCATATGTGAGTAAACAGATTCTGGCACCATGTTTTTCATGAAGCAGAATCTTTGAGGTTAGAGCTGTGCCTTATTTAGATGGGAGTTACCTTTAATACCTGAACTCAGTGGGATCCTTAGGCCACAGTCACTCTGGCAGATTTCCAGTTGTGACTAATCTTTACATGCTGGATCTTTAAACAGTTACAAATGTGCCATATATGTATGTTTTAATTATGGTAATCACTGTGCCCTGACATTCTCTCAAAGAAAGCATTCTATATTCCCAGACAGCACAAGAAGTGTCAGCATGCTCTTACTTGGCTACTTCCTTAATAGCACATTTGCTTCTGTCAAACTCAGTGTCCTATGCCCATGTGGTCTGACTAATCTACTGGTTCTACAATTATTTTGTCACTGTGATTGGCTGAAGAGTGATCTACAAAAGGCAGTGGTTTATTTTTCTTTTTCGTATTGATGGTTCTGTCTGGCATAATCTACAATACTAGTGGCAGATATTCTAATTTTTACATATAATGTGCCAAATCTCAAAAGGAAAATTGCAGATGAAGTGCAAGCAAAATAGAACTTGCTCTAGGAACAGTACAGACAGCAGTTATGTATATTTTGTTATACCGACTTGCCTGAAAGGAAGAAGAAATAAGAATAAAAATAGAGAGGGGTAATTATAACTGTGATGTTTTAATGATTTAATAACAAAGCTAATACTCATTCATTGTATCTGGAAATTGCCATTTTTAGAAAATATGAACAACTGATCATGTTAGAATAATGCATAAAGTAATCTATTCTTTTTTTCTTAAAGCCACTCAATGGATTTGTATCTAAAATGGCTACGATTTTCTGTGTCTTTAGAGTGAAATCAATTTGTGTAGTAACATCAGATTTTTTTTAGTACAAGAAATCAACCATTAAGATACATAGTAAACTGTATCTGGAAATATGTTAATCCTCTACTTATTCAACTGAACTAGAGATTTAATATTGATATTGCTGGAAGCTGAACAGTAGCCAAACTAATTCCATAAAAGTGCTCTATCTGCATATTAACTACTGAAAATGCACAGAAAGACAATCCTATTTATGCTACTCTGCAACATTGGATGTGATTCAGCTTTACAATCTCTTCAGTTTTTAAATGTGTTGCTAAACACTCCTCCCCATTCACCTGGAAACTAAATCTCCTTTAAGCCAAACTTTAGAACATGTACATTAGGTATTCTGAAAAAGTAACTGTTTATAGAAATGAGAATTCATTTTATTTTATTGGTTGATGCATTTCTTTTACCTGAACATTTAGTATGGTGTCCACTGAATTATGAATTTCCTTGAGAAAATAAATGAATAAATAAGTTGCCTCCCTTATCCAGTCAAATGTGGCTAGATCATCATTATGACATCCAGAACCACTAGTAGTCTTCTTAAGATAGGAATACAAATTTGAGATCACAGTCGGCAATTAAGTTTGACACAACATTAAAATTTGATCAGCAAGAAATAAAAGACAATTTTTTTGTAACTTCTGAGTTTAGTTGTAGTATAACATAAAAATAAGTTTAATTATTGTATTATAATAATTTCCAAAAATGATCTGAAAAATACCAACTTATCTTTGAAAATGGCCAAAACTTTTCCTTTATAAATTAAATGCCAAATTCTTTTATTTAGAAAATGCATTTATAAAATGAGCTATAAGAAAATTAACTTAGTAATTTTTAACTTGGGTTTTAGAGAAAATGTGAAAAGAAATGTTCACAAGATGACATTTTCATATATATATATATATATATATATATATATATATATATATATGAAAAAATATATATCTATATGAAATATATAGATATATATTTTCTTCCCCATGATACTAACTAGGCAGAGAAATTCTGACAGTCTTGGATGAAGGAGATATCACATAAAACTTTGAGGATGTAACCCAAAGAGCAAAGTCAAAGACTTTGAGATTGGAATATACATGCATATTGAAAGGTAGAATTTCTTCTGAACAACTGAAAAACTTAGAGTTAAATTATATATTTTACTGGTGCCTATGAAAAGGAATTGGTTTTATAAAAATTCAATATGTGCACAATATTTCATCATTGCATTGAACTATTGAATAAGTGAAGTGCAACAATATACTGGAGTCCCCTGGAATAGAAAGGGAGGAAATCCCCATCCACCTATGTCCTGTATTTTTTGTCTTCTCGGGTACAGAAATTTTAATTTCAGTTCTTGTTAGTTATAGCTCTCTGCTCCTTGATCACTTCTCAGTTTTAAAGTTTTTTGTTTATTTTCTCCAGAGAATAACCAGGGAAAGGAGCAACTTTTGGTTAAGAGCAAGAATAAAAATAATCAGCTATCTTGTTATAATTTTTAACCAATAAATTCTGGACTGGTCTTTTTCATATTTCAGGCAAACTGCCTGCCAGTCAACTCTTTTCTCTTCAACCAAGGGATAAAATTATTGGAAATAAGAAAGTGCCTCCACAGCTCACCTAACTCCAAATACATTTTTGCTTGGGGATTTATACTACCACTCCTAGATTAGGAGAATAAAAACTGACTGACTTTATCAGACTGAATCTAACTCTGGGACAAATAATACAGAATCTTCCAGAAATAAGACCATTTCTCTGCTCCCACAACACCTGAAAGTCATTGCAGCAAAGGAAATCACAACATATATTCTGCAGAGTATTTGGTATAAGGTTTATTATTGTACTTTGAAATTTTGAAACTTACAATTAAACTGTTTCAGTCTTGCAACAACACTCATTTCTTGGATCAGGTAAAATAACAGGACTATGTTTCAAGTGCAAATATTAATAATCACAACAATAAGTGAATGCTAGTAAACAATACAACCTGAATATCACTGAAGAATGGGGATCCAGAAACTCATGCTTAAGTTGGCTGTGCAATATGTAGAACCTCCTCAAAATGAATAATATAGGCAATTTCCTTGGCACAGTGTTTTCTCTTTTCATTTATTCATCCCACAATGCATATGTATCAGTGTGACTAGGCTACATCTTTTCCAGGATTGCACATCAGTTTGCTATAATTACATTGCAATATAAATGGCTAAAAAGACTTTGCATGAGTCAAATGGTGACCTTGACTTATTTTTCCAGGTCATAGAGACCTATCTTTGAACCTCATCGAAAATTCCAACTTAATAGCAGGTGACAGCCTTTAATATTCTTCTATACCTCTTCTTGTCACATGCAGATTGTCAGAACACAACCCTATTCAAATAATAAAGCAAATTTAATAAAACTTTCCCTTATTTTCATTTTAAATTACTTTAGAAATCATTATAAGAGAAAATACAGCTTGTATAACACAAGACCTAGAGGAAAGAGAAAAAAAAAATGTGTATACATACACTTCATACCACCGCAAACTGCAGACTGAGAGAGAGTGCTCTTTTGTAGATTTGGCTAAAGCCTTCATATACCTAGTTACTTTTCTGAGAAGAGCACAGCACTTAAAATTGCATTTGTTCAAGAATCTACAACTCCTCTTAGTGTAGAGCAAGCCTTTCAAATGCTATTACACATAAAGCTGTATAGTACACTCAAGTACTGTCACATTAGAGAAATCCCAAACTGCTAGCCATCCTTTCGGTAAAAGCATGTGATCAAATTTGAGTCTGGGTTGTAGTGTCAACATTCCTGTGTCAAAGCAAATTTGGAGCTGATAAAAACAAGCCTCAGCTTGCTTATCTATCTGAGATAAATAAATGTTCCAGTTGGGCACACTCATTTTAAATAAGAATTTGATAGAGACCCCACTTTCCTGAACAAATTCACCCAAGCATTTTTAACTTGTAGTTATCTGGGGCAGTTCTCTGTGATGAGCTTCAGTGAGACAAAGACCTGGCATGGGGGCTGCAAGGTTGAGGGGAAGGGGAATCAGTGAACCTAAATGGCAACTACATCCATTGAAGCTGGGTAATTGTATTTGCCCATTCAGAAGGGACCTCCTCAGCTCCAGGCACACAGCCCTCTGAGACCCCAAAGAGTCAAGCTCCTAGAATCAGAATGACATCTTTCTACCACATGATTCTGGGGTTATGACTCCTATTTTACACATTTGGGAGGGATGGTCTATGGGATAATTCACTCCTAGCTGCCATTTGTCTCCCATTCATTCTGACATCCTACTCCTTCAAACTCTGTTCTAAGGCAAGAGATCTATGTGGAATTAGAGGGATTTTAAGGAAAGCTATACCAACTTGCACTCTGGATGCTGACTTGCCAAGAATAAAGTGGTCAAACAAATTTGAGCATTGCCAGCAGTGTGCTGGATAGTTGCAACCATCTCTCCTGGGGAAGAGGAGGAAGGCTGAATATTTCTGTGCCTGATTTCAAATTACAGACTGATGTTGGGAAGCTAGGAACTGACACAAGCTACTGATTCTCAACCAACTGCAGCATGCCACAGAACACAGCTCCTGCAGTTCAGGAAACCATTCATCTCCCACCCAGGGTACCTTCTCTCTTAACATTAAAATTTTGTTCACTCTGAAAATTCCTAGAAGAGAAGTAGCAAAAAGAAACTTGAACAATATGTCAATGGAATAAGCAAAAGAATTCCAAATTTAGGAGCATCCCACTGGCCAAATGTAAAACTATTTTATCTTTTAAAAACTGTTTGTTCTGCTAATAAAGCTTGGAAGAAAACAAAAACCCATGAGTATATATTAAAATCAATTAATCAATAATAAGAAAAAAAGAAATTTTATTAATGTAGAATATTAACAAATAAATGTTCAAGGAATCCTGAAATTGTAAAATCACCATTACACAATAGTAATAGCAATTTATTCAGGCAAAAATGTGAAATTTGAAGGAGGAATTAAATATGTGATTTTTAAAAGATCTTCTAACATATTGCAAATTAATTATCCAGGGATTATTAACTACTTTTTTTTTAAGTGAAGAAACAGAGAATACCACCTTACAGGAATGATCAAAAGTGAGCATTGCCAAAAATGTGAATAAATCAAAACAAACAAAAAACGTAAAACATAATGTGCCTCTCAGTGTGATGCAGTGAGGAGTACAGTATGATTTCTATGAAAATTTTGCCAAAAATGCATAAATTTAATCTAATAAAGAGGAAACATTAAGCCATACATCAGATCAAGCCATCAGTCATTTGGTGATATAACTGGTATGTGCCCTACTGTATGATGAGGAGTAAGAGAGGGGACAAGAGCCAGGAACAATTCCTCATTAAGGGAGTCTAAAGAGAGATGATAACTAAAGACAGTGAATGATACTGGACTGGAAATTGAGAGCCATCAGAAACACCAAAGTATAGCTGGTCAGAATTGAAATGTTGACTGCAAATGATGTAAATAATGTATGATTTAAAAATCACTGCTAAATTTCATTTGATGATTGTGGTATAATTATATAAGAGAATGTACTTGTTTTAGATAATATATACTGAAGTATTTAAGAATTGAAAGGGATATTATATCATTATATAAGCAACTTGCTGTCTTTCTCTCACATACACAATGTGGACAGATAGTTACCATTCCCTCTTAAATACGTGTGAGAAATATATATATATATATATATATATATATATATATATATATATATATATATATATATTACATACACATACATGCATATAAACAGAGAGAGAGAAGGAGGCAGAGCTAGAGATAGAAGTAAAAAAGTGATAAAGTATACATAGAAAGCTTAATATTTGATGTATCTGGATAAAATACTAGACTGTAATTTTGTATCCTGTTTTTCAACTCTTCAGTTAGATTTAAATTTAAAATATTTCTGTATATAGTTTAAATTTAATAGTTAATAATCTCTGGATAATTAATTTGCAATATTATATATATATATATATATATATATATATATATATTTTTTTTTTTTTTTAATTAAAAAATTGAGTTTATTTATCTGTTTTGTACTTATAAATTTATGTAAGCCAGTCACTTTGATGGATATTGAGAGCATAAGCACATACTATTCCTGTCCTTGAAGACTCCGCAATACACTGTGGGAAAAATTTAATATGATTTTATAAGTGTAATAGTAGAATGTTGCTAAATAAGAAGACAAAGAGCAGGCCAGGGCTATAGCTCAGAGGTAGAGTGTTTACCTAGCACATGTGAGGCCCTGGGTTCGATCCTCAGCATCACATAAAAATAAATAAATAGAATAAAGGTATTAAAAAAAAGAAGAAAAAGAAGACAAGGAGCAAGATAACTAATAGAAGTGGTTTGTAGAAGGGTGGGTAAAAAAGCTTTCCATAAGGGTAATATTTGAGCTGATTTTAGAAGGGCAAGTGGAAGACAGCCAGGTGGATGAATGGGGAAGGTATGCAAGACAAGGCAACAGCCCATGCAAAGCTGGGGAAACTTGGAATATGGCAGAATTGTGAGAGGTATGACCAAGTGATTACCAATATCCCAGGCTTTGAAATCAGAAGGATTTCCATTTACAAACTACATGTTAATAATGATTTATATGATTTCTCTAGGCCTCAAGTTTCTCCGTGTGAAGCAGGAATAATATTAAGTTTTTACTGACAGGGTCATTTTGAGGATGAAGTAAACTGAAATATGTAAAGTACGTGAGACAAGGTAATCTTTCAAAACATTTCAGCTGCCTCTGCTGCTGTTATCGTCCTGGGACCCCAGGCACACAGAAAAGACCACATATAGGAATGACTGCAGGGAGACCAGTAAATCAAGGTCTGCCTCAGTTATAAAGGTCATTGAGACTATTTTAAAGATTACTAACCAGTACTGGCCAGAAATTACCAATAGTAGTATTTGCATTTGTTTATTGTTTGTGAAACAGTAGGCTAAATATTTTTAATTAGCTACCATATTTCTATTACCTAGCAAACTGTGGTGGTTATGTGAAATTTTTGTTTGCTTTGTTGTTTTAATTCTTTATTGGTTGATGTATTATAGACAGAAGAGTATATTTTTCCTGACTTTCACAGTATAAACCAGAATCACTGTGATCTTGCCTTGACCACAGTTTGCACATAAATGCAGCCATGAAGAAAAAACGGAGACAAAGACAAAAAATCTAGGGTTGGGTGAGTGGTGATTGGAAAGCAGCAAATGTCTTTCTTGCTCCTCTTTTTGTGAATAATTTGGTGACCTTGACTCCAAAGCAGTCTAACAAATCTTTACTCCTCCAGACTGCAGAGCAACTATAATAAATGTTGGAGGACATATATCTTTGTGGTTAAGACCTTGGGCTCCAAAGTCAGACTAGATTTAGACTTTGGCTCTGCTGCTTACCAACATGTTGACCTTGATCCATTTATTTTATGCCAGGCCCAAATTTCTCATCTGAAAATAAAAAGGGGGGTAGGGGGGGAGACCAAAGTAGGTAAATACTTCTCATTTTGTTCTTTGAAAAGTAAATGAAGGGCTGGAGCTGGAGCTCTGTGATAGAGCGCCTGCATCGCACTTGTGAGGCACTGGGTTCAATCCTCAGCACCACAAAAAAATAAAGGAAGGTACTGTGTCCATCTACAACTAAAAAAATATTTAAAAAAAGTATTTTAAAAAAAGTAAAGCAAATGGAAGTAGATACACAAAGCCCTTAGATGTATATATTGGCAGTGATGGTGGTGGTGAAGATGGTAAAAATAATGGCAGCAGCATTTTTTCAGGGCTTCATTCACTCATTTTGAAAGCATGCATTTTTTTTCCAGGCAATGTGTTAGACACAGGTAATAGAAAAATAAATAAGGTATGGTTTCTACAATATGTCAGTAAAATGAAAATAAATAAATAAACCAAGTTCTTCTATTTAATATAAGAAAGTTGTATTACTGTGTAATACATGAGAGAAGCATTGAAGATAATTGCATAAATGAGACTGGGCATTTAGAGAAATGTATCTGGGAAAGGTCATGCTGTCAGAAGTCTCTGTAAACTTAAAATTAAGACCTAGAAGAGAATTAGAAACTGTAAACAATGTAAAGGTACAACATTGTGAAGTAAAAGCAGCATAGTAAAACTAGAAATCAAAAAACATTAATGGTTGAAGAGCTGCTGGATCCCTAACTGAGGTAAGCTTTAGGAAAATAGACATCTCTATTAGCCTCCATGGGAGAAAATAATGGCAGATGTGTTAATTTATCCCAAGGGAAGTCTGGTTTTACTCACTATGGCAATCCCAGATTCCATTTTGAACAGAGCAGTTCAGGAGAAAAGGTTAGTCTAAGAATATTAGTTTCTTAGATTTTCAACTGAGAGATCAGCTAAATGAATTTCCTAAACGACAACTACATTAGGAAAAAAAATGTGTGCTTTAAAAAAAACACACATTTCTGGGCACCACTCCCAGATATTTTGAGATTGTTGGGTTTTGCTTTGACATTCCTCCCAACTGCAATGTGATTGCATTCCCACTACTGCAATGTGATTCCATGAGTTACTAAGTTTATAAACCATCCACTTACCCGTTCCTCATTAGTCCAAAAGAAAGAGAACCTTATGCTGAAACCTAAATCAGTAAATGGCAAATTGGGACTAAAATCTAGGTCTCCTATCTCTCAAATCAGAACTTTTCCTGTTGGACTCTATATGAAATCTCTATAGCAGTACTGCCTTTCCACCAGCTTTTCATGATGCCCATCAAAACAACTATTAATGACATTCTTTGAATTACAGCAAGAGACTTTTGATCAGGAATTTCAAAATATCAGGCTTTCTGCTACTTCTGGACGTCAGGCAGTTTCATCTGTCCTACACATAATTTTTAAAATGATTTGTAATTTCTTACATGGGGTATCCCTTCCCCATGTGTAATACTTAAGAGAAACATACACGATAATTGCATAAATGAAACAGAGACAGTTGCCTTCACAGGCAACTGCCCTATACCCAGATGCTTTCACTTATATAATTTTCAGTGCAGCTCCTTGAAAATATTAGAGCTTATTGTCTAGGCTTCATAAAACATTAAAATGAAAAATACAATAAGAAAAATGATATAAAAGATATATGCTCAAGAACTTCTTAAACACACTAATAAAAATTATTTAATAAACTTGCCTTAAAGTCTTAAATCTTTTCTTAACAAAATACAACATATCTGTGCAGGAAAAACAAATTCAGAGTTCTTTTAAGAACAGAATTGCCTTTTCCAAGTCTTTACCCCCTCAACATGATTAGTTTCACAAATCCCTCTCCCTCTCCCTCTCCCTCTCCCTCTCCCTCTCCCTCTCCCTCTCCCTCTCCCTCTCCCTCTCCCTCTCCCTCTCTCTCTCCCTCTCCCCCCCCACCTCCCTCCTTTCCACTTGATATAGCTGACTAATTCAGGGCTGGACACATGATGTAGAAGCTACATTGGGCTTCTCAGATTATTAGAGAAAACGACCATTGGTATGTTTAGAGATCAAGTAAATCAAATGCAGGTAACAGACTAGTAAAGTGTGCAGACTCAAAATAGTAGAGAGGTCATATTGCAGGGCAAGTCAAGATGCAAATAAGCAAAGGGTACTCTGAAGATAAAGAGAAAAAGATGCATTGGAGAGAAGAGTGTATGCACATGCTAGCTGAGGGAAAAACAGATGGACAGGATAATTGCTTTTATTATAGATGGCCTCCCAGGTCCTTTTCCCAGTTCCACATACGGTGTGGCTACAATTTCTGCTCTTGGCTTTGGACAGATGGCCATGTCCATTTGCTTAGATTAGTTGGAATGGATTTCAGTTTCTTACAGTCAAACAACCCTTGGCAAAGACAGCCACCTAGGGATACACTTTAATCTGAGGGGAGGGTAAGGATAGCAAAGAACAGTCTGACTTTGGAGGTCAGCCCAGAGAGTGCATGTCATGGATAACAGTGTCACTAGGGGGATTTGCAAGCAGTGAACTTTTGGGAGGAGAAGTGAAAGTCCAAAGGAAAGATTCACTCTTATGAAAAGAAAACTCGTCAGGAGAAGAGTGCAGGTTATCAAAATGATGGTACCAATAACAGAATTCACCTACTATGAAATGTTAATATACACTTTCCCTGAATATGAAATATCTTTTTAATACCATCAAAATAATAGCAAGGCTGTTTGGAATATTTCTATCCTCTAAATTAACTACCAGGCCCTGTAACTAAGTAGAACATTATGAAGACAGTATTTTTGCCATTTCAGCCATAATGAATTTTGAAGAATAATCTGAAGTATAAACAAGTTTATTAGGAAGCCACTGAAGTCTTGTTTGCGACTTTGAGCCATTCCAAAATCATCTTGGAACCTCCACAGCTGTCAGTAAGTATGGAGAGATCGGACTCTGCTTCTAAGGTCCTTTCTAGCTCAAACATTTCCCAATAACAGGTTCCTAAATGGCAATAGGCCAATTTAGATACCATTTGAATAAATATGTGAGACTTATAACTCAGAATTTAGGAAAATACCCTGCTGTTCATGCTGTTACCACTGGTCACCCATTCCTTCCTCAAACAAAGCAAAAGTCCCATCTCATCTACATCTGCTATCAAGTTTAGGATCCTTTGTTAAATGCACAGATGAAGTAACAATAAAGAAGATTTCTCTAACTCTGACCCAAAATGTGGCAAAGAATGAGTCATCCCTTGATCAAATTTAACTTGGACTTTTTATTATTTGACTATAGTTTAACCATGATTTCTTGAGTAAAATTAACAATCTTGGGTTTGGAAATTTTTAGATCTAGCCAAAGAGAAAAATCATTTATTTGCCATTTCAATATCCTAATATCAATTTTTGCTAAAATATAATTATAAAATCACCTTTCCAGCTAAATTTTTATTGGTTATTACGATGTGGAAGTTGAGAAGATGAATATTCTGGTATTTTAAAATCCTTCAAAAAATCAGATGTAGATTCATGGAAACTATCACCACTATCAATGTTTACTGAAAATGAATACTTAACTATAGTTTCCTTAGGTTGAAGGTATATTTTGGTGGCTGAAACAAATAGAAGTTATGCTTACAGTAGTTTTATAAGCAATTGTGAATTTTATTATTCCAGGGTATAATTTCAGAATGGAAAATAAATCTACCTATATTTTTTGACACTGAATGCCCTGGTGTGTAGGTTGATTTTAATCTAGTAAAGAGAAAACACATGTAACATGATTGCATAGTATTTGCACACGCAAAAATTGTCATTTGAAAATATTTGTGAAAACCTATTTTTATGCCTGAATCTAACTTGAATGCATAATTTAGTGCTTATTTTCAGAACAAATAGCCTGGAAAATTTTCATGCACAATTGATGATAATTTGAGTGTGCAATCCACGGTTGGATCTCATTAACATATTCATTCTCTCTAAGCTCTGTGTGCAAATTTAAATTGTAGTCTTCCAAAAGGAGCTCATAATAACTCCAAAACATCAAAGTCATTCTTAGTACCAGTGATAGAGCTCATGGGCTTCCATGAGATGGACAAATCTTTTGGAAGATGATTCCAAACTCTGAGAAAAGGATGATAAAAAATGCTGAATATAATTTTTGTTTAGATTATACTCAATGCAAAAGTACAGAAAAATACAATTAAAATATATGGAAGTGGAAATTTCTTGTGGAAGTAAAATAGGAAAATTGTCTCTGTGTGTGTATTTGTGTGTATGTACAATTGTGTGTGTACAAAATTCCTAATGACACCTCCCAAAATATTCATTTTTTACTTTGTTTTATCTTTTCGAGTACGACATTTTGTATATTTGAAAATTACTGAGAGATTTTAAGTTTTCTCAGAACAAAATAAGTAGTATGTAAAATTATGTATACTAATGTTAAATGGCTTGAAATATCCATTCCATAATGTGCACATGTATTTGAAACACACTATACACCACAAATATGATTTCATATGTAAATTAAAAATAACTTAGAAGAAAGAAACTTATAAGATGAAAAATAATGTACTAAAAATATTGATTTATATATTGCCACATGAAAAAAAACTTATGAAAAAGGGAACTTAAAATTGTATTTCTCTAAGAAAAATATACATACATTCCTTTATAAATTTTATTTTACTGGGCACATGATTAATTAAATAGGTTATAGTATCACCAAAACATTCATTTGTCCTGATTTACAGTTTTATGTTATTATTTTAAAGTAGAAAAAAATGATATTGTTAATATTTAGTAGAACATTTTAATTAAATATTTTTCTAAAATATAACCAAAACCTAAGGTATTACTGCAGTATACATAGTATAGTACTTTTAAATGGTAATGTTTTCTGTAGAAGTTAGAAGCATCTTTTTCAATGGATTATATAATACATGGTATTTATTTTTCATTTTGATATATTTTATATTCAACAGTTGATAATTAATGATATTTCATGTTATTTATGAAAGTAAATATAATGAATTCTCCATTAACAAGTACCTTATAAATAGATGAAACTTCTGGAGGAAAACATTGTCTATAAACCAGGATTACACATTTAATAGTACAGTTTTGCAAGGATATGCCTTTCAGCACTGATGCATTACATAAGAGGATTTGACAAGGTTAGAATTTGTGTTACTAATGGAAATTATTTTTTCAAGAATTAACCTTTAGGCTACAAAGAATGACAGATATTCAAATATTCTCAAATGAGTATTTAAATTGAAAATTTCTATTCATTCCTGCCCCCAACAGAACTTCCATTCTGGATTCCAGCGTGTCACACACACAATTGAATTCTTAACAGCTGCCATTCAAAAGAACTGTGGAGGACCATTTGAAAGTAATATTTTGCTCTGTGTGACATCTCATTTTTTTCCCCTCAGAAATCATAATTTTTTTACACACCTCGTAGTCTTCCTAACAGGAAACCAGCTCAGCCTGTCATTTTGATTGGGGAGGAACCTTGTTTTCCAGGTCACTGGCTTGAATCCTGGAGACAAGATATTCATGAGGGACCTGTATGGGGAATTTACATCTCGGTGCAGAGTTTTCCTCTCCATTTGCCAGCATGCCAGGTCAGTGAGCCGCTCTGTCAAAGGGAAGATAATGGCTGCTGTGTTGCCCCCCGCTTATTACACACTCAGTGCTTCTGACCTTCCATGGAGACCCCCAAAGCATTCTGATTTGGGGCGTCCCTCAGCTCTTTAAGTCTTTCTCATACCCAGATCCTCCTGTCTAAAATACAACATAATTCATGGCTGTGGTGGAGGCTACCTAATACCAGATTTCATACTTTTTCTTCCTGTAAAATCTTTTTGATTATGCAAAGGAAGAAAAACCAGATAATTTTATTTCTTCAAGACAGCTAAATTTTATAAGATAAGGAGCACTCAAGATCAATACCTCAATTTTGGTACAAATAAAGTAAAATAAATCTAGGAGCACAATTGAAAAAAAAAAAAACTCAGTTTGTCAACCTTTATTTACAGTTTGAACTAGTCATCTTGTAACAAATATCCTGTGCTTTTGACATTAAAATAGCAAAATTTTATTTTTGAAAAAAATTAAACATATATTTTTAGTAGACAGTAATGCCGTCTTAAGACCTGGAAAAATGAGAAGTGACTTGTCTTCCTGCATTTATGCCTTAATTTAATTCTTTTCTTCACAGAGAAGTGGATATTTCAAGACATTGAAAGAGAATAAAGCAGAGGGTTTAACTAATGGTGCCTTCATTTTCTGTTTTAGATATTCAGATATTTTATTAAATATTTCCACTTTCTACCTGATTTTTTAAAAGATTCTTTTAGTCACCAAGCAATCAAGCATACTTCTGATCATTCAGTCTAGGAGCCAGTAGAGAGAGAGATGAATACAATTGATGTCACAGCTGAAGGTCTGCCTAGAAGTGGGAAGAGGTGCACTATTTCCTCTGGAGCAGTGAAGGTGGTAGTTTACAATAACTTTCTTACCTCATGTGATACATCCTTGGTGACAACAAAAAGAAAGTATAATTTATTGGCAGGTGTTCTCATAATAATTCCTCAAACATTTCATATTCCTTTTCTGTATTTCCATTACTATGTATCTGTTGGTACAAATGAGTACACATGTCCCCAGATGACTGTTTTTCAAACCTATACATTGAAAAGTTCATTTGCTGGCCAAAACTGGAAACATAATTATGTACTGAGGCTAATGCAGCTTCCCAATTTTTCAACTGATTAATATAATTTTTAAATGTCTTAATTTGGAATTTCAAATGTGAGTCTTAATGATCTGCTAGAATCATCTCACTAGTCTATAGGATGGAAATATTATATAAGCTTGCATTCTTTAAGGATAGACATAGTAAATACAAGGACTGCTCTGAGGTGTGTTATATGTGTGTATGTGTGTGTGTGTTTTCACACACACACATACACACACACATAAAGAGAGAGAGACACACACACACATATATATGTATACATTTCTTAAATAGCAAGGTTTCTGAAAGTCCAGCAGCCTTGGAAGGTTTTCCATTCAGTTCTGATATGCAATTTGAATCCAGGGATTTGTCCAACAAAAGAAAAAAACACAGAAAAAAATGAAGATGAGCCCTACCAATATATCCACCATCAACATCAAGGGATTAGCTTTCAAGAAAGATTCAAATTTCATCAGACAGGGCTGGGGTTGTAGCTCATTGGTAGAGTTCTTGGCTTGCATGTGTGAGGCCCTGGGTTAGATCCTCAGCACCACATAAAAATAAATAAATAGAGATATTGTGTCCATTTACAACTAAAAAAAAATCTAAAATTCCTCAGATGATTCCCCAAATTTCAGTCTCAGAGCCCTTTCTCTCTTAAAAAATATTGATCACCACAAAGATCTTTGCTGTGTGTTCTGTATCTATTGATATTTAACACAATGGAAGTTAAATATGCGAAGACTTTAATGTCGATGTGCTAATTAATTTAGAGGTGACTGTAATAAACCTACTACATGTTACTACAAAGAAAATTATTTGTGAAAAATAACATTCTTCTCCAACCAAATAATTAGTGAAAACAAAGCATGACACTTTTGAAAATAGCTTTAATATTTGAGTTTATGAAAGATGGTTGGTTTATTGTATTTGATTCAACATTTAATCTAATTGAATGGGTTAGATTTGTAAAAATGTATGAAGGAAGTCTGGCTTCACAAAGGTATGGAGTTGGAAAATTTAATTGCATTTTCATATCTTTTTCAGATAATCATGCATGTATTTCTTTGATACTATTCCAAAACATACCCTGAAGTAATTTCCAATGGTTAGTCACAATGTGGAATCTGAACTCATAGAAAATAAACATTGACTACTATGCTATGCTAAATTCAATTGTGTACCTTTCATGTTAATCTGTTTTCCACTTTGAAATAATCTTTTATTTACCCATGTCTGTTCTGTAATATCATGAACTGATCATTTGGAAATTTAGATTACACTGAAATATGAAGATGTTCTATTTATTCACAAGCTTAATTATATAATTTTTAAAAATTTTATAAATATTGCTACAGACCAGATTATAAAATCTTTAAATACTAAGACAGTGTCAAGTCCAAGATAGGGATACTATTTTAAAATATGTATATATATATATATATATATATATATATATATATATATATATATTTAAAATGTATATTTTATATATTTTATAATGTATACATATATGAGAGTATATATATATGCATACATATATGCATATATATGTATGCATATATATATAATCTCAAATCGACAACAGATACTGTCAGTACTTTTCCTTAAAGTGCTAGGCTCAATTTGTTCATTTTTGAAAAAATATCTGCCAAAACTCAGGTCTGGAAAAGTACAGTCTTTTGGCTGTTTTTTTCAATTATAAACAATACTCCAAGAAAAAAAAAGTGACCTATTTAACTTGAAATTCAAGTGATCACATAAATTCTTGCCCTGGGATCAACCATAATACTGCAATAGGTAGCAAAATTTTTTTTTAAAAAAAAATATTCTCAGTGCTTTCCATATATTAAGAACTCTCAAGAGTCAGAATTTTATAAGATTTTTTAATGTTTACCTCTTCATGGAAAACATACTCAAGTGAAACTGGCACGCGAGTTTGGTATCATTGCCTTGATTCCTACTGTGGTAGGAATTTTGCCCACAAGTGCTTAGATATCATCAGGGCAAAGATAAACTCAGCAGAAAAGGCAGGAAATATCTAGTATGCCTTGAATTCTTTAGGACAACAGTTTTGACCTCATGCATCCAGTGAAAGGAACTCCCAGGGGTTTTGAAAACCTTAGAAATGTCTAGATTTTTGCGCACTTAGTTGCTACTACCAGCCAATTCTAAGAAGTCCAGGAAAGCTTATGAGAGGAGCACCTCAATACTTTGCAGTGGTAAAGACTGACTCTTCTTATGCTTCAAATCCTTAATGTAACTAGCTGCAAAAGGATTTACCAGTGATTGTAAAGGGACAGTGATAACAGACTATGCTACTTAATGCTAGCCTTCTGAATCCATATTCTTTATATGCAAGTGTTTGTACAGATCCCAATAGATCTTCAGGGTTTTGAGTAACATTTCAATTCTCAGTATCTGAGGAATTAACTTGTTTATACTCAGAATGCTAACATTTAAAAATCCTCTCTCTCTCTCTCTCTCTCTCTCTCTCTCTCTCTCTCTATATATATATATATATATATATATATATATATATACACACACACACACATATATATATATGAATATATATATAGTAGATAGATAAATCTATAATTAAAAATATATTTAAGTGGTTTAAAATGTATGCAGACTTTAGTGGATGTTTTTTAATGCTAAAATTGATCTACCAACAATGTTTTAAGGAATAACTATGGGTAGTAACATGAACTGAACAAGTTACTATTCTTCATGCTTAACAGATATTATTTCACTGATTTTTATAACATCCAAAGAAGTATACACTATTATTTTCCACACTTTAACAGATGAGAAAAATGAGAATATGGACAGTTTAAGCAAATTTCCCAGTTAGATGGCTAGTAATAGGTGAAATTAGGATTTGAACCAAAATTAAAAACTATAGACTAACTGTTCAATTACCAATGTATACTGCCACTAAAAAGATAAATGTATTTAAAAATTTTAATGATTATATATTAAATATTTCAAATATTAAGAGAATAGAGAATTATTACATTTTCTTTCAACATTCATATATATTAATTTTTAATTTATTTTAATTAGTTACACATGACAGTAAAATGCATTTATGTACTTTGATATATCATACATAGAAGGGATATAATTTCTCATTTTTCTGAGTGTACATGTTGCAGAATCATATGGGTTATGTAGTCACATATATACATACAGTAATAATGTCTGTTTTATTCTACTATCTTTTCTATCCCCACATTACCTCCCCTTCCCTCCCATCATTTCCCTCTACCTAATCTAAGGTAATGATATTCTTCCCTAAGTGCTCCCCACCTTATTGTGAATTAGCATCTGAATATTAGAGAAAACATTCAGCCTTTGTTTTGTGGGATTGGCTTATTTTGCTTAGCATGATATTATCTAAGTTCAACCACTTACTGGCAAATGCCATAATTTTACGTTCTTTAAAGCTAAGTAATATTCCATTGAGTATGTATACCACTTTTTCTTTATTCATTCCTCTATTGAGGGACACCTAGTATGGTTCCATAGGCTAGCTGTTGTGAATTGAGCTGTGTTAAACATTGATGTGGTTGTGTTACTATAGTATGCTGATTTTAAGTCCTTTAGATAAACCAAGGAGTGGGTTAGCTGGGTCAAATAAATAGTAGTTTCATTCCCAGTTTTCTGAGGAATCTCCATACTGCTTTCTATAGTGGTTGTACCAATTTGTAGTTCCACCAACAATGTATGATTGTACCTTTTCCTTACATCCTCGTCAATATTTATTGTTGCCTGTATTCTTGATGATTGTCATCTGACAGGAGTGAGATGAAACTTTAGAGTACTTGATTTGCATTTCTCTATAGCTAGAGATGTTGAACACTTTTTCATAAATTTGTTGACCAATTGTATTTCTTCTTTTGTGAAGTGATTAGGTTATTTGTCTTTTGTTTTTGTTTTTGTTTTGGTGTGTGTGTGTGTGTGTGTGTGTGTTAAGATTTTTGAGTTCTTTATATATCCTAGAGATTAATGCTTTATTGAAGGTGAATGTGGTAAAGATTTTCTCCTAATCTGTAGGATCTCTTCTCATGTTATTTATTGTTTCCTTTGCTGAGACAAATTTAAAAATTTTAATGATTATATTAATTTTAAATTTTAATGATTATATGATTTTTTTTTATTTGAATCCATCCCATTTACAGTTTCTTGATTTTACTTCTTGCACTTTAGGAGTCTTGTTAAGGAAGTTAAATCCTAGGCCAATGAGGTGAAGATTTGGCTCTCTTATTTATTTATTTTTTTTCTATTAGGCACAGGGTCTCTGTTTAGTGCCTAATATCCACTTTGATCCACTTTCAGTTTATTTTTGTGCAGGGTGAGAGAGGTTTAATTTCATTTTGCTACATATGGATTTCCAGTTTTGCCAGCACCATTTGTTGAATAAGCTATCTTTTCTCCAGTGAATGTTTTTGGCACCCATGTCTAGTATGGGATAGCCGTATTTATGTGGGTTTGTCTCTATGTCCTCTATTCTGTACCATTGGTCTACAAGTCTACCTTGGTGCCAATATTATGCTATTTTTGATACTATAGCTCTGTAGTATAGTTTATGGTCTGGTGTTGTGATGCCTCCTGCTTCACTTTTCTTGCTAAGGATTGCTTTAACTATTCTGCATCTCTTATTTTTCCAAATCTCATGATTGCATTTTTTATTTCTATGAAAAATGTCATTGGGATTTTAATAGGAATTGCATTAAATCTGTATAATGCTTTTTTGGTAATATGGCCATTTTGACAAAGTTAATTCTGCCTATCCAGGAGCATGGGAGATCTTTACATATTCTAAGGTTTTCTTCAATTTCTTTCTTTAGTGTTCTGTTCTGTAGTTTTCATTGCAGAGGTCTTTCACCTCTTCTGTTCTTTTGATTTCCAGGTGTTTTTTTTTTTTTTTTTTTTTTTTTTTTGAGGCTATTGTGAATGGAGTAGTTTTCTTAATTTCTCTTTCAGTGGATTCATCACTAATGTATAGAAATGTGTTTGATTGATGGGTGTTGATTTTATATCCTACTACTTTGTTGAATTCATTTATTAGTTCTAGAAGTTTTGTGGTGGAATTTTTTTGTATTTTCTAGATATAGAATTATGTCACAGCAAATAGGGATAGTTTGAGTTCTTCTTTACCTATTTGTATCCCTTCAATTTCTTTCTTTTGTCTAATTGCTCTGGCTAGAGTTGCAAGGATGATGTTGCCTAGAAGTGATGAAGGAGGACATCCTTATCTTGTTCCAGGTTTTAGCAGGAATGCTTTCAGTTTTTCTCCACTAGAATGATGCTGTCCTTAGGTTTAGCATATGAAGCTTTCACAATGTCAAGGTATGTTCCTACTATTCTTGGTTTTTCTAGTGTTTTGAACATGAAGGTGAGCTATATTTTGTGAAATGTTTTTTTTTTTTTTGCATCTATTGAGATGATCATATGATCCTTGTTTTTAAGTCTATTAATATGATTAATTACATTTATTGATTTCCATATGTTGAACTAACCCTGCAACCTTGGGATGAATCCCACTTGATAGTGGTGCACTATCTTTTTAATGTGTTTTTGTATGCAATTTGCCAGAATTTTATAGAAAATTTTTGCATCTATATTCTTCAGGGATATTGGTCTGAAGTTTTCTTTCCTTGATGTGTCTTTGTCAGTTTTTGGTATCAGGGTGATATTAGCCTCATAGAACGAGTTTGGAAGGATTTCCTCCTTTTATATTTCATGGAATACCTTGAGGAGTATTGGTTTTACTTCTTCTTTGAAAGTCTTGTAGAACTTGGCTGAGAATCCATCTGGTCCTGGGCTTTTCTTGGTTGGTAGGTTTTGATGGCATTTTCTTTTTCATTACTTGAAATTGATCTATTTAAATCATATATGACCTCCTCATTCAGTTTGGGGAGGTCATATATCTCTAGAAATTTGTCTATCTCTTGGATATTTTCTATTTTATTAGAGTATAAATTTTCAAAATAGTTTATAATTACATTCTGTAGTTCAGATGTGTCCATTGTGATATTTCCTTCTTCATCTTGTATTTTAGTAATTCATTAACATGAATTAACATGGCCAGGGGTTTATCTATTTTATTTATTTTATCAAAGAATCAACTTTTGGGTTTTCGACTGACCGCAGCTCATTCAGCCATAGATCAGGTAATTTCAGGCTGCAATTCGCCTGCAGCTTGCAGACAGATTGCTAGGGTACAGCGCCTGGGTGCTTCTTAGAACCTGATCCTATCGGAGCGAACACCGAGCGCGGGGCGGCCAAGTTCCGGCTCCCGGAACCGTCCCGGAACCGCCCTGGCCCAGGGCTGCGGAGCCTGTGGAGGCTGCTTCTTGGACCCTGCGCCTATCAGAGCATACACCAAGCACTAAGCAGCCGAATTCCAGCTCCCGGAACTGAGCCCGCGGAGACTGCTTCTTGGAGCTTCCACTTATAGGAGCTTACACAGAGCACGGAGCGGCCGAGTTCCGGCTCCCGGAACCGACCCGGAACCGCCCTGGCCCAGGGCTGCGGAGCCTGCGGAGGCTGCTTCTTGGACCCTGCGCCTATCAGAGCATACACCAAGCACTAAGTAGCCGAATTCTGGCTCCCGGAACTGAGCCCGCGGGACTGCTTCTTGGAGCTTCCACAGAGCACGGAGCGGCCGAGTTCCGGCTCCCGGAACCGACCCGGAACCGCCCTGGCCCAGGGCTGCGGAGCCTGCGGAGGCTGCTTCTTGGACCCTGCGCCTATCAGAGCATACACCAAGCACTAAGTAGCCGAATTCCGGCTCCCGGAACTGAGCCCGCGGGACTGCTTCTTGGAGCTTACACTTATAGGAGCTTACACAGAGCACGGAGCGGCCGAGTTCCGGCTCCCGGAACTTCCCTGGCCCGGGGCTAGGAGCCTGCGGAAATTGCTTCTCGGTCCGGGTCCTGCTGAGGGCCGGTCAGGACTCCAGGCGTGGTAGGAGGGGCAGGGCAGATCCGCCGCCCGCGCCTCCAAGGTAGGCAGACCTACAACAGACCGGCGGATCAGGCCCAGGAGCCTGCCGGCGTGGTACAAACACCACCCTAATTGGAGTAGTGGCAGAGCAGAGTCGCCGCCCGTGCCAGGAACAGGCCCAGCGTCCTGCAGGCGGGGTAGTCACGACACCCCAATTGGAGTAGGGGCAGAGCAGAGCCTCCACCCGTGCCCGAAAGGTGGGCAGATCTGCGACCGACCAGCGGGACAGGCCCAGTGGCCTGCCGGTACGACAGACACGTCACCCCATTTGGAGTAGGGGCAGAGTAGAGCCGCCTCCCGCGCCTGCAGGGTAGGCAAACCTGCAACCGACCGGCGGATCAGGCCCGGTGGCCTGCCGGCGTGGTACACTCGTCACCCCAATCGGAGCAGGGGCAGAACAGAGCCGCCGCCAGCTCCCAGAACAGGCCCAGTGACCTGCCGGCGTGGTAGCCACGAAACCCCAATTGGAATAAGGAGAGAGCAGAGCCGCCGCCCGCACCTGCAGGAAAGATACGCAAGCAGTATGAAAAGACAAGGAAAGAAAGGACCACAAGCAATGCAGGTCAACTCAACGTTAGAAGAGGTAACAGCTGCAGCAGATGGAATGTCAGATAAAGAATTCAGGATATACATGCTTCAAATGATCTGGAGTATCAAGGAAGACATTAAACAGCAAAATCAGACAATGAAAGACCACTTCGACAACGAATTATGCAAACAAATCCAGGAAGCAAAGGATCAACTATACAGGGAGATAGAGGTTATAAAAAACAAACAAACAGAAATCCTAGAAATGCAGGAAGCAATAAACCAACTTAAAAACTCAATGGAGAATACTACCAGCAGAGTAGAACACTTAGAAGATAGAACATCAGACAATGAAGACAAAGTATTTCAACTGGAAAAGAACATAGACAGCTCAGCAAGACTGTTAAGAAACCATGAGCAGAACATCCAAGAAATATGGGATAACATTAAGAGACCAAACTTAAGAGTCATTGGGATACAGGAAGGTACAGAGCTCCAAACCAAAGGAATGAGCAGTCTATTCAATGAAATAATACAAGAAAACTTCCCAGACTTGAAGAATGAGACAGAATCCCAAATCCTAGAAGCCTACAGGACGCCGAATGTGCAAAATCATAAGAGATCCACACCTAGACACATTATAATGAAGATGCCCAACATACAGAATAAGGAGACAATTTTAAAAGCTACAAGAGAAAGGAAGCAGATTACATTTAGGGGTAAGCCAATCAGGATAACAGCTGATCTCTCAACACAGACTCTGAAAGCTAGAAGATCCTGGAATAATATATTTCAAACACTGAAAGAAAATGGGTTCCAACCAAGAATTGTGTATCCAGCGAAATTAAGCTTCAGGATGGAAGATGAAATTAAAACCTTCCACGATAAACAAAAGTTTAAAGAATTCGCAGCTAGAAAACCATCTCTTCAAAACATCCTCGCCAAAGCATTACAGGAAGAGGAAATGGAAAATAACAATGAAAACCAACAGTGGGAGGTAGGACAATAAAGGGGGGGAATAATCAAAGAGGAAAACAAACCATGTTTAGTAACAGAAATAAACAAATATGGCTGGAAGAACAACACATATCTCAATAATAACCCTAAATGTCAATGGCTTAAACTCACCAATTAAGAGACACAGGCTAGTAGAATGGATCACAAAACAAGACCCAACAATATGCTGCCTACAGGAGACGCATTTGATAGGAAAAGACATACATAGGCTGAAGGTGAAAGGTTGGGAAAAATCATATCACTCATATGGACTTCGGAAACAAGCAGGAGTGTCCATACTCATATCAAATAAAATAGATTTCAAGCCAAAGTTAATCAAAAGAGATAAAGAGGGACACTACATACTGCTTAAGGGAACCATACAACAACAAGACATAACAATCATAAATATTTATGCCCCAAACAATGGTGCAGCTATGTTCGTCAAACAAACTCTTCTCAAGTTCAAGAGTCTAATAGACCACCATACCATAATCATGGGAGACTTCAACACACCTCTCTCGCCACTGGACAGATCTTCCAAACAAAAGTTGAATAAGGAAACTATAGAACTCAATAACACTATTAATAACCTAGACCTAATTGACATATATAGAGTATACCACCCAACATCAAGCAGTTACACTTTTTTCTCAGCAGCACATGGATCCTTCTCAAAAATAGATCATATATTATGTCACAGGGCAACTCTTAGACAATATAAAGGAGTAGAGATAATACCATGCATCTTATCTGATCATAATGGAATGAAACTGAAAATCAACGATAAAAGAAGGAAGGAAAAAGCATACATCACTTGGAGAATGAACAATAGGTTACTGAATGATCAATGGGTTATAGAAGACATCAAGGAGGAAATTAAAAAATTCTTAGAGATTAATGAAAACACAGACACAACATATCGGAATCTATGGGACACATTGAAAGCAGTTCTAAGAGGAAAATTCATTGCTTGGAGTTCATTCCTTAAAAAAAGAAAAAACCAACAAATAAATGATCTCATACTTCATCTCAAAATCCTAGAAAAAGAAGAGCAAAACAACAGCAAAAGAAGTAGAAGGCAAGAAATAATTAAAATCAGAGCTGAAATTAATGAAATCGAAACAAAAGAAACAATTGAAAAAATTGACAAAACTAAAAGTTGGTTCTTTGAAAAAATAAACAAAATCGACAGACCCTTAGCCATGCTAGCGAAGAGAAGAAGAGAGAGAACTCAAATTACTAGCATACGGGATGAAAAAGGCAATATCACAACAGACACTTCAGAAATACAGAAGATAATCAAAAACTATTTTGAATCCTTATACTCCAACAAATTAGAAGATAGTGAAGGCATAGATAAATTTCTTAAGTCATATGATCTGCCCAGATTGAGTCAGGAGGATATAGAAAACCTAAACAGACCAATATCAATTGAGGAAATAGAAGAAACCATAAAAAGACTACCAACTAAGAAAAGCCCAGGTCCAGATGGGTATACAGCAGAATTTTACAAAACCTTTAAAGAAGAACTAATACCAATACTTTTCAAGCTACTTCAGGAAATAGAAAAGGAGGGAGAACTTCCAAATTCATTCTATGAGGCCAACATCACCCTGATACCTAAACCAGACAAAGACACTTCAAAGAAAGAAAACTACAGACCAATATCTCTAATGAACCTAGATGCAAAAATCCTCAATAAAATTCTGGCGAATCAGATACAAAAACATATCAAAAAAATTGTACACCATGATCAAGTAGGATTCATCCCTGGGATGCAAGGCTGGTTCAATATACGGAAATCAATAAATGTTATTCACCACATCAATAGACTTAAAAATAAGAACCATATGATCATCTCGATAGATGCGGAAAAAGCATTCGATAAAGTACAGCATCCCTTTATGTCCAAATCTCTAGAAAAACTAGGGATAACAGGAACATACCTCAATATTGTAAAAGCAATCTATGCTAAGCCTCAGGCTAGCATCATTCTGAATGGAGAAAAACTGAAGGCATTCCCTCTAAAATCTGGAACAAGACAGGGATGCCCTCTCTCTCCACTTCTGTTCAACGTAGTTCTCGAAACATTGGCCAGAGCAATTAGACAGACGAAAGAATTTAAAGGCATAAAAATAGGAAAAGAAGAACTTAAATTATCACTATTTGAAGATGATATGATTCTATACCTAGCAGACCCAAAAGGCTCTACAAAGAAACTATTAGAGCTAATAAATGAACTCAGCAAAGTGGCAGGATATAAAATAAACACGTATAAATCAAAGGCATTCCTGTATATCAGCGACAAATCCTCTGAAATGGAAATGAGGACAACCACTCCATTCAAAATATCTTCAAAAAAAATAAAATACTTGGGAATCAACCTAACAAAAGAGGTGAAAGACTTATACAATGAAAACTACAGAACCCTAAAGAGAGAAATAGAAGAAGATCTTAGAAGATGGAAAAATATACCCTGTTCATGGATAGGCAGAACTAACATCATCAAAATGGCGATATTACCAAAAGTTCTCTATAGGTTTAATGCAATGCCAATCAAAATCCCAACGGCATTTCTTGTAGAAATAGAGAAAGCAATCATGAAATTCATATGGAAAAATAAAAGACCCAGAATAGCAAAAAAAATGCTAAGCAGGAAGTGTGAATCAGGCGGTATAGCGATACCAGACTTCAAACTATACTACAGAGCAATAGTAACAAAAACAGCATGGTACTGGTACCAAAACAGACGGGTGGACCAATGGTACAGAATAGAGGACACAGAAACCAATCCACAAAACTACAACTTTCTTATATTTGATAAAGGGGCTAAAAACATGCAATGGAGGAAGGATAGCATCTTCAACAAACGGTGCTGGGAAAACTGGAAATCCATATGCAACAAAATGAAACTGAATCCCTTTCTCTCGCCATGCACAAAAGTGAATTCAAAATGGATCAAGGAGCTTGATATCAAATCAGAGACGCGCCGTCTGATAGAAGAAAAAGTTGGCTACGATCTACAGTCGGTGGGGTCGGGCTCCAAATTCCTCAATAGGACACCCATAGCACAAAAGTTAATAACTAGAATCAACAAATGGGACTTAATCAAACTAAAAAGTTTTTTCTCAGCAAAAGAAACAATAAGAGAGGTAAATAGGGAGCCTACACCCTGGGAACAAATCTTTACTCCTCACACTTCAGATAGAGCCCTAATATCCAGAGTATACAAAGAACTCAAAAAATTAGACAATAAGAGAACAAACAACCCAATCAACAAATGGGCCAAGGACCTGAACAGACACTTCTCAGAGGAGGACATACAGTCAATCAACAAGTACATGAAAAAATGTTCAACATCTCTAGCTGTCAGAGAAATGCAAATCAAAACCACCCTAAGATACCATCTCACTCCAGTAAGATTGGCAGCCATTAAGAAGTCAAACAACAACAAGTGCTGGCGAGGATGTGGGGAAAAGGGTACACTTGTACATTGCTGGTGGGACTGCAGATCGGTGCAGCCAATTTGGAAAGCAGTATGGAGATTTCTTGGAAAGTTGGGAATGGAGCCACCATTTGACCCAGCTATTCCCCTTCTTGGTCTATTCCCTAAAGACCTAAAAAGGGCATGCTACAGGGACACTGCTACATCGATGTTCATAGCAGCACAGTTCACAATAGCAAGACTGTGGAACCAACCTAGATGCCCTTCAATAGACGAATGGATAAAAAAAATGTGGCATTTATACACAATGGAGTATTACTCTGCATTAAAAAATGACAAAATCATAGAATTTACAGGGAAATGGATGGCATTAGAGCAGATTATGCTAAGTGAAGCTAGCCAATCCCTAAAAAACAAATGCCAAATGTCTTCTTTGATATAAGGAGAGTAACTAAGAACAGAGTAGGGACGAAGAGCAGGAGAAGAAGATTAACATTTAACAGGGATGAGAGGTGGGAGGGAAAGGGAGAGAGAAGGGAAATTGCATGGTAATGGAAGGAGACCCTCAGGGTTATACAGTGGAGGAGGTAGAGAGAGAGGAGGGGAGGGGAGGGGAGAGGTGGGGAGGGGGGAGGGGGGAGGACGGGAAAGGCAGCGGAGCACAACAGACACTAGTATGGCAATTTGTAAATCAATGGATGTGTAACTGATGTGATTCTGCAATCTGGGTATGGGGTAAAGGTGGGAGTTCATAACCCACTTGAATCAAAGTGTGGAATATGATATGTCAAGAAATTTGTAATGTTTTGAACAACCCACAATAAAAAATTAAAAAAAAAAAAGAATCAACTTTTGTTTTTTCAATTGTTTCTTTTGTTTTGATTTCAATTTTAACTCTGATTTTAATCATTTCCTGTCTTCTACTGCTTTGTGTGTTGATTTGTTCTTCTTTATCTAGGGCTTTGAGATGTAGTGTTAGGCCATTTATTTGTTGACTTTTTATTATTTTAATGATGCATTCAATGCAATAAACTTTTCTCTTAGTACTGCTTTCATTGTGTCTCAGAGATTTTGATAGATCAGTGTTCTCATTTACCTCTAAGAATTTTTTTTATTTTATCCTTGATTTCTTCTACTATCCATTCATCATTAAATTGTGTATTATTTAGTCTTCACTTGTTACAATAGCTTCTATTTTTTATTTTATAACTGATTTCTAATTTAATTCCATTGTGGTCTGACAGAATGCAGGGCATTATCTCTGTTTTTTTTTCTATTTACTAAGAGTTGCTTTGTGGCATAAGATATGGTTTATTTTAAGAAGGATCCATGTGCTGCTGAGAAGAAAGTATATTTGCTCGTTGATGGATGAAATATTCTATATATGTCTGTTAAGTCTAAATTATTGATTCTATTTTTTAGTTTTATAGTTTCCTTATTTAGATTTTATTTAGAAGATCTGTCCAGTAGTGACAGAGGTGTTTTAAAGTCACCCAGTAATATTGTATTGTGGTCTATTTGACTCTTGAAATTGAGAAGGGTTTTCTTGATGTACATAGATGCTCCATTGTTTGAGGCATAAATATTTATAATTGTATGTCCTGCTTATATATACTTCCCTTAAGGAGTATGAAATGTTCTTCTTTGTCTCTTCTGATTAACTTTTGTTTAGAATCTACTTTATCTGAAATGAGAATGAAAACCGCTGCTTGTTTATGCAATCCATATGAGTGAGAAGTTTTTTCCCATCCTTTCACCTTCAGTCTGTGGATGTCTTTTCTCATGAGGTGAATCTCTTGAAGACAGCATATTGTTAGGTCTTTCTTTTTAATCCAACCTGCCAGTCTATATCTTCTCATTGATGAGTTTAGGATGTTGACATTCAAGGTTATTATTGAGATATGATTTGTATTCCCTGTCATTTTGATTTATTTCTGGTTTTGATTTGTCTTAGTTTCTCATTTGGTTGAATGTCACTTTAGTGTACATTCTCTCTTTGTTAGTTTTCACTTTTTCTTTTTACTTTATCCTCATAGAATATTTTGTTGAGAATGTTCTGTAGTGTAGGCTTTCTAGTTGTGAATTCTTTTAATTTTTGTTTATCATGGAATGTTTTGATTTTATCTTCAAATCTGAAATTTAATTTTGCTAAATATAAAATTCTTGGTTGGCATCTGTTTTCTTTCAGAACTTGAAATATATTATTCCCAGACCTCCTAGCTTTGAGGGTCTGAGCTGAGAAATCAGTTGAGATCTGAATTGGTTTTGCCCTATACATAATTTGATTTTTTTTTCTCACAGCCTTTAAGATTTTATCTTTATTCTCTGTGTTAGTCATTCTCATTATAATGTGTCTTGGTGTGGGTCTGCTGTAGTTTTGTACACTTGGGGTCCTGTAAGCCTCTTCTATTTTATTTTCCATTTCATTCTTTAGGTTTGGGAAGTTTTCTGTTATTATATCATTGAAAAGATTCTGCATTCTTTGGTCTGTATCTCTGCTCCTTCACCTATTCTAATAACTCTTAATTTTGGTCTTTTCATGTTATTTGGTAATTTTTGGATGTTCTGCTCATGTTTTCTTACCATCATACTAACATAAAATATTCATACTTTATGAGAACTTAAAAATAGAAAATCTTACAATTACAATCAGAAAGGCCATATATTCTTATTGCTTATTCTAAGTATTTTCAATCTTTAAATGGACATTTGAAAATAAATTTTGTTTGTGCTATTAACATTTACTTCAATTTTTTTTTCAAGTATGCCTTGTTAAATATCACTGATGGGTTTTTTTCCAGCCCTTTTTTGTATTTTACTTAGAGACAAGGTCTCACTGAGTTGCTTAGTACCTTACTGTTGCCAAGACTGGCATTGAACTTGAGATCCTCTTGCCTCTAACTCCTGATCCACTGGGAGTACAGATGTGCATCATTACACCCAGCTGATTGATGTATTTTTTTTTAACTTCATTTGGGTCTTAGGAACTTTCTCAAATGATTTTCATCTTCTAATATTCTAAAATTATTAAGTATTAAATATAAATGTTCATATGAATATCACATGCATTCATTATATATAAATACATCATAATTAGCATCCTTTCATTATTTGAAATATTTCATAGTACACAATTATTAGGTACTGAATTGTGTTGGGCCAAAATCTTAAGTTGAAACCCTAACTCCTTGTGTGAATATATTTGAAGACAGAGTCTTTTAGGAGTTTATTAAAGTTAATTAACGTTAAATGTGGTCATTAGTGGGCCCTAATTTCAAAGGCAGTGTTACAAGGAATGGGAGAAACACCAGGTTTGCTCTCTCTGAATGCACACAGAGGAAAAGTCTTATGTCAGAATATGGATAAGATGGCCTTCCCCAAGCCAGCAAATGCATCCTGACTGAAGTCAACCCAGCAGCACCTCAGTCTTAGACTTCTCAGTAACCAGAACTATGAGAAAATATATAAATTTCTGTGGCTTAAGCCACCAGTCTAATAGAATATATAACAGATATTAAAAACTACATGATATATTAATTTCTAGATGGAATAAGTTCTGACATAAATCCAATACATGATGACAAAGACAAAAGGAAAGTTAATTCACACACTTGCTCACGCACATGCACACAACCTGCCATCACACTTAAAAATGGTTCTTTTGTTAGCACTGTTTTTTAATCATCTAGACTTTAAGAATAATTATTTTTTTTTTAAAAAAGCCATAACCAGAGTTGAGTTTTAAACATATAAAATAGCTCAATCCAAGAACTAATGAAATTGAAAAGGGTACTTTAAATTTAGGATTGGATTTGGAGTTTGGGAGTCAAATATCAGATTCTAAGCAAAGCACACTGCTTTTATTGTACATCACGGGCAATAATAATACTTTTCACGTGAACTATTGTGGTAATTAGTTGAGAAAATAAACATAAATGTGTAACTGGGTTCGATGGTAACCTCAAAGCTCAGCCCCAAAAATACCACAGTCTTCATTGTTCCTTTTGACACACTTCTCTCCTACTAGAACCTCACTGCCCAAGTGGAGGCATTGGCCTTCAGGTTACTGAGCTAAAGTGCCCCAGGCTGTGGCTCCAGGTTCCTCAATCCAGTCAGCACAAAGCTTCCATCATTTTATTTTCAGCAAAAAGAGAGCAGCCTACTTATCTGATTACTTATCCCTTCAAGATTAGGTCTGGGGGCTGGGGATGTGGATCAAGTGGTAGCGCTCGCCAAGCATGTGTGAGGCACTGGGTTTTGTTCTCAGCACCACGTAAAAATAAAGACATTGTGTCCACCTAAAACTAAAAAATAAATATTTAAAAAACAAATAAATTAGTCAACAAAGATCTGGGACTTAAAAAAAAGAGGTTAGGTCTGACTTTCTATTCCTTCTGAAGTCTAAACCAATTAATTTGATAAATTACTTTTCATAAATATCAAAAGGTAAGAAATCTTCACATTGAATCTTAGGCAGTTTTGATGGAGAGCCACATCCAGGCACATGCATGCGCACACTCACACATACAAACACAGGTACACACGTCATGAGCCAATCCTTGTTACCTCCTTCATATTTAACTATTAAGATATTTTTTTAGTTGTAGATGGACACAATATATTTATTTACTTATTTATTTATTTTTATGTGGCGCTGAGAATCGAACCCAATGCCTCACCTGTGCAAGGCAAGCGTTCTACCACTGAGCCCCAACAACAGCCTCTTTCATATTTAATTTTACAATGTATGTTTTTGAGTTAAAATATTTTCTAGTTTTACTTCTGTCTGGAAATAGCTAATTGATTACAATAACATACACATCTGATTATTTTTGTTTTAGTTTTCAGTACCAAGTTTTTTCTTAATTTTTATTATTAAATACCTGCACATTTTATATACTATTGGTAAAAAGCTAAATAATCAATAATATTAAAGCTTGAGGGATACCATAACTCTCTGCACCTGTTTCTGAAGAGTCTTGTGGGGTAGAAGGCTGCGTAAAAACCACAATACTATTTAAAAACCTCCTGGAAAACTCCTGTCATCTGTTCAAAGTCCCTCAACCTTTATGTTAGAACTGCGGGATGGCTGCACTAACAACCTCTTTCTAGTCCCTACTTCACATCTGAATAGAGATCCTAGTGAGTTCTTCTGTGATTTCCATCATTGGATCTTTTGAGCATAAAGAATTACTTCCTCAATAGGTTTTCTATTAAGGAAAGAGATTATATCCTTGAGCCTCTTCAAGTAAAGTGCCCATGAATTCAACCAAATTTTCAACATGCTGCTATACAAATGTATTTCCAGCCCTGACTACAGGAACATTTTCTTTGTTCCTGTGTATAATTTAGTTTTCACTTTCACTGTTTTTAAGGGAAAGATTCTACAAGGCAGTAGAAATAGAACTAGATTAGAACTAAGGACACTGGGATCTACGTCCCTAATTGGGTCTGTGAACTTGCTTAGGTAGGTCACTGAGCTCTCTGCTTCTTAACTCATCCTTTAAGGTAAAACAAGAATGCCTGTCCTGTCTCTATCTCAAGGCATTGTGAGGTTCTAAACATTTTGAACACATTTAGTAAATACCATGTAATATAATTATAAAATAAATTATTGTCATTTTGTTACATAAATTCTGACTTATATCATGAACATTTATGAATCAAAAACTGATAAGAACTCCAATTTTAAAGGATCAAGAATAATACTTATAGTAGGTACATGGCACTGATTTGAAAAATCAATAAAGCTACCTATATATCTCATGAATTTATATATTACTAATGAGATCAAATCAGTGAAAAAAATGATTGATTTTAATATCATATTGATATCTCTCAACATTAATTTGATCTAATTAAATTATAAAATAAGGTATTCCTAATGACGTCTTTTTTTTTAAAGCTTCACTAAGAAAATAATCTTAGGAATTGATTGAACAAAAACTGGCTGGCATAGATTTATTTCTTACTATTTGAGATTTCCTGTCCATTCTTTCACAGGATTTTGTACATTTGGGAGGATTTTGTCAATTCTTTCAAAACTGATGGCCTTACAATGGTTGGTTGGTAGACAAATCTTTATTAGCTTCTCCTTGGACTGCATATCTAGTAAGAAGAAATGTTAATTGCCTTTTTGTGGGCAGTATTCTAAGAAGGTTTGTGAAGAAAATAGCCTTGGAAGATAAAGATAAAGTAGTACTTTTGGGAAAAAGCAGGGTTGTTTCTGCTCCTTATAATAAAGACAATATCTCCCTCTGAAACCAATACAAAACAGTTGGACTTCCTACACTCGAAATTCCTCCCCTGTAGCATAGTCCCTGCTTGAACAGATGTCACTTATCTTACTTTACATTGAACTTTGGGAATAGAGGCTTAAAAAAAAAACACAGTACAAATGCTGATTTGGAGTACTACTATTGCTATGAGTAGCAAAATTGTCTCTAAGCTAGAAATCACATTCCTGCTGCAACCATTGACGAAATCGGGACTCCCTATATTGTTGGCTTTTGAGTAAGAAAGAATTTTAAGACTCTTCACAGTTCTTGATACTAAAAACACCTGACAAAAGATACTATAAGTGATGTTCCTAGATATTTTATGTCACTGAATTCTATTGGTGGGTTATTAAAACAATTTTTTTAAATCTAAGAAACTCCCATATACGGTAACCAAGTAAGTACCAAGTCTTCACTAGAAGCCAGGTTCTGAAACTTTTAATACTTGCCTAAAAAATTAAAGTTGCCCAAGTTGAAATCAGGGGATCATACAGGACATAAGTACACCTGAATTCTTAAATACTGTTCTTTTTTAATACAACATTATATGAAAGTTGTTGATAGTTTTATTTCTGTTCATTACTTCTTTTTAGTAACATCTGTTCACCCATGACTTAGCAAAAGATTTTGAAATACTGGCCACAATCATTTGGGATGAGGGTCAATCTTACTCTATTTCCAAGGAATTTGCAATGTAAACACAATTGTGAAATTTTTATTGTTGCAAGTTTGCATTAAAGAGTCATGTTTACTGAGAGAATGAGAATTCCATTCAAAGATTTCATGGCAAGATGTGTGTACACTGAATAACAAGAAGGTAGTATCCAGACAGACACAAATAAAACTGACACACACAGGAATGACAAGAGACCATTTATTGAAGCTGAGAGAAAGAGAGAGAGAGTATTGAAGAAGAGAGAGAGAAAGAGAGAGAGAGAGAGAGAGAGAGAGAGAGATCTGCTGTCATTCCACTTCCCACAGTTGCTGGTTCTAATTCTTATATCATGGTCCATAAAATTTTCCTGTATTCAGATAAGGAATTTCCTTCATTCAAGGAACAAAACCACTCTTGATTAACAGTATTAATTTTTTAAAATATTTTAGTAGTAGTTGGACATAATGCCTTTATTCTATTTATTTATTTTTATGTGGTATTGAGGATCAAACCCAGCGCCTCACATGTGCTAGGCGAGCACTCTATTGCTGAGCCACAATCCCAGCCCCAACAGTATTAATTTTATTTATTAACTTATTTACTTTATTTTTACTTTGGTACAAATAAATATTTTATTTATTTCTTGTAATTAGAATAAAGTGAATTGAAAGAGACCATTGTATTAATCATATTTCCATCACTATATTAATTTGCCTGAGGCAATTAACTTCTATACAGAAGGGGTTTATTTTGGCTCAAAGTTTTGGAGGTTTCAGTCCACAATCTATTGCCCTTGGTGATTTGGGTCTGTGGCAAGGCAGCACGTCATATTTGAAGTGCATAGAACAGAAAAACCACATCATCATGAGACAAGAGACAGAGAAAAGAAGAAGAAAGGACTGAGGTTCTATAGTCTATTTCAAGGGCATTCCTGCAATGACCTAAGGACCTCCCCATAAGGCCACACTTCCTAAAGTTTTCATCACCTCTCAATAATCTCACACTGATTATCAAGATTTTAGTACCTGGGTCTTTGGGAGAAATTTAGAATTCAAGCCATAACTATCATCTAGAGCATATTAAAGAATCAAAAAGCACATTAAGCTAATGGAATTAACCTAATTGTCTTAATGACAATCTTATAATGTATATTCCTTAATATCACAAATGTAGAATTTCACACTAATGGGAAAGAGTCAAACGGATTTGAATTTTTAAAATACTAATTCTGTTTGCATAGGCTAATAATATTAATTTTTTGAATCATAGTTTTCTCACCTGTAAAAATAGAATATTAACACCTTATAAACAGCAATTTTGTGACAACATAAGAACTAAACATTATTGACATCTGATTTCAACATTTTAAACATTTATCCCCAACTTACAAATTTCTGCCACCCATTGCTGGGATAGACTGATACTGATGTTAAAAGCTGGGTCATTCCTACTGGAACCTGTCTCCCTCTGTGACCTGAGGGATAATTTGTTATTTTCAGACCAGACTAGACTTTGGTGATGAAGGCTCAGAGAGCAAACAAAGAAAGACAGAATCCAGGAGTCAGAAAAGAGAAATAATTTATCAAAAGTCAGTTGTGACAATTTATGTGAAGATCAGGAAAAAAAGAAAGAAAGAAGGAAGCCAAGAATGAAGTCAGGGCATTCTGGAGAATGAAGCAAATTGAGCTTTGAAAAAGATATTAAAAAAATAAAAGGCAGGAAGAAATAGAAAATAGAAAAGTATTCCTAACAATTGGATTTCCAAGATGTATGTTTAAAGAATTAAATTGCTTTTTCATTTTTTAATAGTAAGTAGCTGTGGAAATGTAGTTCTTTAAATGCAGCATACCTAAGTTAGAATCATACAGACTCACAGAAATCAACATGTAGATATATATTGCATACAAAACATTATATCATACTCTAAATAAAGAATGTCATCTTAATTTTCCTGATATTCCACATTAAGCTCAAGTAAAAGAAATAAAAATAAGAGACATCAATTTGACTGTCAAAGGCAACTGAGATTCTTGTATTTGGGTCACACCCTGTAAGAATGATTGTAAAATAACTCCAAAAGCTTTTGTTGACAATCTGAAATGTCTCCACAATGTCTGTAGATTGTAGACCTCCCAGTCTCCCAACAGCTCCTTCCTTTGAGTACTGGAGTAAAAAGCTGGGCCAGATCAGATCTTCAATAGACACCGCAGGTCATGAAGATAGAGGAATGTTCACTATGTGTTACAAGACTATTCTAGAGAACGTATTACATTATGCACCTTTTATATTTATCCCACTTATTTCTTACAACAGATGAGGTAGGAAAAATTAATACTATGATCATTTCTAATTTACAGTAAACAAGGAGACAGGATAAAGAACTCAGAGTTCCCCAGGTTCCTAAGATCTAATTATTTCAGATGCCCACAGGTCAGAATAAATGTTATCTAAGATGAATGAGTTTAGTTTAAGAATTTGGCAGGGATCAGCCTGAAATTTGGCATTATTAGTGCTAGCAGCTTGTTAGGTACTGAGCAAGCTGGGATGAGCACAAGATTTTTAAAAAATTGAACTGAGGTCTTTTCAAGATGTTTTAATAGCACAGCTTATCACATATGACTAAACACTTTAAATTGATTCTTGATAATGCTTGTTGGTCTTCTAAATATTTTTTTTTAAGTTTAGACACTTCACTCTCATGATGAAATAGTCAAGACTAAGTACAGTGCTTTAGTGTGGTTTTGTATTTCCTGTCTTCCTGTCATAGATAAACTTGCAGGCCTGGCAGAAATGTCAATATCATCTCACAGACAGGCATTAAACATAGGGGAGATGGTGAGCCATCACTTAGATTAAATTCCATAGGCTTTTTCCCCCATTATAAATCTAAGCCTTCTGACCTTAACAGCAGGTGCATCTTATTTCAAGAGTTACAGGATTTGGTGGCTAGACTAGCCCTGCATGAAATGTGCACTCTAACTTATGACACGCCTTTACATGGTGAGGGCTAACTACAAATTCCTCAGTATGACCAAAAGTAGAAGAAAACTCTCATCAAGCAAAAAAAAAAAAAAAAAAAAAAAAGAAAAAAGAAAAGTTTGCTTGTATAATTTAAGCAGCCCTTGAATAAACAGGCTGTAATTGCTATAGTAGCTTTGAAAATAACAGAAACAATAGGACTAAATTTTAAAAAATATCTGATAATGTCAGTTCATTGCTTCCTGTTTACTTGCAATTATTTGAAAATAACCTGGATAACTTTATAATCAAGGTATTTCCTCTTGGCTCCCTGGTATACATAAGACTGCCTGAGGAGAGGATTGACATCCTAAGGTGTCCAAAGCATAATCAGCCTTAAGAGCTGCTAATGTTAAAATCCTGACTAATGTTAATCAAAAATTAAAAAAAGGAAATCTTAGCTTGTTAAATACACATGTAAACACACACACACACACACACACACACACACACACACACACACACCACATTAGCTTTTAAAACACGGTTGGTAAGTAACATTACCTAATATTACAACTATTCTGACCCATATCCACTTTGTAGCACCATACTAATGTGTGCCTGGGTCTTTGTATGTATGTCGGTACAACTCATAATCAATATAGGTTGTCTGAAATTTGCCAAGTAATATACAGTTCCTGCTTAACAATGTACAGTCAAACCATCAGAAGAATTGTTTTGAGATAGATCCTCCCAGTTCTCTCATCCTTTATTATATCAATAATTATGCTGGATGGTTTAGCTCATTATGTCTTTCATCCACATGTCATTCACCAATGAAGCTCAGAGGAACTCAGAGGATGAGGAAAGAGGAGGCTATGAAGTGAGGTGGGAAATAAAGGGAAATGAAAGAAACTTGAGATTGAGTGGAGTGTCTTTACCCAATGCTATGATCTGAATGTTTTTGTCCCCCTAAAATATGTATGTTGCAACCTAATTCCCAGTATGAAAGATGGGACCTTTGGAAGGTGATTAAGTCACGAAGGTGGATAGGATTAGTGCCTTTATAAGAGTCTCAAGAGATCAGAATTCTTTTCTTCTACTATATGAGGAAACACTAAGAATACACCATCAACAAGGAAGAAGGTCCTCACTAGACATGATACTTTCCAATGCAGTCTTGGGCTTCCCAGGCTCCAGATCTGTGAAAAATAAACCTTTTTGGCAATTATAAACTACCAAGACTCTGGTATTTTGTTATGGACACCTAAATGAACTAGAACACCAAGGGAAATTCTGTGAAGAAGAGGTAAATAAATAATTTTGCCTGAGGAGAGAAGACATACTAGGTATGTTGAACTGAATACAGAAGTCAAGGGACTCTTGCACTTATAACTGCTGTTAGGCTTGCAGAAGGGTTCAATTTCAGGTTGCCATGCTCACCAAAGGTCATTTCCACATGAAGATAGAGATGCAGCATGGCTAGGCAGAGGGATGCTGGCTTTGACTGGGATTGTTTTCTCTGTTATTGTTATTTATTGTCTCTGTTATTTTTTTGACAAGAAGTCTAAGGGAAAGATAGATAAGGTGAATAAGCTCAAAATAAGGAGCAATTTGACACCCTCAGCAAGGCTCCATTAGCCAAAGACTTTGATATTCAAGGAATGATTGAAGAAAAACCAAATTAACTTGTAGTTATGAGAATTGCCAAGAATAAACACCAAATTGCATGAATTTAATAATCTCTAGGAAGTACAACTGTATGAAGGCCAGTTTATTATTATTATTATTATTATTATTATTATTATTATTATTATTATTATTATTCCCATGTTAGAGATTAGGAAATTGAGATTAGTTAACTTTTCCAAATTGCTTGGCTAGTAAGTAGCTATCTTAATCTGTTTTGTGCTACTATAATCAAATACCTGGAACTGAATAATTTATTTTAAAAAAACAGGAATATATTTCTCACCATTCTGCAAGCTGGTAAGTCTGAGGTCAAAGGCATGGCATCTGGTGAGGGCCTTATTGCTGCATTGCTCATGGTGAAAGGACAAAGAAAGTGTGAGCAATCACAGGAACTTGAGCCAGAGAGGTCTCAAGTCCTAATACAATAAACATCATTCTGTTCTTCAGAGTGGAGCCCTTGTGACCTGAATAGATTTTATTAGGCCCCACCTCCCAATACTGTTGCACTGAGGACGACGTTTTCAAAACATACTTTTGGGGGGACATATTCAAGTCATATCAATGGCAGAACTAAAAGTGAAACTGAAGCAGTACAGCTGGTAAATCAGCTGCACTTTAATATCTGAACTGGCAATTCAGGACTACAAGGAATCCAACACGCTTGTGTTAAGACTTTCCACTGCCTGAGACAAATACTGTTTTCTCAAAGACTCCTGTTTTGTACAGCATTGCCGACTACTTTCTTTTTATTGATACAAGCCCACTATTGTATCAGCATTTTTTTAAATTCCCTATCCAAAAATACTCTCAAAAACATGACTAAAGCTGTCTCTTGCCTCTTCCCTCTTCTTTGTCCAGTATTCAAATTATCAGCTCCCCTGCACAATAAAATTTCTCAGTGAACTGTCTATTTATTGTTATGAATTAAACATTTGTTTCATTTCCCACCCCCACCAATTCCATTCCCATTTCCCTTCCTGTGTTGAAGTCCAACCCCCAAGGTGGTGGTATTTGAAAATGGGACCTTTAGGAAATTAGGGTTATGCTAGGCCATGAGGGTGGGACATTTATGATGTACTTAGTGGCCTTATAAAAAGGTAATTCTCTCTCCGTCCTCATATGCACACACAGAGGAAAGAACATTTGGCAATATAAGGAGAAAGCTGCTCCCTGCAAGACAGAAATAGCTTGCACCAGGTAGTAAATCAGCTGGCATTTTTATCTAGGATTTACTACCCTCCAGATCTGTGAGAAATAAATTTCTATTGTTTAAGTCCTACAAACTATGGTTTTGGCAATACAATCTACTGTTATGGCAGCCAGAACACAATAAGACACCATGTTTACTCAATTTAGCCATCTATCCTCATCAGTACACAAAAATAGGCTTTTCCAAGATCATCAATGATGCGGGTTTTAACAAACCTCAGGTATTTTTCCTCTCTTTGCATCTTGCTAAACTTCCTGCAGTATTTGACATGTTGTCTCACACCTCCCCTTCTCTTTCTGTACTTCTCTTTCTGCACTTCTCTTTCTGTATCAGTGACTCTATATTTCCTTCTTTCCCTCCCAGAATTTTTTTTTATCAGCTTTCTTCTGAAGTTCTTCCTAATATCTCAATGCCCAAAATGAAGCTTATTTTTTCAAGAGGGTTTTGAGTCTTCTGTTCGGATAAGAAGATATTTTCATGTATCACTTTCCCTTGAGGAATGAACATCCACTGTCCACTTGGTTTTTCTCCAGTGGTGATCATTACACTAAGTTCTATCAAAGCCTCTACAGCCATAGGTTACTGTTCATAATTATAGAACAGACTCTCAGTTAATAATGGGTTTCTCCAAAAGAACATATCATGGGAAGACTATTAAGAAAATCTTAGCAATTAAGCAATTTTTTAACATTGTAATATTTGGAGTTTTATTTTGTTATCTCTGACCTTATTTTTGGTTTAAAAAAAGGGTTTTGTTTTGTTTTTTAGAGTCTGGGAAGGCCAAGGAAAGATCAATATGTTATAAAATATAGAGTCAGACAAAATTAGGTTTACATTTCAGGTCTATCATTTTCATTGAATAAAAATTATCTGTTTTCAATAAAGAAGCTATTTGACATTCTTTAGCATTATTTACTCATCTTTTAGGTAGGCATGACTTTAGCACTACCAGGAAGCTGTTCAAGAGTACAATCAAATATGTAGGCCTTTGTGCATAGGGGCTTCTTTCTCTGCCTTATCAAAGCTGTGGGATTACTTTGTGAATCCACTTTTTGGAGTGTTCTTTAGTATATTAACTTATTATTAATAAAATATTGATGCAATATCTCACTTTAAAGAAGAAAGAAGGTGTGCAAGGTTGTACCTTCTCTAGATGGAGGATTTCAGTGTACACGCTCAAGGCTGGAAGAAAGAAGTAGTCAGTTTCAATTTTTCTCTAATGATCTCTGTTAATCCATCTGGTATCATCAATCAAACAATTTTCTCTATTAAGTGAGGCAACTTAGTAAGATACTTCTTGATGAAATTTGAAGTTTCTTTTAGGCACAATGACAACAAAGCAACAACAACAAAATCATCATTAACTATAGAGAATGGCACTGGTTTGATCCTTGGCATCATTGTTATCTTTCTAAGACATTGAGATAGTAATTAAGGATGTAGCTGAACGGGAAGAGACTGGTTAAAGTAGGTTTGTTCATTTCACAAAGCACTTTAATGAGGGTTTTGGAATACAGCTTTAAAACATAATGACTCAAAAGTACAGTTCCTTAGGGGTTACAGAAAAAAACAGACAAATGTATTGCAGATATTTACCACTCTGTTACCTGCCCCTTAGTTTTTGACATATACTGAGCTATTTCTTCCTAAAGGAAACAAGAAGAAATTTATTTGCTTGCCTAATTCTTTCTCCAGTGCTGTGTGATCAAGACCTACTTCCAGGCCTAGGGCTGAGGTTCAGCAGTAGTGGACTTGCCTGGCATGTGTGAGGCACTGGGTTCAATTTTCAGCACTGCATATAAATAAATAAAATAAAGGTCTATCAACTACTAAAAAAAGAAAAGAAGACCTACTTTCAGTTCAAAGTTTCCAATTTGAATTCAAAATTGATTTCTAACATGATATAGCTCATATTTGAGAGCTCGTACTACTTACTAGACTCAAATCAAGTATGATAATCAAAGGGAGCAATAGTCCTCTAACAGCTTCCGTATGTCTTTATTTTTCCTGAATAACAAAAAAATGATTTAGTCTAACACATACAGAGAATTTAGGGATGAAGCTCCTCTTTGGATTTACTCTTGACACTAGATGAATATTCTTTCCAATTGCTGCCTCTTCCAAGATACATACCTCTCCTTATAATGCTATTCTTCTACCTGAAAATTTCTAATTGCTCCATTCTGGCAGAGGCTTTAAGGTCATGATTCTATTCCTATATCTCTCTTCTTGGGAAATTATTTCAGCTCTCTCCATTCCAAATGGCCAAGACTTTTCCAAAAGATACTGGTGCACAAAGATAACCTTAATATTCTTTTCTCAAAAAAACTTTTCACCCACTTCCTCTCTTTCTTCAGGACTTAAATCAGAGAATAACTTTTCATACATCTCAGTTCTTCACCCAACTACCACAGTCCTTTCCATAAAACTTGGAATAAACCTCATGGCACAAATTATTTCAAAATTACATCATTATACATAAATATGTCACAATCAGTGTCATTATGATTTATAATTATAATTCATCAATAAAACTAATTCACTAAAAATACACAAAACTTATCATTTTTGTAGTCAACCTCTTCTGAGAAATAGATCTCTTGGTTCAGTGTTATTTTGCTCTTTTGAGTACTCATGGTCATTCGTTCTACAATCTTTTCTACGATTGTACAAAGCAAATGAGCAAGTGCAAGGAAAAAACTGAAGCATGGGTATTTTTTCATCTAATGTTCCAGCATTACACTAGGTAGACATAAATAGTCACAGAACCAAATAAATAATGATATAAGCAGATATTCTTCTGAAGAAAGAGAGAATTATAGTGGCGGAGGAGGGGCTGTATGGAAGACTTACCAGTGGAAAGGGTGATTGAGCCCAAGGATGAATGACTGGTGAGAGTTAACCAGATAAAAAGGACAAAGGAAAAGTGTTCCAGGAAAAGAACAGAATGTGCACATTGCCTGAAGGAGAACAACTAAATGAAGCCCAATGTGACTGGGAACAGATAGAGACAGAGAAAGAATGTGTGTTACATAGGATTTAAAACCAAGGTCAATCCAGTTATCAGGTCACGCAGAACTCACGGGGATTTGATCTTCCTCACAAGAGTAATTGAAGTCATTGAGGGATTTTAGGTAAGCAGTGGAGAATGGTAGAATAGAAGATGGTACCATAAGGCATGCATTCTGTAATCCCAATCTGGTTAAGTCTAGAGAGATGGATTGGAAGGGAGTGAATGTGAGTGTGGGAGGATCAGAATAGTAAAACCTTGGTAAATTGGGCTGAGGTTGTGGCAGAAAAAGCAAAGACATTTAAAAGAATTTAGAGGTAAATTTAATAAAATTTAGCATGTCATCCTTCACTCAGAGATGTTATGTTTCATGGCTTTGCTCTCATCTCAAGATAGCAAGGAAGTTTGGAGAAGTTTCTGTTGCCACATAAATCAACAATAGTACTGTATAAAGTAATTTGAATCCCCAATAATGCAAAATTATTCCCTAGAGGGAGAGGCAAAGTAGACTCCAACAGTGTCCTTGGGTTACACCTATAATTTCCCTATAGAAAAGAATAGATTCTTCCTCATAATTAGTACAATCACAGTTTCATTATCTAGCATTGAACCAAAAACATAATTGATTTTTCCACTAGAAATACCCTTTCGAATATACTACTACAAAGTTAGAAATGTAAAGGAAAGCACTTGTACATTTTATAGCTCATTAAATGTCTGTTACCTCACCTTATCTGAAAGTATCAAGTTTTGTGAAAAACATTCAGAGGTTGTTTGTTAGAAACCAGGGTATTATGTTTCTTTATGTAACCTAGTAATGTCAGTTTCCACTATACTTTTCAAGGGAACAAACCTTCCCTTCAGAGAGAACTTGAACAAGTGCACAATGCCTATTACAACATGTCAGTGACTAATATTTTCCCCTCATTCCTATGTCACAGCAAGAAAACAAGAACAGCCTCCTTACACCATTCTCAAGTGGTTTTAAAAGCTCTTTAAACTACTCAGCATATTAATGATTTGCTATTTATAAGTTACCCCCATTGAAAAGCCAAAATGACAAATAAATAAAACATTGAAACTGGTCTGTCAGAAACTTGCTTATCCCTTATCCAAAAAAAAAAAAAAAAAAAAAAAAACACACACTTTTCAGTTGACTTTAGGATCCTCAGAAGCTGAGCCATGGAACCCCTCAGACCTTAAGAGATGAGCTGATTATCTTTTTTTTTTTTCAGTAGAAATTTTTATGAGTTTATAAGGCAACAAAGAATTTAATTAAAACGTAATTCTTCTAACCAAATATAAAAATGAAAGTTTATCTTGTTTCTTTGATGTCCTTTGATTCTGAAATTTTTATTTGGGGGCATTTTGGGCCAATTTTATTATTAGGCATTACAATTTACCATGATATTTTTCACATATCAATTCCATAAAACCACACGATCCACCTTAAAAATTTCAACATGCAATTTTCAGTCTGTTTCTCCAGAAGCATTGGGAAGCTAATAAAATAAAATGTACTTTTATAGCACACCACTCACCCACATTTATAGATCTTCACATTAGATGTTAATTTGTATTTCTAAATAGCTTTAGAAAGGATATGAAATAGCTGACAGTTTTTGTTTGGCTCTTTTCCCATCAGAATATAATCACTTAAGGAACAGTCCTGAACACTGCTGTCACAGGAATGGCAGCAGAGGGGAACAAGTGGTATTTGCACAAATAAATACATACACAACTATTTATTTTAAAAGGCAGAATAAAAGCTCATACTCTGAAGAATTCATTGTCGATTGTTGTTTAAATAATCTGTAAATATAGATTATGACAAGCATGATAAATTATAAAATTTATCAGGGTTGAAAAGGTATCATTTACTACTTAAATAATAAGTACCATGGTTGACTGAAAATACTTCTTTTTTTTTAAGTTGGAAAATACCAAAGATACAGAATTAGTCATTGGTATGCCAAAGAGCAGGGTGACTACCAGTGGTTCTTAGGGGTTACTGAGAATTACTTATGCTGAAGTGAGGTTTAGAAAAGAGTATTGTGGGTAGACGGAGAACCTTTTCCAAGTACTTTTGTCTGAATATAATTTCTCTTCTCTGATATTTTCTTTAATTTTCTTTAATAGTAATTTATTCTGAAACTTAAAGAGACTACATAGTACCATATCATTGGCTTTTAATTCATTCACATTCATAATAACAAATCACAGGAGTTGATCAACTTCTAATAGTCTGTGGCTCTTCTGTGTTGGTTGTGGCATAATCTTGCCTATGACTAGGAGAGAGGCTCTATAAGATGCTTGGAACATGAGTGAGAGCAAGCAGATTATAAATTAAGAGAATCCAACTATCCTGTTTGCAACTCCCTTGTAGAGTAGGAAATATGTGAATTGGGATCGTCAATAGAGGCCTGGTTATGTGTTGTCACAAAACACAAAGTAAATCATGGAACATTAGTTCCTGAAATGCCAGCACTTAGCATTCTGCTCCACAAGGTGGAAGTGGGGTTTCCTAGTGACAGCAAATTCTCCTCTTTCCAGAAATGGCAGTGAAGTTTGCAAAAGGATTGATAAGCCTCAGGCCGTAACAGGCATGTCTAAGGAGTGGTAGGTTGATGCTATTTCCTTTCTCTGTTAAATGAGAAAGACTAAGAAATCTTCAACAGTTTCAAACATTTACTCACAAACAAAAAGACAAAAGCAATCCAATTTGATACTGATGAGGAAATATGCTCCAAAGATGATGGGGCCAATACTCTCTCAGGAGGAGAAGCTCATTCATGGAAAGTCTGCAATGTGAATTCAGAGTGTGAAAGTTTTAGACAGCCTCAGAGAAATTTCAGGGCCCACCACTTGATGGGCAGGAAGTACACATGGAGAGTTCTGGAAGGATCACTCAAAGTCCTACTAGGACTTTAGGAAAATAGGCAGAGACTAAATGAGATAAGTCCACCTAGAGTCTAACTTTAGTTACTGGGGAAAAACATGCATCTACAGTAATTAAAATCTCAAATGATATCAGATATCTTTCTTCTTTAACATCTCAGATGTGTATCTCTGAAAAGAGCTTTTTGGAAAACAGACAATGATAGAAAGGTAAGAAAATTTCATTTAGGTGAACCTAACTGTGTTTCATCTTTCCTTCCCCTATCAACACACAAACACACACACACACACACACACACACACACACACACACACATGATGATGTATAATTTTGTAGTTCTGTTTTTAATACTATGTTTCTAATACCTAATGGCTGTACCAATTTACATCCTCGCCATCAGTGTACAAGGATTTTCTTTTCTTCACACACTCATCAGCATTCATTATATCTTATAAAAAAGTTGTTGGTAATAGCTATTCTAGTAGGTATGAGGTGATATTATATTTTCATTTCCCTAATAATTACGAACTTTAAGAACTTTTTAAAAATATCTGTTGGCTTTTTAATGTCTTCTTTGAAAAAAAATGTCTATTCAGATCTTTTGCACTTTTTTAATTTGGGTTACTTGTTTTTTGCTATTGAATTGTATTAATTCTTTATATATTTTGAATTCAGACCCCAAGTTATTGCATGGAACTTAATATGAACATGGTATAATATAATTATGGTTAGGATCAAACTTTGGGAGAAATGCTTTGTCTGTATAACCTAGTACAATTACATAATCACTCCCTAAGTGTCCTCCTCTGTAAAATAAGGATGGCAATTGATCTCACCTTGCAGAGTACTGTAGGAGTGCTGTAGGGATTCATCAGATCAGCACTCAGAACATGCAAGTTGTAGTTATTCTAAGCTCTGCATTGCCTTTTACTGGGCATGTGAATTTAAGATAGTTAATTAAAGATTCAGAAGTCTCATTTCAAATACTGCTCAGACTTTCCTATCTCTTCTATATATTTAATAAGAATATTTTTCTTTTAAATATTTTATAGGCTTTGAAGCTCCAAACACATTTAAGCAATATGACAAAGACGAAAGGAAGTTTATGTTACTTACTCCACATTAATTTAGACTAGTAATTGCAATAAGTACTCCATAGTGACAACAAAAGCAAAGAAAATCTGGTTCTTGGTGTGCCCATAATTCTACCAATAGTAATTTGATTAATCTGAATGATGATACAATGATACTTAGATTTTCCACTAAAGTTTACTTTTCATGATTTTAATATAAACTCTTGTGGTGCATTAAAGTTCCATAGATTTCCAATATGCTTTACTACAATGCTGTTATGGTAGAGACTTCTGCTATTTAATGCATCAGCCATTGTTTATGTGCATATCAAGTATTTGAATAGTGGCCAGCCCAAATTTAGTTTTGCTACAAATATAAAACACACAGAGTTTTGAAAATTTAATATGAATACTATGTAGAATAACTTAATATTTTTAATGAGTAAATGAAAAAATGATAGTATTTTGGAAATATTGGCTTGAATCATTAATACACTTGATATGATTGTAAGATAATCATAACATATCTCAGTAAAGAAAATAATCATAAAATCTTTGGTGTTAGTGACTTATTTTACACCTATTTGTCAGGTACTTCAAAGCAATGCCTTCTCTTAGGTAGAGGAACAATAAACAAGTGGAGTTCTTAATAGCTTTCTTAATTAGGAGACTTAACAATATGTACCAAACTAATTCTGTCCATTTTCTGCACTGAGATCTGGAATCAGCCAAAGAACAAGTTTCTTTGAGTGGAAAAATGGTATTTAGATGCCACAATCTGGATATGAAGAGGATTCATTGGAACTGGATTATAATTTTTACATCCATATCTTTCCCGTGGACAGAGTTACAAAAAACATATTTTCTGAAAAAAATTGGGAGTTTATAATGATATTCCAACTTCAAATTTAAGTTTCCTGGTATGCCTACGTGTATATATATATATATATATATATATATATATATTATATATATGTATATTATATATATTATATGTATATTATATATACATATATATTATATATATACATTATATATATATGTATATATATATATATACATATATATATAATGTCTAAATAAATTTAAGCAATTTTATAATAATTTAAAGTTCATTACTAGTTATTTCCACATTAATTCAGACAAGAGTGTACTAATCAATTGTTACAGAGAGAGAAAGTAGATTATGATTCTTGGTAGTATCTCCTTTATTTATACCAAAAATATTAGTTTGTATCTGTATTAACATGATTTATATTGACTTTATGTTATTCCTTTTTACCAACAATTAGTCTTAAATAAACATATTAACAATAATACTGCCTAAATGAAGTTTAAGAGGTTTTGTGTCTTGCGATTTTGTTTTATTTTTGTTTCTCTGTTTCCTCATAACTCACCAAGAATTTGGGTGAAGTATTGGACGTTTAATATAGTTTTAAATGTTATGTTAATGTATGGTTTTGAAAATAATTTGGTATAGAATTAGGTTTATTCATTTAGATTTATTTTCAGTTTTAATGTTAATTTTTATTTATTGATTTAATTGAATGAAATTATATAAAACATAAAAGAATACTAAGTCAAAAAATGAAACAAGGTATATATCCAAAGGTCTTTATGCCATTTCTGTCTCCTCTCCTCTGTACTTCGTTTCCTTTCTATAAGCAACAATTTAATACATTTTAGAATATTCTTTCATCGCTTTACTTTGAAAATATAAGCAAGTACATGATGTGTTAACATTCCTCCCCATACTTAATCATATTGCTAAAAATCTGTCTTCATTTTTATTATTAAAGTACATTTTCAATAACTTTCCATTGTCAGTACATAGATATATTCACAACTGCTTTGTAGGCTTGCACATATTTCATGGATTTATCTAAACATATTCAACCAGTGCTCTATTTATGGACATGTGGTTGCTGCCAGTTTTTTGCTATAAGGTCTCAATATACAGCCTTTTGTATATTTTTGAACATATTTGACTACAAAGAGTTATCTTTCTACATAGGACAAATTCAAGTTCAGCCAGTTGAATGAAATGTTCTTGTTTTCTGCCTTTAATTTAATGTTTGGAAAAATATTATTTGGAAAAGTATACTATGTAGAGAAGTATGTTATAACCTGCTACAAACCCAGGGCAATTACAAGGAAGAAGGAAGAAGGAAGATACTGGAATCAAATTAATTGAAAAAAAATTAAATAGAAATAATGGAAATGAAGAGTTCACATGGGATAACTTTTTAATAAAGTCTGAACAATTGCAAAACATAAGGTAGTTTGTTTAATTTAAAATAAATGGAAATGATTTGGAGCAGTTTCTTTGGATACCTGAATCGGGAGGCAATTTTAGGCAAATTTAATATTTATCAAAACAGGAAAGAAATGACCTAGTTAAAATCAAAATTATAACTTCATGCTTACAAGAGTCATCCTAAATTTCCAGATTCCCCCATGCACTGGCGCACCATAGGATGGATAGGGGTGGCATATCCATGGCTGTGTGAGGAAAAAGACAGAGTTGCTATACTGACAGACACTAGGGAAACATGAGAACTGGAAACAAATAAGTGGGTAGTTGACTCAGAGATACATCAAGCAGAAAAAAACAACTATACAGGGGCCAATTTATAGCATGAATCAAGGGATGAAAAGTCTCAGTGAAGGAAGAGAGCAAAGTAATTGTTTTTCTCACCAAATTGAAGGTTCTTTAAGTGATTGATTTTGCTTCTAAGAAAATTAGTGAAATACCTGCTACCTGTGTAGATTAGATTGCTTTTCTAATGGAAGCAGATTTGTCATTATTATATAGACACATATTTATGTGAGTTTTGCTGTAAGAGATTTATTGTGACAGTTAAAAGTCTGACATAGTTCAGTTTATACACAGTTATATTCAGAGGTTAATCACTGTCTGAGGTGATATATTCCCCACTACCCACACATAACTGTGCTCTGTCCAGTAGTCACAAGTGGAAGAAGTACATTTGCCAACCTATTTTTCTTGCCATATTCTTATGTGATAAATAAGAACACATTTCCTTAATACCCATTTTCTAGCCACCACAATACTTGTATTTTTTATTGCAATGATACTTCTTTTGTCTAATCAAAGTTTCACAATACTGTAAAAAATTTAAAACTATTTTCTTATTTTTGTTTGTAATATTCATAAAACAAAATATCAACAAGAAACAGTGCTTTTCTGCACTTCTGTAACTTATCACTCTATTTTTGCCTGTCAGAATGGAAGAATCTGCACATTAACCATAGAGACAAAAGTCTTTCTTATTTCACATTTCTGGCATAATTATCCCAATTCCAGAGCTTAGTACAGAGCTAATCTCTGTGTGTACAAATACATATTGAAAGAATTAAATAATACACAATACAATTTATGGCAAGGAAACTTTACAAAAAGACCTAAATTTAATTTATTCTACTACTTTTAAATTACTTAATTGACTAGTTTGCCAGGGCCTTTTCCCGTCTGGTTGCAAGTGGAGATTATTCTTTATAAAATAGAGTGTGGTAAGGTCTTCAGTATTTCTCAGCTAAAATTCTCAAGAAATATGAATATAACTAGTGAAGTTGAATAAAATAAACAACAAAAAAGCATTCTTTTATACAAGAAGACAATTTTATTGATAGAAAGCTATTTTTAAAATCAAGGTTGTGACTAAGAAAATATCCACCCTTTTAAAAACTAAAAAAATAACAATCAGATATTTTATTTTATAATGAATCTCAAATATTTATTTTACATTGAAAAATAAAAATAATACATATTTATTTCATACAACATGATATTTTGAAATATATAAACATCATGGAACTGATAAATTGGTGTAATTAGTGTATACATTATCTCATATAATTTTTGTGATAAGAACATCTAAAATCTAATTTCATAGAAATTTTTGAGAATACACTGTTATTATCTATAGTCACTATGTCATACAACATATCTCTTGAACTGACTCCCCCTATCTAACTGAAGTGTTCCACTCTTTGACTAGTATATCCCAATTTCCCTCATTCTATCACTAACCCCTGTTGACCACGGTTACACTCTGTTTTTGTGAGTTGCCCTTCTTAAGCTATATATATATGAAATCATATAGTGTTTGCCTTTTTGTGCTTGGCTCATTTTTCTTGACATAATATCCTCCAGATTCACTGATGTTGTCACAATTGACAGGATTCCTTTTCTTTTTTTGAGGCTGAATATATTCCATTGTGTTTGTATGTATGTATTTATATATATATATGAAAACATATCACATTTTATCTAATTATCTATTTAAGGATAAAGTTGACTCTGTATTTTGGCTACTGTAAATAATACTGCAGTAAACAGAGTTCAACTATCTCTTCAGCACACTGATTTATTTTTCATTGGCTATATATTCAGTATTGGGATTGCTGGGTCATATGATAGGTGTATTTTTATATTTTAAGAGTAAAGAATTCCTACTTTCCACTTGTAAGAGCACTATGATTCACTCCTCCTTGGCCAGAATTTAGCCTTTATCTAATGGTAAGAAAATCTTGAAAATGTATTCATCATTCCAGGAAGTCACATTACCCAGCCTAATGTCAGTAGTTTTGTTATGAAAGGAAGGAAGGAAGGAAGGAAGGAAGGAAGGAAGGAAGGAAGGACGGAAGGAAGGAAGGAAGGACAGGAGGGAACAGGGATTAGGAACAAAATAACATTTTTGCTATTCTTCTTTGAGCTTCAGAATTTTAATTTTTTTCTCTCAATTCACAAATTAACATGATTAGCAGAAAGAATGGAATTTGGTTCTAAAAATAAACAGGTTTAAATTCTTCCTTTACCTTAGAGATAATTTAAGAATACTTTGTTCAAAATAGCTTGTCTGTAGAGAAGGAGACTAATAGTACTCAATGATCAATGATGTTTGTAGCAAGTGAAACAATGACATCTCAATTTAAATCAGTGTTGAAGAATTGATATTTTAATATTATTGACATTAACAATCAGATGTATAGATGATAAATATTAAAAGAACAAGTAAAAATGTAAGCAATATAAATGATTGCCTTCACACTTAAAAAGTGGTTAATGCAGACTAAACATTGCTGACTTTTTTATCCCCCAAGACCCAGAGTCCTCTGAGAGCCAATGAACAAACTTTCCAAATGTGTTAGTGGGGGAATGAATTTCATACTTATTTTTTTTTTCAGTTGACAAAATTGGCTATTTGCCACAATTGATTCAGAGACCAATATATTAATAATTTCATATCCTTATAAAAATGTTGAGTTAACAATGTTTATGTATTATGTTAATTCCCAATTATATCAAAGATGGTAAGTTTTCCAAGTGCTAATATCACTTTTCAAACAAAGAAAGGAAAGCTGGTAGCAGTTAGTCAAATTTCTCAAATTCACCAAAGTGTTAAAATCATGGTTCATTGCTTCTTAAGCCCTACTGAATCAAGTGTTTAGAATACTCTTTATGTTAAAACTAGCACAAAAGTCATACAAATCATACGTGTTTCTTTGTCTGTTGATATTGTTCAAATATTACGGTAAATTATGGATTTGTAAATTCTAGAAAGATGTACAGAAATTAGAGAAGAAATTATGTTTTTCTCTGATAATATATTGCCGCAGTATGGCTGGACACAAATCAGGAGCCACTTGAAGATTAAAGCAGGAACAAACTTTATTTTTAGAACCCATAAGGCATGCCGCCCTCGGGGACTCTCCATGAACTCCCCAGGAACTCCCTGAGACCTCCACCGGAACTTTGGGAACTTGGCAGCACTCAACCAGAACTCAACCCGCAAAATTCACCCACGCTATCTCTCTAGGAACTCCGCCAGAGCTCAAAAATAACGGGCACCCTGAGGCAGCAGGAACCCTCCTTCTGGCAAAATGCCAAGCACCATCTTGACCTGGCTCTCAACAATATATATTGTATGATTATAAAAATTAAATATAATTAAATGCTACATTATGCGAGTAGATAGAGAAAATAAGAACAACAGTAAATGCATGTTATTGGAAAACTAAATACAAAATAAATCAGTAGATGACTAATTATTTATGCAACCTCTTGTAATGGGTAATTAGTTCACATCATAAACTGAAAATTAGTATTGAACCAATAAAAAGTTGCATATACATGAGCAACCATGAAAATATATAGCAAATAAAAGTTCTCTTGAAATCTAATTTAACATAATATAAAACTTTTAAGCAGAAGATTTATTATTATAAGTGTAATCACTATGCCATTAGCCCAGAGGTTTTTAAAAATTTGTTAAGAGATCAGGAATAGAGAGTCAGAGTGCATACAGAGAAACACAATATCTACCAAGATCTTTTCTACAACTTTTGCTTCATTGTTTGGAAAGCTGGATTATTAAGGAAACCTAGATGATTCTACTTATATGATAGGTTATATTTATAATCCTAATGTATTCTGGTTACTAGACCCTCCTCTATTGCTTACACAATTACCAAAACTATCTTTCTAAAATGGAAATCTTGGAATGTACTTCCATATTTTAAAACTGTCTGCTGTGAACTATTTTTTAGAATGAAATCCAGATCCACTGCCATGGTATTTGTTAGCATTTGTGATCGGTCCTGTGCTTAAGAGTCTAGGCCTATTTCTTGTATTCTTTTTCATAGCTCAAACATCGACTATATTTATTTATTCTTTCTTCATTAATAAAAGACCTCAATATTGATTACCTATTATTTGCTAGACAAATATTTAGGTGTTGGAGATACATCAGGACATAAAGATACTGGCCTCACAGAGGTTACAGTCTCTCCCCTAACCCTGAATGAATCAACAGAAGGCTTAGATAACTGAGAATGAGAACAATAAAGGCAAAACCTGTCTTTGTGAACTATCATATACGCCAAGTGGTCTCTCATTCACTCCTACAATTGATCATCACTGGAACCCTCTGATAGAGCCATGCTTTGCATACTTGCACCTTGAAATGTACTGCTTCCTATGAGTTCACCCTCACCCTCTTCTAACCCTGGTTGTCCTTTATAACTTCTATTAGTCCTCCAAGACTCAGTTTAATCACAGCCTTATTCAGAATAGGTTGCCTGACTGACCCCAATCCTTTCTCTTCTAGACTGGCTTTGGTATTTCTCTACGTGCAGTCATGACATACATCAAATGCTATGTGTTATATAATCCCTTCACCCCTTTCATGGGTTGGAATCAGAAGTGTACCATAGGAAAATGGCTCTTATCAACTCTAATATTTATTTTTAAATCTTCATTTTTGGATATTTGATTTCTAGTTTTTGATTGTTATGATCTGCTGTACAAATAGACTGCTCAGTGTTTTAGACTATTTAGTCAACATGAATCATTTTTGTTTTTCATATTTAGGAATGAAATTTGGTAGGAAAAAACAACTCTTTTCAAATGTGTTTTGAACAATGGTAAGTTCTATTAAAGTGCTTGTGTTGTTATAGACACTGTTAGGAAATTTGTTTAAAGTTTTTTTGAAAGCGCAATAATTGTTAGCACTATTTAGCTAACAATGCAAATGATACTTACATGTAAGGAGATTTGTATGTATATGCTATATATACATATGTGTATATGTGTATATAGTATTTTTTAGTAAGCAGTTCACACATATGAGAAACAATCACCAAATCTGATTTTAGGATGGTAAGAGAGTATCAGATACATTTAACCCAAGATTGTATATGGATAAAGAGTATATTTATTAAATACTGAATCATAATCTTACACATTGTATGAGTAAATCATCTTTGTAGATTTTATAAGAAAATCTCTGGAAGTTTGAGCATAAGTAAATTTAATTCTCAATACCTAAAATCATAACTAATAAAAAGTAAACATCACAAAGTATATCCACAAATGCTGGTGTAACCCAAAGCATACATTTTCTATAAATTCTGGAATAAATTTGTTGCATTGAGAATGAGAAAAAAAATTAGAAAAGTGATTCCTAAAGGACAAAATTAATTTATAAGTTGAAAGGGTGTGGGGTCATTTAATATTTAATTCCATTGCACATTTGTTGATATCCACTATCCCAACATCCTTTAGGGCTGAGAAACAGCAATTCACAGGCTTTCAGAAAGACAACTCCTCTTTCACTCTTCCCTCTCTGTTGACTTTTGTAGTTTCATTGAAAGAATGATTCCTAAAAAGTAAAAGTTTAATCAGAAGTTGATTTCTGATGAGAATAACATTATTGGTCAAGTACTAGAAGGTTTCTCATGCAAGTCAAGACCTCCTTTTAAAAATAAAGCCCTGTGAACTAATACAAGCATAAGCCAAAAAATTCTTATAGGAAGGAACTTCAAGCTTCTATTTCAGTAGCTTTTATGGGTTTACGCACAAGCTTGACATTATGTGAATGCAGTTTGCTGTGTTTAATTACTATCATTATTATTATTATAGATCTGGTAGTAATTATCTCTTCCTACTGTCTCATTATGTTTTGATCAATTCACATAATAAAAGTTTACTGTAAATATAAGGTTAGGTAACATTCAAGAAAACATGTAATTATGGAATATATAATCATATACAATCTAAACAGCTGAACATTTCCCAACATTTCTAACAATTAAATGTTTAGAAAGTAAAGAATTAGCTGCTTTTAATAACATAGGTGCAGTTCTATAGGCAATGGCTACAGAAGGCTTTATTTGTTGACCTAAAATTACTTTACTTCTGTTATATTAATAACATCTAGGTTTCTCAAAAACCTGCCGGCAAAAAAAAAAAAAAATCTTTCTAGCTTTATTAATGATTCATATGGCAGTTTCTGAAGAGACAAGTCCCACAGAGAAGGAGCACTTGATTAATGACCTGGAAACACTTTTCCTTTTCAGCTGATTAAATAAAATTGACTGGATTTTTACATTTTTATAATAAAATGACCCGCAGGGCTGAGATGACACAGTGAAAGCAGCATGTTCACTCTTCAGCAGATTTTTATTTTGTCACTTGTAAAAATGAAAGGGCTAACCACCCGAGCAGAAAAATGCACTTTATCATCGCCACGGCTGCCATGCTGACAAACGCTGCATACAAATATAAAAACATGGAGGAAAACAGACACTGTTTATATTCAGCATGATTTTGTCTAATGATAACTAAAGTCTTATTATTCCTAGGCCTAGAAATGGTATGATTAAATTATTATTTTAAAAGGAAAAACCTAGAATACTATTTTTCTAAAAAAAGAAAAAAATGCCTCTAAACCTCATTGCAATCTTTGGAGGATAGAATGACTATAGTAGGATTATTGGATGCTATTAAGGCGATCCTTCCATGCTTCTAGGCCAAGGGGATTCTCTTTGGAGACCTGTGCTCTGTTGCTACTTTCACACTAGCAGACCCCTGACAGCTCTAGGCAAAACTGTGCAGGAGGAGAGTGTTTCTTTTTCCATTTTCCACAGCACCACCTTCCTTATTCCTCCCCTGGGTCCTTTCCAGAGCGTTCTTGAGCTAGGATCTGACCTCCCTAACGTAGTCCCCTTTGATGTTCCTCAGCTCCATAAATCCTTGTTGAATTCCCTTGTTAATTGTTTATCAAATAGACTAGTCTTCTCATGAAGAACTGTAGTTGTTTTTCGCCATACCCCTGCAACAGGATACATCCATTCTCCCTCTTCTTTGAAATGTAACCATTCTTCGGGTGACTTCAAAAGGTGACCTCTCTAGCTCTTCACTTGATACAGAGAACGTACATAGGAAACTTTCTGGGGTAATTTTCCTTGGGAAAAGAATTTACTAAAAGGTAGATACAATTGTATTTAGCCATACAAGTGCACTTTTGGCCTAACAAATAAAAAATAAAAATAATGTTAGCTCAGGGACTGGCTTCCTTAACAAGACTCCTAAAGCTCAAGAAGTAAAATCAAAAATCAATAAATGGGATGGCATCAAACTAAAAAGCTTCTTCCCAGCAAAGGATACAATGACCCTCACCCTCATGTACATCCACCAGAGTATGAACAGAGAGCCTGTACAATGGGAGAAAATCTCTGTCTCCTGCATCTCAGATACAGCATTACTTTCCAGAATGTACAAAGAACTCAAGAAACTTAACACACACACACACACACACACACACACAATCCCAACCCAATCAATATATGGGCAAAGAAACTAAACAGACGCTTCTCAAAAGAAGAAATGTGAATGTGAATGGTCAAGAAATATATGAAAAAAATGTTCAACAATCTCTAGCAATTAGATAAATGCAAATGCAAATTAAATTGCACTGAGAATTCATCTCATTGTAGTCAAAATGGCAACTATCAAGAATACAAATATTAATAAATGTTGGACAGCATGTGAGGGAAAGGGTACACTCACACATTGATGGTGGGACTATGATTTGGTGCAATCACTCTGGCAGTATGGCGATGCCTCAGAAAACTTGGAATAGAACCAACTAATATGATCCAGCTATCCCATTCCTCAGTATATATACAAATAATTTAAAAACAGCATACTACAGTGACAAAGCCACATTAGTATTTATAAACAGCATGACAACTCACAGCAGCTAAGCTATGGAGCCAATCTAGGTGCACTTCAACAGATAAATGGATAAATAAATTGTGGTATATGTACACAATGGAATATTACTTAGCCATAAAAAAAGAATGACATTATGACATTTGCCAACAACTGGATGGTTCTGGAGACTATCATGCTAATTAAATTAAACCAATTCCCCGAAACCAAAGGCAGAAGGTTTTTACTGTTTTGTGGAAGCTAACCCACAATAAGGGGTTAGGGTTAGACAAAAGGGAATGAAGGGAAGGGGTTAGACAGAAGTTCAAAGAATTAGGGAATGAAGGGAAGAGAGGGGAAATAGGGGAAAAAGTACAATAAATTTGACATAATTTTTCTATGTAAATATATGAATATACCACAGTGAATCTCACCATTATGTACATCCACAAGACTAATTAGATTAAGATATATTTCATGCTTGTATCATTATAGAAAATAGATTCTACTAAAAACAAAAAAAAAACAACTATGAATATTTTTCAAAACTCCAAAATTTTGTCATTACAGGTTAGGTTTCTTACCTGGCAGAAGATACTTGAAGGTGTCTGAGAAAACATGCAGACTCATACATCTTTCTTTCTCCTTAGTGTACTTGACACTGATCTTGAGTGTTATTGCCTTTCTCTTTTTTAAGTTTACAAGTCCTGGACAAGCTTTAGGGTTCTTCCCAACCACCAAAATGATATTTGTGCAAATACTATGTTATATATGTTATAATAATAGTGTGTGTGTGTGTGTGTGTGTGTGTGTATTCCCAATCAATTTAACTCAATGTAACAATAACAATCAAATTGTTTTTAGCTAGTCAGAGTGGTAGACTTTGCAACACCATGCAAAGTCAATACAATATTTGGGAGCAGTCACAAGCTTTCTGTATTCATAGCAATTCTCTGTCCTCTTGACTGGGCTAATGGCTTGAAAGTCTAGTCACTCAACTAAAGAAGCATATCAGTTTAAATATCTAAATTGATAAACTCAGAAAATAGTGGTTTTGGATTATATACTTGAATTAGTTTTGTATTTGCTTTGAGAAGTTTCAAGATAGTTATACAAATCTTGTATGTTCACAAAAAAGAGAAAGGGGGAAATTCACTAAGAAATACTTTTGGTTGACCTTGAGTTTAATAATCATTGCTCAATAAAAGCCATTATGCCATGATACTAAGGCACTCCTACTTCCCCTGAGTATTCTGATCCACTTCCTTGGTTAGTACATAAGAAGATATGATACATAAATTCCTCTGAGGTTGCCATAGTATTATTGAGTGGATGTGTTATATTTCATTCTTACATGATTATGATACATTTAGAAATTAAAGGGTTCATTTCTTTTTTGTAATATGAAATTAGCAATAATATTAGTATTGAGTACATACCTCTTATGTGATCCACCTTGTAGTACTTACTACTTTTGATTCCTCCTGTCATATACAAATTCTCCCAGGTTAAGTGAATAGGAAAGAATGCAAGCACTGAGACTGCAGGATCTGTTTGGCAACCAATGCCCATATAGCCCTAGAAGAGTATTGGTAAACAGTCAACACTCAATAAATATTTGTTATTTATCAAAGATAGTGGCTAATAAACTGATATACTCTCTAATCAAGAAGTATTTATATAATCAATGTAAAATTTTAATCAACCTGATTATTTTTTGCCATTTTTGAATTTAGTAATGATCTGAGTTAGTATGACTGATCCAAAGATTTTATGTTAAGACGATTTAATATTCAGTGCCAGTTGAGCACTCATTTGTAAATTCAGTGCAAGGAATCCGTCAAAATCATGTATTTACATATCTTATAAGTACTATAGGGATGCAAGGAAATACATTAACATTTTCACATGAGAAGTTGTATTAAAAGATTTATTTTACCTTCAATTTATTTAGAGTATCACCTTATAATTATTAAATTTCAATAAATAATATTAAATTTCAAATAAAAACAGAAAACATGTTTTTATTTCTGGTATCCATGCTATACTCTTGCTTTCCTTCAAACATTTTTTATACAGTAATTAGTATACATGCAAAAATTTTACATTTATCAAATACATTCACAAATATATGCATGCATGTATTTGCGAGGATATATATATATATATATATATATATATATATATATATATACACACACACATATATATGAATATATGTATATACAGATGTATGCATGCATGTATTTGTGAATGTATATTTAATAAATTCAAAATTGTTGAATACACACACACATATATATGTGTGTGTATGTGTGTGTTCCTAAATCTTCTCAGAGTAATTGAAGATTGTTTTATTTCTATTCATTGCAATATCAGTTTAGATGTTTTAAGTTACATAATGATTTTAGCTTTGAAGTTAAAGGTCAGCCTCAGGGCATGGAGCACTTTATCGTGAAGCTGGAAATATAAAGAAGTGTGAATTAAACTGTTCGTGACCCTCTGAGTCTCTGTGAGGCAGGACTTAAGCAAGTATTTGAAGGATGTCAAATGCACACTCACTTCAACAGATCATTATAAACGCCATACAAGTCTCTACAGCATACAGTAAGACTGGTGACACTGGACACTTGGTGCAGTGCCTGTAGCAGAACCATAATATAATTGCATTTACATGGAGATCTTTGAGGACCACAGAGCCCTTTATGGATTTTATTCTGAATTGGTCCTTGCAATTCCCAAGTGTGTTCTGATGAATTACAAAGGGATATATATTATATCTCAACTTTTATAGTTCGAAAAGTGAGGCTAAAACAAAGATAGGAAGCTTAGAGGAAATCCTAAAAAACAGTTTTAGAACTCTACATTGTACATGACATTTTCACATCATTGCACTTTTACTCCTTAGTCAAGAGAACTACCACTATGCAGACACTCAGGGAGGCCTCAGAAAACAATTTAATGCAGCTTTCACATTCAGGTTTATAGGCTCTCAGAAAAAGTTCAGAAGTTCAATTTGATGACATAACAAGAAGTTCAAAGGTTCACATTCTAAGAGTGAAATTAATGTCATGAAATTAAAACATGTAGATTATGGACAGAAAACTCAGGAAGAGCCCCTATAAGATTTTCCTTGTTTTTATTTTCAAAGGGGGAATTTAAATGGAAAAAAAATGTGGAGAACATGAGAAAATCTTGTTATTGAAGGAGGGTGGAAAGCTTAGGATGTTGTTATCTGAAGGTGAATGTTCTAGGATTTTCAGAGATTGGGTGTCTGAGGCCTGGGTTTGGATCCAGGATTCACTTTTCTGAATTTCTGAGAAAGTCATTTTTCTCCCAAATGGGTTTGACATTGTTTTGGTTTTAACAAATCAAAATTATGTTTTAAATATTTTATGAATGTTAGTTTCTAGTCTTTTAAGTATAACAGCTAAACCCCAAAAAAGGGGAATTAAAGGTTAACCACACTATCATAACATTCAATTTTAAAACCTTGAAAACATCCACAAAGTTCACTTTGTTAAAATCTGTATTTATTTTGAAAAATTTTAAATATAGAAAGTATTCCTAGTAAATTAGAACCTAAAAAGTGATGCTGCCACTAGCTTTAGTGGATAAATATAATATCAATGAGTAGTGTATTTAGTTTATTTATTACTTGGAAAATACATGATTTTAATTTTTCAACAAAATATTTATGTCCTTCTATGGGGTTTATTTTTTTAAAAAAATTTGATTTGTTTTAATTAGTATACATGACAGTAGAATATACTTTGATACATCATATACAATGCAATATAATTTCTCATTCTTCTGGTTGTACATGATACAGAATCATTCCGTTTGTATGGTTATATATGTACATAGGGTAATGATGTCTGATTCATTCTACTATTCTTATATTACTCAGCCTTAAAGAAGAATGTTAGATCTTCTTTTTAAAAGAGAATTCCACGAATGAGTGTGTATGTGTGTGTGTGTGTATTTATTATCTTCATTTCTGATTTTAAAAACTCAGAATATGGGATTGAGTACACTGTATAGGTTCAAGACACTGACAGTGAGCTTCATACAGTGAGTGAGGCAATTAGTGAGGCAAAAGCAGCACTGAACTCACTTGGATTCACATGGGGATTGTGCAGGAGTTCATCCTGAAATGATTTTGCATAGTCATAGAACTTACTTATGCAAGTAGGGATGTTCCCTTTCTTCAAATTCTCATTCATAACTATGGAATGCAGGACTTATTTGACCACAACAGGCTCTTCTGAAATCTAGATGGGTTTTTTGAATCCTATGACATTACACACAGAATGTGTAGGTGTGTGTGTATGTATGTGTGTGCATGTCCACTCGTCCAGGCACATGTTTCTTTGTGGAGAGAAGATATCTAGCTTTTCTCAAGACTTGCAAGAAAATTTATGTTGAAACAAAAGGAGAGCCTGGGATGTATATGGCCCTGTGGTAGTATGGTCTACAAAAGGGGAAGAGAATTTTGTACTGTAGCCTCAGTCTATCACTAAGAAATGTTTTGACCTTAGGCAAGTTTCTTCATCTCTTCTTATCTCAACTTTCTCAACCTTGAAAGATGGGAAATAATACTGTACACCTGCTTGGTTTAGTTCCTAGGGCTTGGATGGAGGATCAAATAAGAATCTGTAAGAAAACATTTTGCATTAAAGTTTCTACAAATGCATAGCTTATGGGGATTCAGTTTCTCTTGATCTTTCCTATATCCCCCATCCTGCTTACCTTTTTCCCCCTCATAAACTTACTGTAAAAGAATCTAGCCCTTATTTATAGTGAATTTCCTCATCTAGACACTAATGGCACTGCCTGTATGTGCTCAATTCACTATTTTATAAATTTCTTGTTGCTGAAGGTAGCAGATATTACTGGGCTCTTTCCTGGGTGAAGTCTTTCCTCCAAGGTCACATGATGATCTTGTACTTTCTCAGAGCTCTATCCAGGTGCATACAATAACTCTTATCAAATTGTATGGACTTATTTATGTATTGGACTAACTGCTTCACTAGATTATCAACACCCTTTCTTTATTCCTCTGTAAATGAAATCCCAGTATCATTTCAGGGCCATCTATACATAGCAGAAACTTGGCAAAGTGTTTGTTGAACAAGAAATTTGATACAAACTGTATTTCTATTGGAAAATCCACATAAAGTATGTGTCAATTTCCTTAGATAGTGAAAAACTTTCTGCAGTTTTACCATCTGAGGTATAATATGTGTGCTACTAAAGTGCACAATTTTCCAATATATCATCTTGTGTGCTTTCCCTAAATTATTTTAGCCAACTTGTCTAATATTTTTATTTTTCAAAGCAAAAATAATTCCTTGAACTTGTCAGGTTTTTTCAAAGCACCTACTTTCAAAGCACCCATTATACACATATTTGAACTTTTTAAAGTAATTTGTGTTTATATCAAAATTGTAAAGCAAAGAGAGAAAGCATATTACTTATTATTTTAACCTGCCTAAATTTGTCTAGTATGGTCAAAACTTTATGTTCTCTCCCATAAACTTTTCACCATCAAAAGGGAATGAGAGTAAAAATTTTTTTCCAGTAGCTTTCAGTGCTAAAAGCAATCCTTCATCATCTCTCCCCTAATCATGTGCTGATTGAAACCTAATTTGGGTACTTCTACTGCTAGTATACCAAAGGCCAATGGGAGAAAAATAAATCTTCTTTTAGCATGGAATTTACTTCACGCGGGACTTTCACTGTCAGTGGATGACATTTTGGGACTCCAATGTATTTTTTCATCTCCCTCACATTGGTCCTATTTACCAATTAGCAGACTATTCCAGGTATTCTGGTGTTAGTCAGTTTTTAACACTGACCAAAATGCCTAACAAGAACAATGTAGAGGGAGAAAAGTTTATTTTGTCTCACAGTTTCAGAGACTTAGTCCATCATTAGCCAAGTCCATTGTTCTAGGCCCAAAGTGAGACAGAATACCATGGTGAAAGGGTGTGGTGGAGGAACACTGCTCACCTTATGGTGTCCAGGAAAAAGAAACAGCAAGGGGGAGAGAGGAGAGGGAAGGTGCCTTTGTAAGCCATGCCCCACCTGAATGCAGTTATTATCCATTTATTCCATTCAATCTAGGATGGACTGACACTTCTGAGTACATGGTATTATTTTAGTTACCCTGCATTGCAAACTGGTGATATCTTCTTTTTATTTTTTAAAATTATTTCTAAACCCATGAGGCAAACTGGATATTTTACAATTGTAAGGTTTCTAGTCTTTACATTTTTTATTATATTTATTCAATGTCTTCAACATATAAAAGCTGTATTTTTTGTTATTGTTTGGATATGTGGTATTCCACAAATTCTCATGTGTGAGATAATGCAAGAATGTTCAGAGGCGAAATGATGAGATCCTGAGATCTGTGATCTAATCAATGGATTAAACCACCTAAATTGATTAAGTGAGTGGTAATATAGGCATGTAGGGTTTGAATGAAGAAAATAGGTAGTTGGGGCCCTTAGGGGTTGACATTTTGTCCCAGATGAGAAGATTTCAATATGTCTCCCTCTCTCCCCAGCCCCCCTCTCTCCCCTCCCTCCCTCCTTTCCTCCCTCCCTCATTCCTGGTTGCTATCTCTTGAGCTTCTTTCCTCCATCATGACTTTCTGCCACTCTGTTCTGCCTCATCTCAGGCCAAAGCCATGGATTCAGCCAACCAATCATGGACTGAACCTCTGAAACAGTGAGCCAAAATAAATTTTCCTTCCTATAAGTTATTCTTGTCAGGTCTTTTGGTCAAAGTGACACAAAGATGACATAACAGTTTTGAAACAATGGTGATCTTATTCCCAAATGCTACTTTATATCTTATGAGAAGAAATATGATAATGGCAGGAGCAGTAAACTGTGGACAAACTTAAACTGTTGGGAAACAGGATTAGGATTTATCCTACCTAGAATAAGACCTACCTCTCCTCATTCGTTCAAAATTACATGTCTATTATCAACCACAAAAGCAGAAATAATTCCATTCTTCATGGACCTTTAAATCTACAGAAAGACAAAATAGTCAAATAAATACAAAACCCTAACCATGACAAGTGGAGAAGTGATGCATAGCAACCTGAAAGCAGATAGGAGTTTGACATTCAGAGAAGGTCAAAGAAAGGGGCTTTAAGGAAACTCCATCTGGGATGATATGCAAAGAATGCCTGACATTCATCTAAATGATGGAGGTCATAAGAATGTCTCCTTTATTTAGAGACGAAGGTCCTAAGAAAAGACCAATGTAGTTAGAGAAGAAAAAGCACAGGAAAACAAGGTGAGTTTGGAAAAAGAGGTACAGGTCTCATAGACAGTGTCTTGTGGGCCGAGTTCAAGAATTAAGTTCTTATCCTAATAAATACAGGATACTAATGAAGGACTTTAAAGCAACAGGTGAAAAAGATGAAATATGAGCAAGAAGGAAGAAGACAGATGATTAGATTTTCACTCTTGAAAAGATCCTCTGGCTGTGTAAAAAAGACCCCATTTAAATGATAAAAGCCAAGGGTGAGACAGAACAGGTAGCTGGCTTTTGCAGGATCTAAGGGAGGGATGATTGTAGTCTTACAGTATTAGGAAAGCAGCAAGGGAAATTAAAGTGAAGTAAACAAATTTAGGAGATATTTAAGAGATAATGTCATCAGGATTTGAGAATGGATGGATCACATGAACACTTATGGAAAGATTTAAAAAAGAAATTTCTGACTTGAGCCACTACATTTGAGTTTCATTTCCTGAGATGAAGAATACTGAAAGATGAATCAAATTTCAGGAAAAATACTATGATATGGGACTTTTCAAGTATAAACAGAAGCAACATAAAAATAATGGTCCTTTATATGGATGAATTAAGCATAGGTAAGTAGGTTGAATTGGGTGGATATAGTAATAATAAAACAAAGAGATAGAATATTTGTCTAGCAATAAGTGCCAGATTTAAAGAAAGAAAGAAAAGACCAACACAAGTAAAAAAAAAAATTTAAAGAACACAATTTTTTCATTACAAATTAAGTGAAAATGTGGATGCATTAATTGGATAATTTGCAAAAAGGAGGGGGAAAGGAACTACTTAAATGAAGATTTATTAGAAATTAAATCTTACTTTTCCTTTGGAATGGATTATCTTTGGGGGAAAACAATCCTAAAGTGCTTTATTGGATAATAGCCAATTTAAGTTTTAGCTAATCAGAATGTAAGAAATATTTTAGGCATAGAGTAGGGTTTAAAGACGGGTTAGAGAAAATTTTCCACCAAAGCAATAAAATCTGTTTCTATGACCTCTGCTTCCTGGCGATCACCTGGTCTTCTGCTACTCTCTCCTCCTCTGTCCTTCTGCCAGTCACTTCCAGTACATTTTGTTGCTTTATAACTAAACATAAGTCTACAGAAATAGGAATAAGCAAAATATCATGCCAGCCACTGAATATCTGCCACTTTATGAATTTACTAATACATTTTGAATTTTTTAAAAAATCGTGATTCTAAGAAAACCTGTGGGAAAGGTTTATTCTTGGATAAACAAAAAACAATAAATGAGAAATTGCCTCTTTTTTTTTTTAACTTTTGTCAGTCAACTTGAAATGATGATGCCTACAACTATGACAGTGTCCTTGTTGTCATGTGGTCAAGCATAAGGTCAGAACCAGAACCCTGAGGATGGCTGAAAGATTGAAAGAATGGAAGATGGGTGAATTACTGACATAGTAAGGATACTTATGTCTTTTTAACCCAGCAATGTCTCATCTCCAGACTTTTTTTTTTTTTTTTTTTTTTTGGTGTGTGAAATGGTAAATTTCCTTATTGCTTAAGCCACTATAGTTTGCTGCCTCCAAAAGCATTCTGTTACAACTTGATTCTTATGGAAAGGTACTTTTTATTCCCTCCTTAAAAATCTCAACTTTCTCATAACAATTTTGTTTTACCAGTCGATCAACTTTTCAATAGTAATATAAATGACATAACTTTATTAAAAATAATTGTTGTGTGTCAAACAAAATATTTGTTTGGTTTGTAAGAGAGTACAAACATACATAGATGGTGTATCACAAAAATCATGACTTGCAAAATTCAAAATAAACTAGGGAAACTTAGTCTCTAATCAATTGTTAGTTATTAGAAAAGCATATACATTTTAATGGAATTTAAGTATCTGTATCTATATCACCATATTCTTTATAAATAAAAATACAAATGATTTATTTGAATGATACATATAGTGATGACCACAGAATCTACTGATATAGGCAGAACAATTTTCTCTACTTTTAATAGTCCTATCTCTGTTTTATATTGGGTTTTCCTCTATTCACTTGTAAAACTGAAAAACCAGCCTCTACCTCAGAGCAAAGCCTGTCCAAGGAAGGGGGCCAGACCCGTGTCCTTGGAAAGACCCACAGAGCCCTCCTAGGCACATACCCACCCTGCTGAGTTATTTATCTACACATAACAGGAGAGATCTGCTGTGCCAGGTGTCCCTGACTCAGTCAGGCTAGGTGGGGACCCATAGCAACCCCCTAGCTGCCACCAATCAGTATGAGACAGGGAAAATACCTGGGATGCTGGATGACCCTCCCCGTAATTTATGGTGGTTGATAACATGTTGGGAAACCATATAGTTCAGCATGTACTCCCCTTGTGGCTTAAACCAATCAGTTCAAATGAATCCCCCTCTTGTAGTAACCAATCACCCCTACCCAACTTTCTCCCACCAGTGAATGTGCTAATCATGGTTTAGAGTTGTTTTATGATTTTCCTGCCATGTGTGATGATTTGCTAAGAGATGCTATGATTTGCTATGATGTATGTGAAGTCCCTGCCTTCCCCAAAGAGTGTATAAAACTGCTGCAAACCCTGGGCTCGGGGCCTCTTAGCATCACCAGTTGCTGTGTGTGTGTGGAGGGCCAAGCTAGCTAGCAATAAACACCTCTTTGTTGCTTACATTGATCTTGGTCTCTGGTGGTCTTTTAGGGGTCCCGAATTCGAGCATAACATAACTTTCAATAGTTTTAGTATTTCTCCTCTTTTGTTCATTATGTACACCACTGGTTTTTCAAAGTTTGTCACCTGGACCAACAGCATCAACTTCAGCATCAGCTGGAAACTTGCTAAAAATGTAAATTCTAGGGGACCAGTTCAGACCTGCTGAATCACATATCCTGGAAGTGATGTCTTGAGTTCTTGGTAATTCTGGAGATATTGAAAAACTTTGATACGTCAAACATAATCGACTCTTTGTGGCTGGAGCAGTCTGGACCAGACCCTCTGCACTTCACATTTTACTGTAAAATGAAGCCAGATGATTATGTTAGTCATACTAGCTTCCTGAATACCACAGAGACTCTGAGAAAAATCTGAAAATTCTTGTACAAATGAAAACCAGGGATTTTTATAAATATGCCATCAACTATCCATTTTATCTACTTTAAATAATGTTTTACTTATCTCCTACTCTTTCTTTAGGTTACCTATAGACTAGACTTCATACATTTTGTTAAATTCCCCATAGACAAGGTAAAAGGAAAGTCAGAAATGAGATTAAAGAAATATTACAATCATGATTTTCCCAGAAAATTTTCAACTTCAGGCAGTTTTAAAAATAAAATTAGTTCCTCAAATATATGACAAGGATATTCATTCATTTACTTGTTAAAATATCATTGAGTTGGGCACAGTGGCACATGCCTATAATCCCAACAACTTGGGAGGCTGAGGAAGGAAGATCATAAGTTCGAGGACAGCCTCAGCAACTTAATGACACCCTAAACAACTTAGTGAAACCTTGTCTCAAAATAAAAATAAAAAGAGCTGGATTATGGCTCAGTGGTAAAGAACCTGTGGGTTCAATCCTCAAAACCAAAGAAAAATTGTTAATGAATACTTCTTCCTTTGTGTGAAACCGTGGGTTCAATTTTTGGCACCACACATTCATGCACACACAAGACTCAATATTAAAAACCTTTGATTGTTTAGGCTAATAAAGAGACTATTCTGAAATGATTTCATCTAAAATGTCTAATTTGGGGGGCTGTGGTTGTGGCTCAGTGGCAGAAAGGCTTGCCTAGCATGTGTGAAGCACTGGGTTCGATTTTCAGCACCACATATGAATAAATTAAAGGTCCATCAACAATTTTAAAAATATTTTAAAATAAATAAGAAAAGTGTCTAATTTTTTAAATATATATAGTACTGCAGATGGATAGATAAATACTTGGACATATATGGTTCAGTTATGTGTATTTCATTACTACATCAAATGAGAATAAACTTTAATCATGTTTCTGACCACTGTAATTGAAGAGAATGAATTATGTTGTTTTGCCTAATGTTTCAATATGCATGTTATTCCATGAACATCATAATTCAGTATTATTTCTCATACGAAAGGTAAAACTTTGGAAAATAATTTAACAAAACAGAATCTTACCACTTAAGTGATTAGCCTTAAGAATAGAAACAAAATGTACTGATTAATATAAAAGAAAAAATATATATCTTTAATACTGATATATCAATAGATATACTCATTATGTTTATATTAACATGTTTTTCTACAGGTGTTCATATTTCCATTTAACATATATTTTCTAGACATTGAGTTACTATAATCTTTTTAATTAAAGTCAAAACTGCAAGAGTGTTGCTGTATTCTTGAACAAGCAATATTAAAAATAACATATTATCTTCTAAATTAAGTATTGTTTTTCTATAGGAAGAAAAAGATCTTTTAAGTACTTTCAGTATTATTTAATAATATGCCTCTGATTCAGAGAAAATGATTACTTGGAAATAAATTGTAAACATCACTCAAACAAAATAAGGGTATACGTGGAGTTCAATTGATGACCAGATATAACTTTGTGTCCCACCCAGATTGCTCAGGCCCTGCTATTGAGACCTTTATTGCTTGAAGGCCTTCTCCATGGGCCACAACCCATTATGATACAAGGAGAGCAGGCTACAAGTGCTCAGAAATCAACCAACCCTGGAAGTATCCTGAAACTAATGGCTGACAAGAGTTTGTGTATAAGTACCTTGTCTCTCAGAGGCACACGATTTATGCAAATCATGAACACATGTAGTAGGATTAAGATTTTGTTTTATTCACAATGGCGATGATCATTCACTCTATTAGCTTACTTCTTTTCCCTACATCTCTTTCCTGTTCATCTCTGACCATGTCTTGGATAAAACCATTTGTACTCTCATCCTTATCTCTGTGTCCACTTCTTGAGGAAACTAACCTAAGAAAGCATCACATAATTTGGGCTGAAAGGAAATCACAATTTTGAAGTTTAAAATATGGTCTTCAAATGACTCAGTTTTTAAAACAGTGACACTATAAGAAGAGATAAAAGAGAAGAAAGATTAAGGGATGAGGATTGGGGAATGGCAACATTGGAGTGAAATTGAGCAAAAAACAAATTTCAGCTGAATGTAAGAAAAAAATTGTTTCAATGAGCAAGTCCTTTAGACAAAAAAAAAGAAAAGAAAAGATAATGTTCTTGGCACAGTTGTAGAAATCCTATTGTTTGAGGCATTTAACTTTAGATGCAACTATGTGTTGTAAATAACAATGCCAAATGGCAGTTGATGGACATGATAACCTAATAGGTCTTTCCTGGCTCTAATATCTATGATTGTATGATTCAATTCAAATACAGTAGTTTACTGTATCTCGAGTGTGTAATACACTTCAATTGTGAAGTGCTACAATTTCAATACTAATACATTTGAAGTGACAGACATGTCACCCAAGTACCTAGTAGAGTTGTTTGAAATGCTACAGAAAGCAAACTTTCCTATTGTAGATGCATTTATATGTACCTTTAATCTTTCATCAGACAGACATTTTAACCATAAACAGTTGTAATTCATTAGCAGCACACATATTAAGTCTCCTGAAAGGCCATATGTGAAATTATTCTACACAGAAATATAGAAACCGGGCCTTGCTTGTTTCATGTGAAATAATATTAGTCTGCACCAAGACAGTGATCAAAAGGCATGCAGATCATTGCACTTTCAAGGAAGTCTGTCTCTATCAACATCAAAATCACTGAACTGAGAAATCTACAGTGTTTAAATGATGTTGGGAGTTTCGCTGTTATGTCTCTATTTAGTGATACAACACAAGTGGCTAGCCTCTGAAATATGCTGGTCATGTCATTCCCAGTTGAAAATTGGAGAGAGAAGTTCTCTGATAATCCTCTCTTGATTCAGTTCATATTGTTTTTTTTTTTTACTTCAGTTATTGAATGTAATTTTTGAATTTATAGATTACCCCTTGATAGCTAGTGAAGATAAAGTAAGAGAAAAAGAACAATGGCTCAATTATGTGGACTCCATTTTCAGGCCCAGAGCTTCCTTGAAGACAGTGGCCCCTCTCAATCCAGGTCAAGGGCATGAGCCCATTGACAAAGCAATGTCAGAGAAGCCTGGAGGCAGATGTCCTAAATTTAAAGCAGTGTTTATTAATGCCAACTTGTTATAATGCTACTCTGGTTCCCTGTTAATGTTATAGAATACTTTAAAAAAAGAAAAAGAAATCAAACTTTACTTCCCACATCAGTAGGTTTATTACTCTTTCATTTGAATGAGACATTTCACTTCACAGAAATGAATTAGTTAAAGGTTTCTGTTCAGTGCAGAAATGCCTCCAGACTACATTGAATATACTGTTATGGACAGTTAAATGCACAGGCAGACAGAACAGGAACTTTCAAGTGCCTGTCAAGGGAAAGAAGGGTGACTGTTTTAAAACAAAATTGTGATTTCTTTGACACTCTGTCATAGAGAAGAGGGTCTGGATCCCCTCCCATATCCAAGTAGGATTATGAGTGCTTCAATCAATAGAATATGGCAGACATGATGCAATGTAACTTCTGATGCCAGATCACAAAAATTTGTGAATCTTTTTGGTGGGTTCCAAGGATTGAACTCAGGGGTACTCTATTACTGAGCCACATGCTCAGCCCTATATTTTGTATTTTATTTAGAGACAGGGTTTCACTGAGTTGCTTAGCACCTTGCTTTTGCTGAAGCCAGCTTTACATTCATGATTCTCCTGCCTCAGCCTCCAGAGCCACTGGGATTACAGGCATGCACCACTGAGCCCTGTGAACAAAGATTTTTCTATTTGGCAGTGCTGGGGATTGACCACAGGGCCTTGGGTATAATAATCAGGCACTATACCACTGAGCTACATCCCCAACCTATAAGCTCATGAATCTTTAATCACAATTTCTGGAACATCTGATCTTTCAATCCTGAGCCACAATGTAAGAAGTCTGATCATCCTGAGATCTTCACTCTGTGAGGAAGCTCAAGCAACACGGAATTTTGTGAATTTCAGTGTAAAGTGTACAATCCCAGCTGTGGGATCATACTCATACATATGCCATGCAAGAGAGTGAGCAAATCTCCAAATTATTCTAGGTTCTAGCTATTGAAATCCTTCGCAATAAGGCCTCAGGCACTGAGGCAAAAATGAGACAAGCCACCCCCCTATTATGCCCTTCCTGGATTCCTAGCCTACGAAAACAACAAACATCAAAATTATCATCATTTTATATCACTACATCTGAGAAAGTTTGCTATGCAGTAATATGAAACCAGGACTGGAAGACAGACAGGGAGAAAGGAAAAAAGCCAGTAAGAGTGAAAGCGAAAGAAAGAAGGAGGGAAGAAGGAAGAGAAAGTGCAAAGGGGAGGAAGGGTGAGATGGAGATCAAAGAGGGAAGGGCATAACCCACATCCTGAAGAAAGAGTAACCTGTGCAGAGGCATCTTCTTCAAATGGGCTCTCTTCACACTTGGCCACAAGTCAGATTCATGGATAATTCTTCTGTTATCTTACTTTGGCTTGGCTTCCTCAGAAAGAATGATTTAGATTAAATACAGGTTAATAAATTAAGTTAATAAAGATTTTGTTTTAAATAGGCAAGAGAAAGAAAAGATATTTTGGAGATATCTTTTTAAAATAATATATGTTAATAAATAAAAGGCATGTAAGTAAAAAAAATAAAATAATATATGTTAACTATAAAGTATGCAAAAAGGGTAGTAAAATTAACAAAAGTTAAGGGGAAAGATAATCGAAAATACAGGCACAAATTATGTCTGCAACAAGAAGAGCATCATGATTAAAACTCAAAATGTTTAACTAGTTTCATACCACCAGAGCCTGAGGACTCTAAACAGGTCATAGTAAGAACAAGCTCAACAATATACCTACTAGACTCTCAGTTGCTGTATGACATCCTATTTTGATGAATTGGTGGTAATTACTCACAAACTAGACTTTTAAGACTATTTAAAGGAATTTTATTTTAGTTAACTCCTTTGCCACTGGGACTCAAAGATTTGACAAGAACAATTAGAGGAGGAAAATTTTATTTGACAGCTGAAGCTTTCAAGGGCTCAGTTCACAAATGAACACATCCCTTGTTCTGGGTCTCAGGTGAGGCAAAGAAACATAACAGAAGGAGGAAAGTAGCTCAGGACATGGCAACAAAGAAGCAGAGAGAGGGATCCACTCACCAAGGATAAAATATAAACCCCAAAGTCATAACCCTAGTGACCTACCTCTTCCAGCAGCAACCTGTAGGCCTACAGTCACTTCCCAGTTAAACCCATCAGTGCGTTAATCCACTGATTAGATTTGGGCTCTCATAACCCAATCATTTCCTCTCTGAATTTTCTTGTACTATCTCATACATGAACTTTTGGGAACATCTCATATCTAAACATAACAAATTTTTAATAAATTCATATTTTGGCTAAAAATTTAATAGAAAGCTGAAAAGAAATTACTGACTAGTCTTATGGTTTTATAAGTCTGTTTTTCATCTCATCATGCATGGGAGCCCAGTTCTCCCAATGTGCTAACAGAAACCTACTCAAAAACATGGGGTTCCATGGTTAACCTTTTGCAACCCATTGAGAAATTTTCATATATTTAAAATTCTACACTTTGCCTACCTCAATTAGAGTTTTCTAAAGCTCTTCCATAAGAAAGCACATATTTGTAAAATTTAAAAATATGTATTTAAATAATACATATTTATGTTTATATAAATAAATATATACACTCATGTTATAAAAATATATTTTAAATGTAGGACTCACACACACATATATCACAAAAGTTTGTAAGTAGTGGCTTCCTCACTTTACTAATTAATTCAGCTTTAGCTTTCTCATAATCCAGAAATAGCAAAATGTCCCCAGAAAATGATATTGGAGATGAAAGGATGAAAAAGTTTTAAAAAGGAAGTATTACCATTGATTGGGGACATGAATTTAGCTAAATCAATTTTGTTCACTTGAAGTATAAGAGTCTAGGACTCAAAACAGTTGATTTCTCTATGTACTAGGTAGTTATAATCTACTCACTTCTTCTGGATGATTTCTCTTCCTCATGGAGTTAATTAACTCTTATTCTTAATTTTCTTTCTGTGCTCTTCTGCACGTGTGTCCTTTGATTATTTTTTTCTTTGTCTACCTAAATCAGTTCTAATCTATTCCATGGCTAATGGTCACACTCACTCTCATTCTTATATTTCTGTGTCTATTAAGTTTTGCCCATTTAATGGGTATTAATATTACATATATCATCCTTCAACATAAAACAAGTGACAAACTTATTTGTACCAATTTTTAAATCTTTAAAAGGGAAACAGCATAAATATAAATTTACCTCCTTCCTTCAAATGGTGTCTAATCTTCTGATTCAATTTTGTCAGTGTTGACCATTTTAAGCTATTAGGTCATCTATAACCACATAACTTCTTTTTTTTAAATTTTTTATTGTTGGTTGTTCAAAACATTACAAATTTCTTGACATATCATATTCCACACTTTGATTCAAGTGGATTATGAACTCCCACCTTCACCCCATACACAGATTGCAGAATCACATCAGTTACACATCCATTGATTTACATATTGCCATACTAGTGTCTGTTGTGCTCCGCTGCCTTTCCCATCCTCCACCATTCCCCCTCCCCACATAACTTCTTAATCTTCTTATAATGGAAGATTTCAAACAATGCAAAAAATGGGGATTCTATGAACTTACTTGGTCCCATCAAAGCAGCTCCAATGATTATTAACATTTGGCTGGACACCTGAGAATTTTGGAGCTTAAATAACTTTAATTATAGTAAGTCACTATTACAATGCCTTTGATATCCAGAGCATCATTCTGAACAATAAAATTGCAAGTCTCTAAATTGTAGTTTCTCAACAATGTTTAAACGATGTACACTATAGATAAAAGAACAAGATCTTATATTTGCCTTAACATAACTGAAACAATATTTGAAATTTTTAAATAAATTAATTGAGGGAGGTACCTGGGATTGAACTCAGGAGCACTCAACCACTAAGTCACATCCCCAGCACTTTTTTGTATTTTATTTAGAAAAAAATGTCGCACTGAGTTGCTTAAAACCTCACTGATACCGAGGCTGGCTTTGAACTCTCAATCCTCCTGCCTCAGCCTCCCAAGTGCTGGAATTACAGAATAATATATATAGCTCCCCTTCCCAAATGCCTCTGAATCATTCTTATATTTGGCCCTAACTGAATTACTATTCTTTATATTTATTTTAAATAGATTGTTTTTTAATAAGAAAATTAGGGGGCTGGGGTTGTGGCTCAGTGGTAGAGCACTTGCTCAGTATGTGTGAGGCACTGGGTTCAATCCTCAGCATCACATAAAAAAACCTAAAATAAAGATATCATGATCAACTACAACTAAAAAATATTCTAAAAAATAAAAAAAATGATATTCTGACTTTGCTAGAACTCCAATAACAATAAGAGGGATAAAAGCAGGAATTTAAAATTGTAACTAACACAAGCAGATTAAGTATTTTAATGGCTACCATTGTCCTGTATCCATTGAGGATGATCTAAAATAGATTCCCAACAATATAGAGGTCAGATAATAAACTAACACTGATATTTATAGTCTTTGTAGTTGTGAATCTACACCTTAGAATTAAATACTTATTACAGAAACTAGCCATTGTTCTTTTTTCAGTATATCATTTTTCTGCCCTGGTTTTATTTTAGCATGAAATAAAAGATTAACTTACCATACCAGTCATACATAAAAATAAAACCCTGTAAGATGTTTCTTGACCAAAATAAATAGGGGGCAAGGGCAATTTATTCTGCAAGAGATTTCTATAATTATTGGCAGCTTAATTACTTCTTTGATTCTCTTCAAAATTGCTGGTGTTAGAAGGACCTTTCTGGTGCAAGTGAAAAAGGCTGTGACCTTCTTTTCGATTAAGTCTGCCTTCTTATCACAGATTTACCATTAAAAAAGAGTTTGCAAAGTAGGGGCATCCCACATTCCAGTAAATATGTCACTCAAAGTATCTGTTGAAAGTTTCTGAACTTTCAAATGTGAATGTGAATAGTAGTTTCTAAACAAAGAATCTTTTTACTCAGGTTTCTTCTATCAAATGACATTTACATTAGAAGATGGGTTATTATACAGGACAAAACATTTGACAAATGTTTAAGGTAATAAGTGGTAACTTCCTAGAGAGGTTGACTTGGAGGTCAGTTTCATACCAACAATTAACTTTAATTTCCTCATAATGAAGGTAGCCCTTTGTTAAATGTTATTTAGATAATGTGTAACAATTAGTTCATTGTTCAGGTTTTAAGTTTTTGTCTTTCATCAGTAAAGTGCTCCCATGGTTGTCAGCAACCCTAGTACCTGACAATCTTCTAGGTGTGAATTAGATTCAGGGTTCCCCAGACAGAATTCTATAAAGAGCTAGTACCTTGCTCCATCTAGTCCAGGAATAATAGGGAATATAAAAGGGAAATCCTCATTCGGTATAGTAGTTTTCACTATCCTAGTTTCATTCTTCAGCACCCAACCCCTCTTTTTAATTTTAGGAAAGTTCTGCCTCTTACTGAAGAAACCTAAGGGACTCTTTTCCTCAATTGAAGAAAGTCAGGGCACAGTAAATTAACTCTGCTAACAGAATGGTCCCTTTAACAGTCATGAAAATAAAAGAGAGATGAAGGAGCTGTTAAAATTATTTATAAAATTATAAAATTGTTTATAAAATTATTTATAATATTGATTCTGTTAAGGATCTTCCAATAATGTCTATTGTTTTTATCCATTTGCTTATAACCCATATGAAAATGACTCAGTACATCTTTCTCATAGAATCAATAAATACCAGGGATTCAATATCCAATATGCATAATCCAGTTTTTATACATGCAGTCTATTTCTTTCTTCCCAAATGGATACTAAAATGAATATTCTAGGCCAGTAGTCTCAAAGTATGGTGTCATTCTTGAGACCTTTTTATGAAGTCCATGATGGCAAAATTATTTTCATGATAATACTAAAATATTATTTTCATATTTTAATCTTATTCTTTCACAAGCACACAGTGGAGTTCTTCCAACAAATTGAAGCACATACAAATATCCAGCAGTCAGACTTCTTTTGAGTTAGACATCAGATTTGAAGCTATCATCTACAATTCAATTTTAAAACATATATTTTTTATAAAAGCTAGATTATGGAGGATTAATAAATAGATAATTATTTTGAATTTTAATTTTTAATTTAGAATCAATCATTCAGTTCAACCCAAGCCATCAAAAACTCTTTTGGGTCTTTAGTGTCTTTCCAGTGTATAAAAAGATTTTCTGACCAAAGTACTTCTCTAAACCACATTTCTAGTTAGTTGAAGTATAAATACAAACTGATTATTGATTTTGTGGAGAAATTAATCATAGTTAAATTAAAACAAACAAAAACCTGAAAAAATACATCTTGGTGTCCTCAGTAACCAAATAATAACAAATAGATGGCCTTTAACGTTCTTTTTGCCTAATTTTCTAAAAGAATCACTGAAATACTAACATTATTGGCTTAAACGTTATGTTTTCCTAAACAACAGGCAATATCCAGCATTTTTAAAGGTGCTTACCTCATTCTATTTCATTTCAGATATTGCCCTCATTCTGTTTTCCTTCCAGAAGTATATCTTGCTTTCTTCAGAAAATAGTGCACAGAAATCATACAAATACATAAAAACACACTAAGAGAGGATGGGATCATTTAAACCTCTTATCTAATAGTTTTGATAAATTATTTAATTAAATGTCATTATAGAAAGAAGAGAAAAAACATTTGTGGTTATGCTAAAAATACAATAACACATATACTAAATAAATCCTAGTGAAAATTGTGAATGCAAATGTATTCTAAAGTGTTTGGTATATTGCAAATTTTTTTAATGAGAAAAGGAGTCAGCAAGAACAGCAGTGTAACATGACTTGGTATTAAAGCAATTATTGACTAAGTCTAAGGCATAATAACTTTCTCATACTTTTAATTTGTTATATTTAAGTCCGATTTATGAAATAATTGTATAGGTTAAATAGTTGTATGGGCAGGTGCAGGGGAGTTTTATTTGTTTTCTGAAAAAGTGGATCTCTCTTAATTAATTTCAAATTTCTTCCTCTTTAAAGACTACTATGAATATCTTTCAGGTTAACAAATAAAGTTTTAAAACTTCATCTGTTTTAACTTGAAAATACTATACTTTAATAGTGTGGTTGTACCAATAAGATCTTGCATATATTTTTATCAATGGATTTTGTTGAGATAAATTCCCAAAATGGAATTGATGAATCTTTATGTGTTTTGAAATATTTAATATTAATAAATATTTGCTAGATCCATTTCATTTGAGGTTAAGGCCATTTTTACTTCTACCACTAGTTTACCTGTGCACCTAACCTGAAAATATTATCATTACTATTTTATGTATTTGTGTTATTTTGAGTAAAGTTATATTTGTGTTATGATTTTCATTGGTAGGGAGGCCGAACATCATTTCTTGTTTACTGGTCATTTAATTTTTTTATGAATTATCTTTTCCTGTTTCTTGTGATTATCTATTATTTCTCATAAAATTATGGAAATTAAATGATAATCATTAACTCCTCTTATTTTTCTTTATGATACACTTTCAATATACTTTCTCCAAAATTCTTACATCATAAGGTATGTCTGTTTCCATGTCTTCCATTTCTTTCTTTTTGTATTGCTGTATTGCTCAAGAATACTTACACCTTATATAAAAACTTTAAATATTTTTATTAGTTTTAATAAATATTTTAGTTTTGCACATACTGATTGAAATGAATTTAATGATACCATGATATCAGGCATCACCTATATAAATAAAGCTAAAAAAAAAATGCAGGTTAAGGCTTACATTTTGACCTGAGAGCTGGGCGGAATGGTGTACACATGTAATCCCAGCTATTCAGGAGACTGAGGCAGAGAGATCACAAATTGGAGACAAGCCTGGGTAACTCAGTAAGACCCTTTCTCAAAATAAATTAAAAAAGGGGCTAGGGATGTAGCTCAGTGATAGAGCACTGACCTATCATGCATAAGACCCTGGATTCAATCCCTGCTATTAATAACATTGTCCTAGAGGGAGATTATACACCTACCAGTTCTTTCAAAATTAGCAAGGATTATAATGCAATTCTGGTAGGAATTCCAGATTAGCTTGCATTTTTATGGGTTTTCTTTGGGGTGGGGATTGTGTGGTTATGGAAATTGTTTAGTATGGTATAAATATTTATATTGAGTTACTATATCTCAAAGAATCACAACATTTTTGTAAAAGTAGGAAAGCAAATTGTCATCATATAATTCTTAAATAATAATTATTTTTGAGCCATATGGGAGAGAGTTTTGTGTCTTGCTTTTTTAACCAATATATTCTCAATGATCAGAACTTTGCTAGGCAAAAAAAGAAGCTGGACATTGAGGATAAGAGAAAATTAATGAATGAACAAATTGAGAAGTAGAGAGAGTCACATAAATCCTTCCTCTTCCAGGTGCTTCCTCCCCCACCTTTATCTCAGAACTTTTTTTTCCATCTTTTCAGACAATAAGAACTGTCAGTAGTCTATTCTTCAGAAATTAGAGGGTAACAGTACCCTTGCCTTGCAGAGTAAGAAATGCATTTCAAGTGGTGATTTTTATTTTAAAATTTTCCAGTTTTTCTCCATTATAAATAGGAGGTAATTAGCAGTTAAATCACAAATCTCAGTCATGTTTCTGATTGTTTCTTTGAGATAGATTCCTAAAATGAGGAATAAAAAATAATGAGTTCACAATTAAACTACTAACTATTAAAGTTTGGCTAGCCAAATTTATTACAAATGACTATCACCAATTTACAATGTCATCCTTGGTTTTTCCTCACCAAGTTCTCATTACAGTTAAGATTGAAAATGAGCAAAAATACATAAATAAAAATTTTTCATAACAAAATAAAAATATTGGTCATCTTCTAAGATTGAATTGTTGAACTTTGAAGAGGTGAGAAGGGGACATGTTTACCTTGAATTTTTAAATTATGCAGCAACTACAAAATTTACTTTAAAATTGGATGTTAACTTTGGAGGAAGGTTTTATTATCTGATGGCCCTTTTAAATATATATTATAATTTTACAGTGGATTTGTCATTCCCCTGTATGAATCATTCATTTTTCTCTAAGGCTCAATTTCTCTTGGTATACTCTTGTTTTTGTTGGTGATATTCATGAGTTCTTTATAAACTAAGGCTATGCAAGATTGTTTTACTAATTGTAAATGTTTTTCAATGTGAAATTTTCTAAAAAATTGAAATTATTATCGATTAAATTTTTATATGATCAATATATTTTTCCTTGATTTGTATTAATTTAAAGCTTAGAAAGTGTTTTTTAACCACCATATCTAATATACAATATTTTCTTCCAAATTTGTTATTTGGACCCACTTTATAAATATCTTGAAGTCCCCCCAAAATTCATTATGTCAAGAGATGGGTATTCACAAGGCTACTCCAATTTTTTTTTATACAGATGATTGTTCTAGCACCATTTATTAAATAACTACATTTTTCACTCAGATTAACTGCATACCTCACGATCATATATGCCTGTACAAGGTTGTTGAGTTCTGATATATCTGATAATTCAACACCACTTATAAACTATTTTAAACATTTTAGATTTTATAGCACATTTTTATATTATAATAATCCCTCTTATTTGCTTGTCAAATTCATCTGGATTACTCTTACCAATTTAGTCCTCTCTATAAATTTGCAATTATATCATCAATCATCACCCCAATCTTCTCATATCATCTTCCAAAAAACTGATATTTTGATCAAAACTTCACTAAATCAGGATGCTCCAAGTTAAAACATTTACCTCACTGCATTTGTTAATTATTTAACAATGAACTAACACTATAAACATAGTTATCTAAATATAAATTTAAAATATATTCTTCTGATTAAGTTTTGGGCATGATTTTTTTTTTGCCTGTTATTCCAAAAAAAATTTTATGCCAATTGTATTTATTTATTTATTTATTATTTTTTTAATTGGTTGTTCAAAACATTACAAAGCTCTTGACATATCATATTTCATTCATTAGATTCAAGTGGGTTATGAACTCCCATTTTTACCCCAGATACAGATTGCAGAATCACATCCACATTTTTACATAATGCCCTATTAGTAACTGTTGTATTCTGCTACCTTTCCTATCCTCTACTATCCCCCTCCCCTCCCCTTTAAACCATATGTTTAAAGCATTCAAATTATGAGATGAGTGATAGTTCTAATTTGTTACCTAAGTCACCATAGTTAACTGCATTTTTCCATATATTATTTTAATTAGTTCTCAACCTTGGAAGCTTTTGCTCTATTTTTGGTGAAGGAAATATATTATGAGGTTAAGTGATTTGCTGACATAACCAATGGTTTATCAAACATCAAAAAAAATCTGTTTTAAAATTTCTATTTTCATAGAATACAGTGCAGTAAAGAGATTTGAAGTTATTAAGTCTGTCTACTTCAAACAACACTGTCCTGTAAATATTAGTATCCTGTTTTATCCATGGAGTTTCCATTTAATAGGACAGGAAATATATACATGAGATCTGGGTGGAGCTGCTTTAATTTAATAGATGCAAACATACAAACTTGAAAACCACATCAGCTGTTCCTGAAGTGTTTAGTTTGATGAGTTAGGAATCATAGAAACAATCTTTTTATTGCTTTATTGTTGGAATTAAATTTAACATATTGATTTCTGCTGTCCCCAAACAAATACTTTGATAAAATACTCATTTAACTGCTCTTATTATTAATTTGCTTTTAAGATCCCTCTGCCATGTGTCATTAGGAGCACAACAGATCTCTCCAATTATAAAACAGTTTGTTGGTTCGTGGCAAGTGTAAACCACTGAAGCCCCTGGCAACAGTAAAATGGCAAATTAAACTCAGACCACATGCAAGTCAAAGTGAATCACTGGTCAATGAGCATTTAGGAAAGGATGCCAAGCAAGTAAACAGTCAGTCCATTAGTGAGTTATTGCCAGCACTAAATGAATAAAACTCTTGAGAAAAACTCATGGCAGTATGGTGACAATCTGTGTTAAGTTTGTTGAGACTTATGGAAATGGCTGAAATGAGCACATGGCTGCTGTGAAACAGAGGAATGTAGGTACAGTGGCCAGGCGGAAAGATGCCTCTTATTTGAGGCCCTCCGATGAGCTCCAGTCACTTAATGGCATCCTGAAAAACAGCTGGCACCTAACTCTCAAATATTGATTTAGTGTTTACAAATCTGGTTCAGTTTCTAGGCAAACAGCTTATATAAACATGGTGTGCCATCTGGTCTTACAACTCAAGTGTTTCAACTACTTTTCTCCAGGTGTGGGGACCATGATTAATTTTAGCAATTTATATGCCACCTTCACTTCCTGGACAGTAATTAAGACCTGGGTGATATTGGATACAAATTTTTGCATTCTGGGATCATGAGTCATTTTTTTTAGATTGTTAATAACAAGTAAAGATGGCAGTTATAGATGTGGGTCCAGTAAGAAGGTGATAAATCTAAATCCTCTTGAGCATAAATTTGAAGGGCAAGAAGGAAGTGGATTTTACAGGCAGTATGTACTTTCATTATGCTACATTTACCACACATTATCAAAGGCAAACACAGGGAAAGGAGAGGTTTTGAGGAGACAAACAAGTTTTGGACTCTCTGCAAACAGCCATAGTGGTTGTAAGGATGGTAGCTAAGCAGAGTCTAAAAGTAGAGTTGAGGGGAGACTCAAACTGTGTGGAATTCATGCCATAAAAAGCACTGTCATTAAAACCTTGCATTCCTTCCTCACCAATCTGGCTTGTCTATGGCATTGACCTTCCAAGCTGGCTTGGGAAACTGCCATTCAACACCTTGTGATTTTGTTTAACTGAGCAGGAGGCCTCTCCATTCAGAAAGAACTTTGCAGCATTCATAGAATAAATCTGGAGAAGAGTTAACCATACTCTGCTAGATCCTTTATTGCAAAATTATTAGGAGATATAATGGCTTATTATGGAGAAGCCAATTTCTTCTCTTCTCAAACAACCTTATATTAAAAGAAGTATATGCAAAAGAGTACAACTTGTGCTATTAGACTTCATGGCAGATTCTTATATAATGACCTCATTCTTATCTTCACTTTCATTTTTTTTTCTCTTTGGTCATTGTGTTTTCTGCTTTAATTTTTCTTGATCTATTGCTAACCTGTTTGCTTTATTGTTAATATTTTTATTGGAATAATATGAGTTATAAATAAATAATTGAAAACAATGGCATGAAAAAACACATTCTAATACCACTCTTAAAACTACCTCACCTCCTCTCCTGACTACAGCACATGCTGTTTTACTTTTAAGATTGGTAGTATGTGTCTGATACTTTATAGAAGCAATAAGTAAGTCCAAGAGGAAATTATTCACAATCAAGAAAATTTGTCTAATGTAACTTAGACATAATTTATGCCATAAAACAAATAAAGCAACTGGATCATCAATAACAGTTTAAGATAAGTTAAATAGGCACAGAAAGATGAGTATAACATGATCTCACTTATGTGTGGAATCTAAAAAAAAGTAGATTTCATTGGGTATAGTGTCCAACACCTGTAATCCTAGCAGCTGGGGAGGCTGAGGCAGATGGATTGAGAATTCAAAGCCAACCTTAGCATAAGCAAAGTGCTAAGCAACTCAGTAAGACCCTATCTCTAAATAAAATACAAAATAGGGCTGGGGATGTGGCTCACTGGTTGAGTGCCCCTGAGTTCAATCCCAAGTACCTAAAAAAAAACATAAAAAGTAGATCTTGCAGAAGTTGAGAATAGAATGGAGGTCACGGGAGCCCATAGAGACTAAGGAGAGAGAGGGAAAAGGAAAAGTTGATCAATGAGCTCCAAGAGTTAGGCAGGGGTGCAAAGTTCTGGTATGTCATTCATTGCATAGTATGCTGACCACAGAAAACAAGAATGTACTATACATTTCAAAAGGATAGGAATGATGTTGAGGAAATAATGTCTTACCCAACTTAAACATTGTACAATGTGTGATGTTTAATAAAGCATCAAAACATTACATGGTACACATTAGCATGTAAAATTTGTATGTTTCATGCAACATTTAAAAATATTTTTAAAGCATTTCAAGAAAAATGACACTTGTGAAAAGGAAGATATTTAATTTATACACTCACAAAGAAACAGACTCACTCTTAATAGTTCTAGTAAATTTCTTTTTTTTTTTAATGCTATGTTAGTAAAGTTGGGTTAAAATTAAGTGAGCACACACTCACACTTGTTCTTTGCAAGCACTAGGTACTCCTACAAGAGATCTTAATAAAATGATGCTATACTAAAAAGGCAGTTCCTCCAATTGTTATACCACACATATGCAGGAATCTAATTAATAAAAATGAAATCATTAAGCATGGCTGATCCCTCTATGTCCTAAGAAGTATGTTTTCCTGCAGCTACAAGTGTAATGATGCAATCATTCATTCATTTATTCAAGGCCTACCATTGATAGAATCTTGGAAGCAACATGTTACTAAAAAATAATCTCAACAATTTTAGAGTTAGGGAGACAGACAGGTAGGATGTGATTACAAGACAGTGCAATGAGGGAGACTGCAGGAAAATCCAGGCTGTTAAGGCTTCCAATTAAGACTTGGGGAAATAGTTGAAAAAGAACTTTCCAGCAGAGGTGACCCTGGGGCCAAGTCATCCAGGGTAAGCAAGAACAGTATTAGCCAGAGAAGGCAGGGTAATGAACTTCCCATGCTGAGAGAGCAATGTCCTGAACAACTGTAACAATGAGAGACGAGGTTAGGGAGGAACACGGGGTACCAGTAGGCACTGAAATGCTTCCGCCTATTATAATCAAATTTGTGCTTCAGAAAGTACATTTTAAGACAAGTAGAAGTATTAAGGCTGGGAGCAGAGACTTAGAAAGTGATTAATCACATATATAAAATATACCAGAGTCCAGGAAAATACTATGAATACTTATTTTATGACTCTCTGCTAGTTCTTTCATACTGGCATCTGAACTGAAATCAAAGAAAAAAGGCAGTGAAAGAAATAGACAAAAGAGTGCATTGTACGTTCAAGTTCCCAGCTCTGCTCCCTGTCAATGAGGAATTCTGGCTGCAGCTCCCCTGTTAACGCTCCTAAATCCTAGGATTAGTCAGATAATACTCAATCTCTAAACGTACTCCCAAACAGGCATTATATCCCCATGTACCCTTGAAGATACTAAGGAAAGATCCAAAACCATGATATTTTCCAAAAGAAAGCCTGAAGAGAATACGAAAAAGTAACACTGATTAAATAAAAGTCATGGCACTTCAACATTAAAAAGACCACAAAGTGTCAAGTTTCTATTCCATCTTTAGAATCTAGCTAGAGACAAGTTACCTGGGTCAGCAGCCTTTGGTGTGTCCTCTCCCCAGTCCCTCCATCTTATGATGTCAAGATAAATAAAGTCATTCCAACAAAAGCATTTTGCTTGGTTACTTTCAGGTAACTAGAAACACAAATCTTTCCAGGTTGCTTGTTCTTTCTTTCAGAGTGGTTTTTCCTGATCAACTTCACTGTCCACCACCGCCCAGCCCTGCCCTAGCTCATACACCCAAGCCTAGGCAAGGTCCCACATACTCCCCTGTCCAGCTCTCTCTTCAGCCCCGTACCTCCTCTTGAGTCTTAGGTCCTCAGGTTGAGGAGACCATTATTTTATCAGTTCCTGTAAGATGATGCCCTTAGGTTTCAGGGATTCATTCCTTGATGTTGTAATTGCCTTCATAGGCACACTCCTGCCAGTCCTTATTTTTGATTTTGTGAGTGTGAGTGTGTGTGTTTGTGTGTGTATAAACCACTTATTCTTGAATCTTTTCTTATTTACAATTAAGATTAAGTGAGTAATTTTTCATAGCTTCCTCTGTCTGCTAGGGGCTGTCTTCACCTTCCACAGATATCCTTTCCTTCTTTCCACTCCCCAGCTGCTGAGAGGGCTTACCGGTAAAGGAGTCCAGGGAATTGCCCTTAGCTGGCAGGAATCACCTCCCCCAAGGACCCCTTGAGGTTAAACCTCCACTGTCCCTGGTAGCCAAGAACTGATTCTTATGGGTTATCAAAAGGCCCCAAATCACAATCCATTATCTTAAGACAGGACAAGTCTCATGTGCAGTTTACGCATCTATGAGACGCTACACTTCACACGAGGCCACACCATTCCCACATTCTTTCTCCTTTCCTATTCTTCTTTCCTAATTTTCTCTAAAGTGCCTCTCTCCAAAACTCATGTTGACAGAAATCCTGTATCAGTCCCTGCATCTAAGGTGGTCCACCCAAGACACCTGATATCAAGGGAGACCTTATCATTGCCATCTTCCCAATAGTATTCTACATGGACTCTTCTGCATGTGTCTATGCCAAATAAAGATAAGGACAGGAAAACCCTATACATTTGATTCCCAAATTTTCATTGCTGTTTGAAGGCACTAATTTCAGATAATTTTCTCAAGCTCTTAACCATTTTGCAGGACTTTGGTAATCCACATATCTGGAGCTCATTCATGATTTTCACTTGCTGGGTCCTTATAATTACTGCTCACAAACCCTGAGCTAAGTTATTTACATATATGAATGCACAAAAATCCTATAGGGGCTGAAAAACATCATTCACATTTAGATGAAAAAATGAGTTTAGAAAAGGTAGGTAATGTTGCTCATAAATATATGTAGAAGTCAGAATTCCAAAGCCCATACTCTGAGCACCTTGGACTGACCTGTTCAAATGTTCTCTGACCCTGCTTCACCCACTTAGAAGCATATTATCTTGAATGATTCATTAATAATTCCCTTTATGGGGTGATCATGTAGATATTTTCTATTTCTTAAGCACAGTAAACCAAGTAAAGTAAAAAATAGGAATAAATTCTGGCAAGAGAAGAAGAGAAACATGCTTTAAAGTAGGCATACAGTATGGTAGTTAAAACCTGCCCTCATGCTATGGGATTTTAAGTTGTAGTTTTGTCATAACAAATGACGTGTGACATTGTTACATTTGACAGGTTCAGAGCCTGTTTTCTCATCTCTAAAATGGGGATAATGACTCAAACTCAATGCTTGTTGAGAAGATTAAATAATTTGATAGATCCAAAATTCTTAGCAGAATGTTTAACATGTACTAAGCACTCAATACACTGCAATTTCTCTTTATGAAGCTCCATTTCATGTGTTTTGTGTCACAACTTAATTCACTAGATAAATGATTTCCTTCTGCTTACCTCCTACATAGAGTATAATGGGTGGTATTTTGAAATTTAGTTTACATTCCACTTTTTCCATTTATCTTTCCTACACTCCTACATATAATGGGAAAACAAATTACAGTAACCTTCTTATGAAGGTTCCAAAATTTACAAGGTTTTTTGTTCAAACCACATTTTCTACTTGACATCAGAGCCAACCTCCCTTCACTGACAAAGCCTCACAGGTGTGGTTGGTTGGTTAACTCATTAGGTAGAAAAATAAAGATCCTAGCCAAGGGATGCAAGAGTGACCTGTTGACTCTTTTTTTGATTTCTCAAGCTCTCTTTGTATGTCTAAGCCTTCCGGCTTAGCCAAGCAAAGGTGATTTATTTATTTATTTATTTATTTTTTTTTAGATTTGGACAAATCTTCCTTCTCTTGTGTACACTGTGAAAAGTAAACATTTTTAACCTATGACCAATGAAATAAGAGTCACTTTGAATTATTTTCATTTTGAGAACATTTGTTTGATGAAGTCTACTTGCAGAACAACAACCAAAAAGAAAAAAAAAAAAGATATAAATTGATGTGTAGAGTTTTTAAGAGAAGTTCAAGCCCAGTGCAGACTTAATTTTTCTTCTTAACTTGAATGTTCAACAATTATTTGTTTCATTCTTGTCACTCAAGTAAAACACCAAATGAGAATCAGAAGATGTTTTAGTGTTCTTTTTTTTTCTTAAGGCATTCTACCTACAACTGGAGAATGTGGTTTTGTTTTGTTTTGTTTTATTACATGTTAGGTAAGTTCCTGGTTTTTTTTTACATGTTAAAAGTCATATACCCTGGAGTGAAGAGAACCCCAAAGATTTCAGCATTTGTATTTGTATTTTCCCAAGTTGTTTCCATGGTAACCCTGGCTATTCCCATCCACGATTGCTTTCTCGTTGGGCAACAAGATATTGTTTTCCTCTATCCAGCGACATTTTACAATCTCCTTCAGGAGTTTAAGTTTACATTTTATTGTCATCTGCCTGGCAGCAGTCTGTGCAGGTGGCAAATGGAGTCAAAGGGGAAATCTGACAGCTGGGTTAATTAATAGATGGCAGTTTGTAGCATTATCAAGCTGTCAGTGGGGATGTAGGTGCCTTAGGTAAAGTATGCAAAGATGTTCTCCAAGGGTCAAAATATTTGCATTTCTCACATTAGTTTAATTTTCTTCTACTGGGCGTCTATATTTTAGGAAAATAGATTAATCAGTACGTGTTATGTCTAGTCATTGATGACTGGCATTTCCCCACAATTTCCCAAATGTTTTCTGACTGACATTTTCATGGTGAGTGTTTATTAGAACAGAGTTTAAATTTCCCTTCCAAGATGTTCAAGTTATCCAACAGGTGTTTTTGAGAGAAGGACTTTTGTTTCTCTGCTTGCTCAGAGTTATAAATTTAGCTAGGAAATAAAGTTTTGGCTATATTTTTGTTTTCTCTTTGAAGTCTTCTTTCTACACCCCTGGGGATTTTCAATGATATTTTGCCCTTAAGTATTATCATGAAAACAATTTTAGTTCTTAAATACCTCTCTTAGTGTTTATTCAGCTGATTAGACAGATAGATGATTATAGTTCATAAATAGTACAAAAGTATACTTTATAAATAGTACAAAAGTCTCCCAATGCTTCCTTCTTTTTTCTTTGTAGATAAATGAAAACATTTCAGAAGGAATTAAATATGTTTTACAACATTTTTAAAGTACTCTTGTACACATAATTGATTTTGATATTTGTCTACAATGGCAATAGAAAGGCTATTCAGTGTAAACTCAAAGACAAAGCACCATTTTCACTATTGCTATCAGAAATGTAAAATCTATCAGAATTGCAACTTGATTGAAATCATCCCTATCATCTTTAGTAATATTTTATATATAATGAGTTAAATTCTTACAAGCTATTAACTTGACAGCATTATAAGAGAAATTCATCTTCTAACCATTTCATATATCTTACATGATAGTGTCCAACACTTAATTAAATTTGGCCACTTACTTTGCATTTTATTATGCCAAATATTTTTAAATTAATGTTGATTTATCCAAGATAGAGATAACTAAACTTAAAATTAAAAATTAAATAATATTAATATGACTACTAATGTATACACTAATGTATTACATATATATGTGTGTGTGTGTGTGTGTGTGTGTATGTGTGTATCAGGTAGTATCTAACATTATAAAAGTTAAATAAACATATTTAGGAGAAAAAGTAGTAATACATACCACCCAGTTGTGCTAGGGTAGGGGATAGGTTGCCAAGAGATCAAGTAAAACACCAACAGATAAGATCTGAGATTTAAGTCTCATTGAAACATGCTTATGGAGAAGGTCTGGTAGCAATGGGCTGAACAGGTGAATCTCTGCTCCATGTGGGCCTCTGGTAACTCACTAGAAAGTGGAGACTCTTACCCCTTATGATGCTTTATCCAGGGTCAGCCATCCAGCTGAGCACTGCCTGCTCCTTGGTGCTCTATTGTGAACTGCAGTGAGTGGGGTTTTATAGGTCCATTTAGAAAAGAAAGTGTCAACTTAGTTTCTTTTGTCCTGTTGTCTAACAGTGCCCCAAAGAACTTGGCATGCTTGCAAGAAAGCAGCTCTCTACAGACAGCACTAATTTGCTCTATCCCCAGCATACATGAGAGAAAGCCAGTGTCCTTCATGATAATATGCATCTAAACATTTTGGGCCAGACCAGGCCTCATGGTTCCTCTGACTATGTATTTGGGAACAACACATTCAGGGACATGATGTTTTACCATCTCGCTTTTTTTTTTTAAGTTTGACACAAAGTTTATGTACCTTAAAATTAAATTATGTATTTTTGTTTTAAAATTCAGTCAGTCATTTCTCTACTAAATCATTGTATAACAGTGTATGAAGCTTAAACTTAATTTGGGACTGCGAGAAAAAAAAAAAATATATATATATATTATATATACATCTGAGCAACAAATACAGAGTGACCAATAAATACTGAGTTTCTGAGTTTCTGTTCTTAGTTAATGTTATTCTGAGTACTGAGCTTTAGCCTTGAAAAACAAACAGCATAGTCTTCTCAAAGACTACGCATTGAAGTGGGAGAGAATACTACATTGACTAATAAAATTCACAGCAATAAATATTATGATAGAGTGTTTTTAGGCTGGGGTTGTGGCTTAGTGGTAGAACACGTGTGAGGCACTGGGTTCAATCCTCAGCACCACATAAAAATAAATAAATAAAAATAAAAGTGTTGTGTCAAAAATAAATAAATAAAAGAAGATGTATTCTGGAAACTATGGGAATTTAAATTTAGATTCTGAGGAAAGAAAACTTCCCAAGTTATGATGCCAGACTTGCATTTTAGACTACAGTGGTACTAATTATAACAATGCTAACAAAATATATTGAATGCTTACTGTACAAGACAATCTGCATACCTTTTCTTGTACAATCTTTATTCAACTCTTTGAGATACACTTACTATCTTCATTTTATAAATGAAAATGAATAAACTGACCTGAGCCATGCAACTGATCACTGGAAGTTCTGGGAAAGTTTCCCTCTGCTATTTTCAAGTTTACACAGGGATCAGTATGACTGAGCTACAAAGGAAAGGAAAAGCAGTTTGGGGAACATACAGTAATTTAGAGTGAGTGGACTCTAGGATATATGAGAGGATGGGGCAGGGAGGATAAGGGTAGAGAACCAGAGCAGTATAAGGAGAGTTCTGCAAACCATGGTCAGGAAATTAAATTTCATCCCACAATTTATGAAGGGCCAAGGAGATGTTAAGCCCTGAAGTGTTAAGAACAGAGGTACTCATTTGACAATCACTTGGTGAGCAACAGATAGTCAGGGAATAGCAGGACATGGATAACAATTAATGTTTGGAGCATGGAAAAGAAAAAAAAAATCTACTTTGATCTTCAGACTTATGAATAGGGGTCCCGGAGCTGGGGGGTGGTTCTGCCATTCAGACACAGAGGAGATTGGGAAGGTTCTAGTCTGCAAACAGGAGCTGCAGCCTTTGCAGTTGGAGATGGAGGTCCAGGTGGAGGTAGAGGTGGGGCTTATTTACCTTTTTTGATGTTAGGTGAAGTGCTGAGAATATATTAAAAATAAGTGTTTTTAAAAAGAAAATGATTTTTATACAGGAATGACAAATTCTTGAATCTAAACTTCAAATAGAGCAGAAAACATTAGAGGTTTCAGATTACATCTGTTCCAGAGACTGTCTGAGAAGAATCACAATGTTAGTTTGACAAATACATCCTCTGTTTGTAATTCCCTTATTAACCTAACAATTTTGTCACATTGATTACTCACTTTCTATGCTCTTTGAATGTACAGACAGCTTTCAAGGTAAGTTCATTCATAAGCAGAAGTAAATAAAGTAGGACATTGGTTGAAAATCTGTAGAGCTCTCTTTATTAGAGTCTATTTGTTTTATTTATTTATTACACTTTATATCTTATTGCTATTATAGTAAACATTTTGCTGAATTTTTCCTGTGGATTATATTTACATTTACATTTAAATTATATGAATATATATTTATAATTATAATCAATTATTGATATAAATGTATTTAAAATACAAGATTATATATGTATATAATTTATATAAACATATTAATATATGTGTATATGCTTATATATGTATGTATATTTGTGTGTGTGTATAAACATGAAATCAGCAAATGTTTTGATTTAATTCCCCAAATTTTTGACTTTATACAAACTGTCTGGCTTGGATACAAAGATCCACTTTAATGCACCTGTGCTTAGGGTACACTGTTGGCTATCTTCAAGGAACTGACAATAGTTTAGCAGACTGCTTCTTAAACTTTAACATGCATGTGGTTTACCCGGGGGGGTCTTGTTAAGATCTTGTTTCCTTATCTAGTAAGTCCAAGGTGGGGCCTGAGATTCTGCTTTATTGCTAGAATCCTCGGTGATGCTGTTGTAGTTATTCTGTAGGTCACACTCAGACTAACAAAGTTCCTTGAGAAAATCAAGGCATAGTTCAGTGAGCATGATACTGTGCAAAGTTGGTATCAGCAGAATGACCCAAGCCCTGTGTGCTAGCCCTCATGTGTCTAGACTCAGACCAGGGAGATTTGCACTATCTTGGTAACCAGTGAATGGCTCTAACAGGCTATTCAATAATTTTTACAGTGTGTTTCATATCTTTAGCAGAAAGATTGCCCCAGTACTCAGTTTGAGTAAATATATCTTTTAGAAACAAGAGTTTCACAATATGCTTCAAGAGGAGGAAAGAGTTGGGTGTGGTACTGCACCCCTGTAATCCCAGTAACTCAGGAGGCTGAAGCAGGAGGATCACAAATTCAAAGCCAACCTGGACAATTTAATGAGACCCTGTCTCAAATCTCAAAGCGAAAAATAAAAAGGGTCATGGGTATAGCTCAATGGCAGAGTGTCTCTAAGTTCAATCCCCAGTACCACACACACACACACACACACACACACACACACACACACAATCTGTGGTTGATGCTATTTCCGTTTCTTCAAACTGTAGCATGGGGGCTCAAAAGCACACAAACACTCACACACACACACTCACAAAGAGGTAACAAGTGTAAAATACAGACTTCCAATGGTCAACTATTTTAAGCCTAAGTCATTAAAAGCAGTGAACCAAACATAGGAATAAACCACAACCAAAGAAAAGATGATAGAGAATCCTATGAGTTTATTTACTCAAATAAATGTATTTTAATTCCAAATTGAGGATAAAAGGATTTTAGCATAAATCGAAGAATTACCAAACAGCAAAGGTTTTATTTTTTATTTTTTATTTTTTTTCGGTAATGAACATGGAAAGATGCAGCAAGAGAGCAATAGGCTGTGTTTTTAAAGACCAGACTGCAGGGTAGAAGGAGGCCTGGTGTGTGAGCCTCTGAGGTCCCCAGACCTGTGCTGGCTGGGGGATTGCAAGAAAGCAAATCAAAGGTAATTAACCCAGCAGTGGCTTTCACATAAAGGGTAATTCAAGAAAACTGGAAAGAGCTGGAAGTGGAGCCAGCTTAGGAAACTATGTGCAGCCTCTAGTGCTCCCACAGCCAGTAGACCTGAGATGAATCAAGCAACAACTGGCGCAGGCATGGATGAAAGGCAGAAGCTATTGAGTCTCACTGAAAAATAAGATTACCTTTACAAACTGTTCTCTACTCTGATGATCATTTTTGTACCCTTAAAAATATGTAAGAATAATTCTTTAATCAATATTAGCAAAGTCATATATACTTATATATGTGTGTGTATCTGTACACACATACTCTTATACACAAAGCTATGCACACACATCCGTGATTGATGCTATTTTCATTTCTTCTAAATCACTGTTGGTTTGTTTTTTTTTTTTTTAAACTGCAGCATGGAGGGTCAAAAGCACAGATGCTGAGTCTGTTTAAAATGGCCTAGAAAGCAAAGCACTCACTTTAATCTGATGTCTAGGCTGCATTTTAAAAAATTGGATTGAAAAGGATTAGATTAGATTAGACCTTCTGGATTTAAAAATGTTAAAGCTCCATTTATGCTTTAACATAATCTCTTTCTACTCTCTGGAGCCATCAAGCAGAATGCAGTCTTGGGTAGCTTTTTTATTATTATTAAATTTTAGACCTTTTTTTAACATCCCACTTTCATATTTGTAACAGAAGGAAATCCTCAGAGACTGAGCTAAAAAGTTCTTTTGACTTGCTGCTAAAGGGTAGGGCTAGTATGTAAGCTTCTGATTTTTACAGTGACTTTTATGTACTTCTGCACAGTCACACACACACATATGAATGTGAATAACGGGGTTTTATATTTATTCATATAGCTGTGCATACCTTTGAATGCTAAGTATTTTTCTAATGTTATAGCTGCTAGTATAACAATTCATTGTAATGCATAAATAAAAATATTTTTATAAAACTATGCTTATCATATGCCAAATTGACATACCTGTTAGCTCCAATCTCTGCAAATAAAAAAGACACTCTACTCCATTTTTAACTACTAAGGTTCCACATACAAATAGACTTGTTTTGAAGTTTTAATGTTTATAGTTTGTAAAATACAATTAAATTCGGGATTATAGGAAGCATTCTAAGGTGGAAAACTGAGAAATCTTTACACAATCAGCATGAAACTAATGGCTTTTATTTCTTTCTGTTTAATTATTGCTTCTCTAAAATGCATACACAAAATAGCTGAGACTCACTTGTCTGAATTTGTAAGTTTTGTCACCACTGCACTTGGCCTCACATGCTTTGAAATAACAATGATTATAAATGATAAGATACACTCAGGTAGCACCAATGATAACATTTATGGCTTGTCCCAGGAAAATCACTACCATTTATCTGAGACATAAACAATACTGCTACCTAACCCAAAAGCCCCGGTGATAAAAAAAAAAAAAACTATTTTTTTCAAGTATCACAATGTTTATTGATAGATACAAATATATAAAATCAGGGCATGAACATGACTTGATAAATTAAGTATTTAGCTCAGTTGGTAGAGTGCTTGGCTCACATGCAGAAGGCCCTGGGTTCAATCCCCAGCACCACACACACACAAAAAAAAATACTTTTGACCTAAACAAATTATTATTAACTAAATTTTAAAAATTGAACTATGAGCAACCTTAGGAAAAAAAATTAGTTATTGTTATCAATGTAAAGTTTGATGACTAGTTAATAGAAGGCACCAGGGCACTAGCTCATTTCCATATGAAAATCTGGTTTTAACTCATAGGGCAGAACCAATACAATAGCTTAGCCAGTATGGTAGTACACACCTGGAATCCCAGGGGCTTGAGAGGCTGAGGCAGGAGGATCAAAGTTTCAAAGCCAGCCTCAGCAAAAAGTGAGGTGCTAAGCAACTCAGTGAGACCCTGTCTCTAAATGAAAATACAAAATAGGGCTGCAGATGTGGCTTAGTGGTTGAGTGCACCTGAATTCAATCCCCAGTACTTCTTCCCCAAACAAAAAAAGAAGAGCAACATAATTGAGAATGTGAGGTTTTTCCTTTAGGAAATTCAAATCTCCACTTGATTTCACTTTATAAGGCCACTTTTAAACAATTTGAAAAACACTTTTTTAAAATTATTTAGAGGTAAAGAAAAGTCATTTTCAACACTTTCTTCTCAATTTAAAAAGAATTCTCTGGAGTTTCAATCAGCTAAACTTTAAAGAATTCACTGGAGTTTCAATTAGTTAAACTTTAATTTTTAGTAACTATGAGAGATAATCTAGCATGTATCTTTTCTTTTCCATAAAACCATGTAACCAAATAATTGAAGCTATGAAGTAACTATTTTTATAGAAATATTCGACCTAAGGTTTTTCAAAAGACTAAGAATGGAGTCATCATATGACTCAAGCTATATCCTCCTGGGTATTTATCCTAAAACGTAAAGTCATCATACTATAGTGATAAATGCATACCCATGTTTATAGCACCACAAGTCTCAATAGCCAAACTATGAAAAAGCCTACATGTCCATCAACGAATAAAGAAAATATGGTGTATACATGTGGGGGGCCACCCATGAGCTATATTAAGCATCCTCTCTCAGCCTTGAGCCACAGGGGTGTTGGTCTGGCATTGCATACTGGCTATCTGGGCTGCATGATGAAGGTGGCCTTCACCTTTGATAGGCAAAGAAGTCTGGACCTGAATGTTACCCACTGGGGCTTGACCAACCCACCCCCTGTCTTATTTGGTGTAGAACATTCTATCAAAAATCCTTTGTTAATCCCCCTATAAATAAAGGGTTTGCCCGTTCTGTCACTCTCTCGCCTTCCAGCACGGAAGCAGGACTCTTAGGGTCACAGGGCCATCTTACCCCTGCGTTGTAAAAAATTACTTCCATGTCCTGTGGTCTATTTGCTGCCAGCCCACACCACGCAGAGGGATGCCATTTCCACCATCCGTGGGGTCATGGCAGCATATATACACAATGGAGTTTTATTCAGCCATAAAAAATGAAATTATGTCATTTGTAGGAAACTGGATGGAATTTGAGACCATTTTGTTTAGTGAAATAAGTCAAACTCAGAAAGCCAACGGTCACCTGTTTTCTCTCATGTGGAAGCTAGAGGTGGAAAAGGAAAAGAATGGTGGGGAAGTGGGTCTCATGAAAATCAAAGGGAGATCAGTAAAGTAGAGAATAGGCACCAGGGTGAAGGAGGAAAGGGGAACACTGGGGAATGACATTGAGCAGATTATTGTATAATTGATGTATAAGAATAAATGCTACCATTATGTACAACTATAATGCACCAATAAAAATATGGTAAAACATAAATATTCCAGCTAATAAATGGAGAAGAAATCATAAAATTAGAATATCACCACTTTGCAGCTCTTAATGAAAAAAAAGTGCTTTTAATGATATTAATAGCTACTAGCAAGACAAAATGAAACCACCTTATATATTACTGGTCTCCTGATAACATCAACAATAACACAAAAGTATTTCTGCCTTTTTAAAAACTTAAGTTTTAATCTGACCAAGCACTAGTAACCAATTTACAGGAAAGCTGTCAGACAACAGAACATGTTAAATGTTGTAATTAAATGAAGTCAGCCAAACTGCAGTCGAAAAGCAACCTGTTTTTCTGGTTTGTTTGTCAGTTCCTTTTCTGGTTCTTGGGATTGAACACTGGATCATTCAACCACTGAGCTCCATCACCAGTCATTTTTATTTTTTGAGATAGGATCTTGCTGAATTGCTGAAGCTGGCATCTAACTTGAGATCCTCCTGCTTCAGCCTCCCAATTTGCTGGGTTTATAGTTATGCATCACTGTGCTTGGCTTACTTAACCTGGTTAAGTAAGTGAAATAAGTCAAACTCAGAAAGCCAAGGGTCACCTGTTTTCTCTCATATGTGGAAACTAGAGGTGGAAAAGGAAAAAGAATGGTGGGGAAGTGGGTCTCAAGAAAATCAAAGGGAGATTGGTTTTTTTGTTTGTTTGTTTGTTTTTTAAAGCATTATAGTTACACATAGTAGTTGGATTTACCCTGACAACATCATACATGCATGAAATTTGATTTCAGTTTATGATCCCTACGTTTCCCACTCCTCCTCCCTCTCCCCATGCTCCTTCCTCTAATCTACTGATCTTTTTTTGAATCATCTATTTATTTATTTTGGATTAGTTCTTCCCACTTGTACATAAAGGTGAAATTCCCTGTGATATACTTATATAGGCACATAGCATGATTTTTTTAAAATTCATTCTGCATTTTCCCTTTTCCATCCCTCCTCTCTCTCTTTTGATCTCCTTCTTTTACTTTACTTGATCTCCCTTATATCTTTATGATGTCCCCTCCTTCTTTCCTTCATTTTGCTCCAGCTTCCACATATGAGAGAAAAGAGTTGACCCTTGATTTTCTGAGACTGACTTATTTCATTTAGCCTGATGTTCTCCATTTTCATTCATTTACCAGCAAATGACATAATTTCATTCTTCTTTATGGCTGAGTAAAACTCCACTGTAAATATACACCACAGTTTCTTAATCTGTTTTTTTATGGATGGGCATGTATGTTGAGTTCATAGTTTGATTATTATGAATTGTGCTTTTATATCATTTAAGTGGCTTTATTAATGTAGTATGCTGATTTTATTTCTGTTAGATAAATACCAAGGTCTGGAATAGCTGGTTTATGTGGTGGTGGCTCCATTCCTAAGTTTTTTGAGGAATCTCCATACTGTTTTCCAGAGTAGTTGCACTGGTCTACAGTTCCACCAGCAATGTATCTTCTCCCTCATGTCTCACCAACATTAATTATTCATGTTCTTGATATTTGCAAATCTGACTTGATTGTAATCAAATCTTAATGTAGTTTTGATTTGCATTTTTCTGACTGCTGGAAATATTGAACATTTTTTCATATATTTGTTGGCTATTTGTGTTTCTTTGGAGAAGTTTCTGATTAGTTCTTTTGCCCATTTATTGGTCAGAGTTTTTCTGAGGTTTTTTGTTTGTGTTTGTTGTTGTTGTTTTGTTGTTTTCATTTGCATTAAGGTTTTCTGAGGTCTTTATATTCTCTAGCTATTAATCCCTGTTAGAGAAGCAGCTGGCAAAGATTCTCTCCCTTTCTGGAGGCTCTCTCTTTATGCTTTTAATTATTTCCTTTGCTGTGCAGAAGACTTTTAGTTTGATGACATCCCATTTATTGACTCTCGGTTTTTTTTCTTGTGCTTTGAGGGTCTTTTTAAAAAGTTTGATGCCAGGACCAATACAATGGAATGTTAACCCTTTGTTTTCTTCTAGCAGTTTCATGATTTCTGCTATAATTTCTAAGTTTTTGACTCATTTTGATCTGACTTTTGTACAAGGTGAGAGGTAGGGATCTAGTTTCATTCTTCTACAGTTGGCTACACAGTGTTCCCATCACCATTTGTTAAAAGGCTGCCTTTTCTTCTATAAATATTTTTTTGCATCTTTGACAAGTATCAGATGGCTGTAAGTATACGGATTTGTGTCTGTGTCTTCTGCTCTGTTCCATTGGTCTTCATGCCTGTTTTGATGCCAATCCCATGCTGTTTCTGTTACCATATCTATGTAGTATAATTTTAGATCAGGGATGTCGATACCTCCTGAATCACTTTTCTTGCTCAATATTACATTAGCTATTCTGGGTATCTCATTTTTCCAAATGAATTTTAGAGTTGTTTTATTCTAATTCTGTGAAGAATGTCATTGGTGTTTTGATGGGGATTGAACTGAATCTCTATGTTGCTTTTGGTAGTGAGGCCATTTTAACAATATTGAGTCTGCCTATCCAAGAACATGGGAGATTCTTCCATCTTCTAAGGTTTTCCTCAATTTATTTTTTCAGTGATCTACAATTTTCATTGTAGAGATCTTTCACTTCCTTATTAACAAGCTTTATTTTTTTTAATAAATAAATTACAAGAAAGAGTGAAATAGAAGAAAAAGGGGAAAGTGTCAGAATTTATTGAATAGCAACAAATTCAGAGGCTACACTTAATTTCACCAGTGGCAGTTCTGTAATTATACACATTATATTACATGCAATGTAATATATATGTATATATGTACATATGTGTGCGTGTGTGTGTGTGTATTACATAAAGGCTAAGAAAGGTTTAGGACAGCCACAGGGGTTCAGGAGTCTGAACTGAGAGCAAAGACAGAGAGCAAATACAGATGCAAAGAGTCACTTTATGGGGTCAGATTAAGATTACCAAGCAGCAGAAAAACTTCTTCAGGATGCAGAGTTGTCAAAGCACAGGAACTTACTCAAGGTTAAGGTCCTGATTGACGGTAGATTTAGAGTGTCAGCTTGGAGTAGGCCATACATGGTCATCAGGAGCAGGAGAAAATGTTCTCCACTGATGCCCAAAGACAGAGATTGGTAGGTTCCTCACTGTGGCAATTTTCTTGGGCAAGACTCATGATGAGGAGAGGCCAAGAAACAGGGGTATGTGCCACCATGTCCAGTCTTGGGGTGCTTCTTCTTTTATAGTCTTGAGTGAAGGGTTTACTTCATTTGGTGGTCTGGTGTGCTTGATAATCTAATGGGCCTGGTTTTTCTAATATGAATTTCATATGCCCATGTATTCATGTGCTTTTGATAAATTTGATAAGTTCACAAGTGGTCATTTTTATTAGCACCACTAATTTATTAATTTGTACCTTTCAGTTGTTCTGGGCATATAGTAATTGTTTCTTGTACAAACAAGATATAGAATCATTCCACCTCTGCACTTAAACTCTAAATGGAGTATCTAATGGCAAATTATTGCTTTACAAAATGGAGTAACTTACAGTTAGCACAACCTGAAAACTGCTGTCTTATACATCAAGGAGTAATTCAGAGCAGGGCAGTTTGCTCTCCAAGAACATTTATACTTTGTAAGAAACTCAGGAATTGTACAAACTAATTATATAGTATGAACTCACCTCCAATACATACACTATTAAAAATAAGCTAGGTATTACATTCTCGATCAAATGAATGACACTTGGTGAATTTTTGAAAGTTGCAAAAATTATTCTATTCAAAAAAATGTTCTGACAATAATTTCATAAAACTTGGAAGGGTGTTTTAGAAATCCTTGAATAGTATTTTAAAAGTCCTTTGCCTCTAGAAAAATGTAAACCATAATGTAGTTAGTGAGACCTTAAATTCAACAAAGTTACAGTCTTTGCCAAACTTCAAAGGAACAAATGGTGTTTACAATTTAGTGTGTGATTGTCACTTTCATGATCCAAATCCTCACAATTTAGTCAACAAAAATCATCACATTAGTTATGAGCTATGTTTCTTTTAGCAGCTAAGACTGGCCACAATTAGTTTTTTTTTATTTTTTTTTCTGAGATATTCATCCAGCCTTTCACACAATGAGCTTCACTATTATTAGATTTATAGAAAAATGAAAATCAGATATTAAAAAATACAATTTTTTAAAAAATTCCAATCTGGAACTCCAGCAGGAAAAATAAGAAAATCAATGAAAAACACCAAAACAAAACAAAACAAAAACAAAAATACTAAACAGATAATGTTAATGCTTCAAGTTAATAAAAAAAGGAAAAGTATTAATAAGATACAGTTTGTACATGATGAAAAAGAATCCTATAACAGAAACAAGGGGGAGAAAACCCAGAGCGATGGGAATTGAAATACTCCCACAACATGATACGCTAAAAGGTACTTATTTCATTTGCAACTTGTATTTATATTTTTAATATAGAAAAAGAACAGCAAGCAACACATTATGTTAAAAGGTACTTATTTCTTTGTTATTTCTATTTAAAGAAGTAATAGCTTTACTTGAATTACATATAGATTGAATGTGAACCTATATTATTAAACTGTTACTTTTTTGGCAAAGTGATTCACACTTTTTAAAAACTTTAGTAAAAAGAACTCTAATTATTTGATTTTTTTAATAATTATTCCACAAAAATTCAGATCCAAGACATTTTTGTGTAAAATTTTTAAAACCCCTGCTTCTAATGGTTCAAGAGGTCATTAAAATCAAATCATTTATTCATCATAGAGATTTATTGCTTTCCCCATTTGACACATTAAAAAAGAAAGATTGTGTAAATCTCTTAAATGCACTTGGGGGGTAGTTCAAATTGTTATATAACTGATTTCCATGTGGATAAAAATTCCCTTTTATGGGTATTAGAACATCTAAATACTGAGGAATTGTTAAAATGAGATTGAACCTACACATCGTCAAGTTAAAATGAAATTTCCCAATTGCAAAGTTACTCTGAGGAGCTATTTCAAATCCCCAGAATTGGCAAATAGTAGCAGCAATTTGCTCTTAAGTAGTCCAAACATTTTTAAATGTCATTTTACATACTGCAAACATCCCAATTCATTAACATCTATTTGACTTAATAATATGGGATTTAGATGCTCACAATATTTCCTTGCCTTGAAGTCTTAATTTTGAGAAAATAAATGAGGCTTACAGAATGAAAATCCATGCTTTTTTCAGTGTAACATGGATATTTGCTTAAAAAGATAATCATTTCTTTGAACAAATTTTTATTCTCCCTTTTTTCATAGATCAGGATAAGTTTAATTATATATTCCTTTTGCTAGATTTTTTTTATATAGTAGATGTGGATATTTTGTTAAAAAGAGATTCTACAAGCATCACTTCATTCTTTATTTTTCCTCATTTTCCATATTAAGGAAAATTTAATGTCCTTGTCCAAAACTTTTTATTATTTTTAGTCAATATTTTAATATCTTGATAAATGCATAATCCTTTCTTATGTAGGCTATGCAATTATATTTTTATGGGAATGTTTTTTGCTGTAATACTTTGTACATTTTTTGCCTACATATTTCTAGAAAGAGAATTCTATAGGAATTTTCAATCTATATATGAAGTGATTTTATTTTAAAGATCATATTGTTGAGTCATGTTTCATTTTGTTTTTAATCCTATTTTTCCCATCTCTGGCTCTGTAGAGCATTTGTAGTTAATGTAATTATTGATTTGCTAGTACTTAAATCTGCCACTTAATTTTTGTTTGTTTTGTTTTTATTTATTTGTTTTTGCCCCCCTTTGGGCTACTTGAACATTTTTAGTATTCCATTTTTACTTGTCTATTTTTTTAGTATATCTCTTCATCCCCTTCTTAGTGATTGCTCTAGGTATTCTATTATAAATACATAACTTATCATAGTTTACTTTTATTAATATATTATGCTTTTGAATAAAGTGCAATGAATTTTACTTCCTTTAATTTACAAAACTATTACTTATTTATAAAATAGTTGTCTAAAATACTTTATATTTGTTGAGTAATCTAACAGATGATGTTATCAGACAGTTTTGTTTCTGCCAGCAAACATAAGTTAGAAGCCATGTGCAGTGGTGCAGTCCTGTAATCCCAGTGACTGGGGAGACTGAAGCAGGAGGATTGGAATTTTGAGGCCAGCCTCAGAAAGTTAACAAGACCCTGTCTTGCAATATATAATAAGAAGGACTGGGAATGTGAAACAACACCCATGTATTCAATCACCAGTACAAAAAAAATAAAAATAAATACATAATTAAAAAATTGAAGAGGTGAATGAAAGTCTATTATATGTACCATTTATTTGCACTTTCCATTATTCTTGATTCCCTCCTGATTTTTCAAGATTTTTCTTATTGTCTCACTTTTGTTTAGAGACCTTGTTTTAAATTTTGTTTTATTTTATTTTTTAGAATATGTCTCCTGGCAATAAAGTCTGAGTTTGCCTTTATCTCAGAGAGCTTAAATATCTTCTTCATGCTTAAATATTATTTTCACTGACACAGATCCTGGTTTGATAGTATTTTTATTTTAGTACTTAAAAATACTATGCCATTTTCTTCTTGATCTTCATGATTTACAATCAGAAATCCATTGTCATTCAAATTTTTTCTCATCCTTAGGAAAAATGTCATCTCTCTCTTTTTTTCAGCAAAGCAGGTTCAACCTGCTTCTCTAATCTGTAAGATTATGCCATTTTCTAAATTTGAGAAGTATTCTGGCATTTTTTTTAGTACATTTACTTTCTCCCTATTTGTTCTTCAATAACTTCAGTGACATGAAAATTAGATCTTCTCTTATGGTCCCACAGGTCTTGGATTCTATTCAGGTTTTGACCTTCTTTTTCAGTCTACAGCTCTCATACTTAGTTCTAATTTTCTATCTTCAAGTTCACTTATTCTCTTCCCTGTCCTGTCCTTCTTACTCTTGAGCTGATCCTAGAATTCTTTTACTTTGGTTATTAAACTTTTTAGTTCTCAAACTCCATTTTTTTAAGTTTTATTTCCTTGTCAAGACTTTTTATTTTTCATTTGTTCCAAACATTTGGCCAATTAGGTTCCCCATTTGGCCTATGTTGCTGGGGATAATGATAGTCCTAGTAAAACTAAAGTATTTTCTGTGGTAATTAGCTAGAGAGGACCAGTTACTATGTACAAGTTTTTCTTCATGATGGACTCCCTTGTCCTTGCCTTTCACTGGGGACAAAGGCTTTTTTATTTTTTTAAAATCTCCTAGTCCCCTCCATCATGTTGGAGGTTTTTCTGGCACCTAAACTGGTATATGAAAGGGAAAGAGAAAGCCTTCTGCTGTTACATGGGTTCCAAGATCTCCAGCCAACCTGCCTATTTCTTTTTATCTTTCAGAATCTTGTTTTTGTTTCATATAACGTCCAGAGTTTTTAGCTGTTCTTTGCGAGAAGAACTAATAAAAGTTTACATCTATTTTATTTTCTTGAAAGCAGAATTCATTGGTAATAGTGCCAGGTATCTTTAACGTGAAGATTATATCAAGATGATTATCAACTTAATTAAGCCTTTAAGAACAGTACAATTGTTTTGATCATTTTATTCCCTGGGAAAATACCCAGACATTGTGAGGTGCACTGATGCTGACTGGTGGAATGCACAGACTGCATCTCTTAGTTTGAATCATTGATTTTAGTTTAAAAGATGTCAGGCAAACACGAAATTACTTGGCACCTCCAGAACTCAGTTTCAACAACTACTACGTGGAAATAGAGACAGCTGCCTAATATGGTAATTGTACAAATTGGATGGGACAATGTAAGTGGACAGTGCCTGGTACAATAAATAAAAGCTTTTATAATCTTAACATGTGTTTCTCTATTAAGATAGCTTTATAAATGATAAATCACTTCTTCCCAGGGTACTAATTGGTACTTTTCTGCCTTGTAATGGTGAAGTGGAATGAAGTTTCTTCAAAAAAAGTATTTTTCCCCTTGGTGCATCATGGGATCAGGTTCCAGAAAGCATCTGAATTGTTTAACAAGCAGGAGTTGACACAGATGAGCACACTGTAAGGACTGAAAATGCATTTGAAAGTATCTTATATTTTGGCCCATGACTCACTCTTTGACATTAATTCTTCTCTATAAGGGATTAATGTACTGAAGAATCAATATGCTTTCAGACAAATCCTACATCAGTGAGTTTCTTTGCTGGTCGGTTTTTTCATTATTAACAACTTATGTCAGCAGTATTCCCTATTCGTCTAGCAGTATTTGAATTTATTCTCTCATTTTAGTCAGGACTGTTGTGCATTACTCCAAAGGTCATTTGTAACTTGATTTACCAAGAAAGCAGATCAGGAATCTATATGAAGACTCAGAGCCCTGAAAAGGAGAGCAGTTAGGAAGAGGATACTATTTAGTTCTATATATTAGATACATGGAGTGAATATTCTGGGTTGTAGTTCTTAAGGTTTGCATTTGAAAACTATATCCCTCAAGACCCCAAAGTTATTCTATCCAAATTTGTTTCTCAATATTTTTATCATGATAGATACCGTTTATTTATCATGATCATTTTTCTACATGAATCCAATGTTTTGACAAAGTTGGCCTTATTAAAATATTCATTTATCTAATCAATATTTAATTATATTAACATTAATCTTATTTTATGTTTTGACAATATTTTTATATTGTGATTAATAATGCATGATTTAGGCCAGATTTTATTTGTAAATTCTATTAACTACTAAAATGAATCAAGATTTCTTCAAGACACCACTGACTCTAGTACTAAGGCAGGGAAAGTATGAGATAAATTTAGAATATATTTTAGTTTCACAGAATAAAGAATGATGCAATAAATTAGAGGGTCATGTTAAAATGATGCAAGTTATCTTCTTTTCTATTTTTTTAAGTTGTATATGGACACAGTATATTTATTTATTTTTATGTGGTGCTGAGGATCGAAACCAGTGCCTCACACATGCCAGTCGAGCACTTTACCACTGAGACACAACTCCAACCCATGATGCCAGTTATCTTAAATGTGTTTCCACAGGACAAATCTGGAACAATTTGAGCATTTGTACAAGTTAATAAAAAAATTCATTTGATTATAAACAACTCACTTGTAAAGAATCTGAGTCTACACTGAGAATATAAAAATGCATATACATATATAATACAACAATAGATAGAAATGAGGGGAAAGGGAAGATTTTTTCTTATAGTAGATTGCTATGCAATAGATACCCAATAAATGATAGGGGTTATGGGCTTGTGTGCCCCCAAAATTTGAATGTTGAATTTCTAACACTCAGGATGCCAAAATATTAATATATATGTTCATATATTTGTAAACATGGCTTTTAAAGGGATAATTAAATTAAAGTGAGGTCATCAGGATGGGCACCAGTACAGTGTGACTGATGACCTTGTAAGAAGGGGAAACTAGGAAACAAAACATATGCACAAAAAAAAAAAAAAAAAAACACCTGCAAAGGTCAGGGGGGTCATGAGAAGACATAGACAAAGACTTGACTCATGGCCAGCATCTTTACTAGGCACAGTGGGTTATCCAATGAGGTTTCCAATGGGGAGTTTACATTGTGCATTTAAAGCAAGCAGGGATGTTTCAGAAGACCATGCAGTGACAGACATGGTCACTGTGACATACCGGCACAGTCCATGTGGGATGTGGGGGTTGGCAGAGCTAATCAAGCAGCTGGATCTAGCTGTCTCACAGGTAGCTGAATGAGTCACATGGAGGACCTGTGAGAAGGGATAGCACTAGAAACTGTCAAATGTGACTAAGCCCTGCTTCAGGTATAAGAAAGTTAAATGTTCAAAATGCATGTAGATAAGACATTTTCCAAAATGTTTATGTCATAAAAGAAACAGAAAGGGGCTGGGGTTGTGGCTCAGTGGTACAGTGCTCGCATAGCACATATGAGGCACTGGGTTCAATCCTCAACATCACATAAAAATCAATAAAATAAAGATATTGTGTCCAGGGCTAGAGTGGTAACTCAGTGGTAAAGCACTTGCCGTGCAAGTGTGAGGCACTGGGTTCGATCCTAGTACCACATAAAAATAAATGAAGGCATTGAGTCCATATACAACTAAAAATAAATAAACAAATAAATAAATTAAATTAAAGATATTGTGTCCATCTACAACTAAAAAAAATTAAAAAAGAAACACTGAAATATTGTGGCAGAATAAATATAATATCCTATATTGTTATACCAGCTAATTTTTTTGAGATTTTCAAATACTTCTAAATTACTGATCATAAAGGAAATTATTTCTAGGAAAAAAAATACAGGAATTCAAAACAGAGGGCTCTGATTCATGCCCAGTATAAAAAAGTAAATTTCCTCTTTAATTTTCCTATTTAGAAGATTTCTTAAACTGAGCCACAAGGAGAATAAAACTGCAAATCACTTGGACACTCTCAATTTGTGGATTCTTACATGCTATTAGCCTGTAAAATCAAGCAAACATCCTCAAACAAAACAAAATAATGGTTGAAAAAAAAAAATCGTGCTTGTTAAGCCATGGTATTAAAGAGGCAAAGTCAGGTCCAGATTGCCATTTTTAGGAAGAAAACTTCATATGTGACATGTGTGTTAGTGCAACTATAGGGGTGCTAACTGTGACCAATAGAATCACATGTTCACTCGTCTATTTGTTTATTTATTTGTTAATTCAGTTATTAGTTGAAATATCTACTGAGTGCCTCCTATGTGCCACACATTATGCTAAGTGTTGGATCAAATGCGGTAAGTAAACCTTGAAAGAATAAAAGTATGGAGAAAATAAAGACAGGTATTTGGACTAGGCAGTTCACTGAAGTGGAGAGAGATTACCCAGGAGCCAAACATGAAAACTCCTCTTCCTTTATCCTGGAAACTCAGTGGGACTCTGGGCCAACACTGGCCTATCTACTTTACCAATGACTACAAAAAGCACAAAACAATATAAATTGCACATTTTCATGATGTTGTAAAATACTCTATAAATGTAAGCATTTCATTGAAAACCAGCACTACAAAATAAACTTTTTCTACCTTTTAATGTTGTTTTAGTCAGCTTTTTTCACTGTTGTGACTAAAAGATCTGGCCAGAACAATTTTAGGGAAGGAAAAGTTTATTTGAGGGCTCACAATTTCAGAGGTCTTAGTCCATAGAAGGCTGGCTCTATTCCTTGGGGCTCAAAGTGAAGCAGGATATTATGACAGAAGAGTGTGGCAGAGGGAAAAAATTCACATATTGATCAGGCAGCAGAGAAAGTCTCCTCTCTCCAGATGCAAAATATACATCCCATAGCTTCCAATGAACACCTCTAATGAACCAATTCCTCCAGCCATACGTCACCTGCCTTCAGTTACCACACAGTTAAACCCTCAGGGATTAATTTCCTGTTAGGTTAAGGTTATAGCCCAATCATTTTTCCTACAAATCTTCTTGTATTATCTCACACATGAATTTTGGGGGACACTGCATCTAAACCATAACACACATTCCAACCAGTTCTGACATATTAGTCCTTCTCTCTCCCCTTGTTTTAATATTTCCCAAATTTTGCCATATTGTCACATATAATTTTCCCAACAAATTATAGTCAATAAGTTTCTTGTCTCATTTAAAAAAGTACATGTTTCTGTAATCATTTGTTCTTGATTCAACTCTTGTAATGAGAAAGAGGGTGTAATTAGGTTCGTGTCTATTTCACCTAGTCCTGTGATTCTTCTCCTGTTTTCCTCTACCCCCCCACCACATTGCACCTAAGAAGTACTTAAGAGGAAGAAGGATAGATAAAAATTAGAAAGGCCTTGGTGGACAGTACTGGTGTTCCATGGCTCCTCTACACTGGATCTTCTGCACACAGGGGTCTTTCCCCATTCTTCAGATCCCTTTCATTTAAGAAGATCTCTCCAGTACAGATTTCTTCTCTAACAGGCCACTTGGTCTCTCCTTAGAGCCCCTGGTTTTGAAGGTCTAGTCAATAGAAACACCTTGAGTCCTGGGCTCCTGCATGACCCCATTCTGGACCACAGTAAATACATCCTGTTTCCTTTGTTCCAAGGATAGGAGTAGGGTAGGAGTCTTTCCTGGCACAATGGTATTCCATCTACCCACTGTCAAGGCCAGACTGCCTTCACAATTATTGTTAGATCAGATATTCAAACTCACTGTGTTGGCTTTTAGGTTACATTAAACCTTAATGGTGCCCAATGATAAATTATGACCTAGAACCATAAGTTCACTGAAGTCAATTACGGAACAAGGTCATGAATGAGTATTTCATCCAGCTATTAATGTCAAGACACCACAGATAGATTTACATTTAGTTTTATAACAAAGAATATAATCTGATTCATTCTCAAAATCAATGAGTGCCAATGGGCATTATTATTAAATACTAGACTTTTATATTTTTAAGATGCCATTATATAAGAGATGCAAAAATCCCTTACTGCTTTTCTGATTCCATTTTCCTGCAAGGATTGAAGAATACAGGCTTTGATTGCATGTGCACTGTTAAAATAATCCTAATTTCCAATAGCGATTTTTCATTGCTTGAACAGTATATGCAAGCCAGGAAAATAATGTCAAACTTATGCCACAAAAATTAAAGGCAGTTGTTTCTAATTGTAGGATGGATCCTGTGTTGTCAAGTCTCCTTCAATAAAAGGAAGGCATCAAGGTTTGTTTTTCTCTATCTTAATTACAAATCTTAATTCAACAAAACCAGAAAAGCTAGGATATATTTGATTTGTGAAATAATATCCACTGCTTTTATAGAGTTTTCACAGGTTTTTTTTTAATATCAGTTATTAAAAATAAAAGTACTCTACTCTGTCAGGTCTTATGACTATACTACCAAAAAGGTGTCATTTTTGAAAACAGAAGTAAAATTTGGAAATTCATTGCAGTATATTAGGGTTCCATTTACAGAACAAAAATAAGTATGTAGAAGAAATATTTTATGCATCTTTAAACAAACAAAAATAAATAGATATAATCTATCACACAAATGCCATCATGAAAGATCATTATTTCATGCTGTCTCAGATTACCATAAGATATTATTTATATGTTTTGCCTTCTTTCTAATAAAAAATAATTATTCCCTCAGAGAGCAAGATGATCTCTATTCTGGATTTGGTTTTAAATAGTATTCTACATAAGTTTGCATGTCTCTAACTATCTGCAGTGTAGATTAGTAGAAATTAGGCATGCAAATGCCAATTGTCTTCTTTTCTCCCCCTTCAGCATCTCACATAATACAGAAATGTAGTTTGATTGGGTGTAGACTTGTGTCTTGACCAGGTGTAGTCTAAACCCATTGTTAGTGATTAAATGTAGAAGATCTTCTAAATTTCCCCTGAAAGATTACATCCTAACTGAAGAATCTGCTTGCAATAATATGCAGCTCAATTTTATAGTTAACATGGTATCTTGCAAAACAGGCTTATTGATAGGACTCAAAAAGTTAATCTAAATTTGGAGAAGATTTCACTTTACTTCCAAGAATGACTTCTGACTGAATTAGGAATGTCTCCCCCCCGCCCATGTATGTAAAATCTTGGTCCTAAATTCCTTTGTTGTAAGGAGAACTCATAACAGAAAAAACTTTTCTATGCAATTAAGTTGCTATTCTGACTGTGCGATGTAGGAGATCTGAATGGGAGGGAGTGCAATCTCCTGGAGATAATGAACTTCTCAGAAGGCCAGAACCTGGGTTTATAGCACCTCATTTTTTTATTTACCCTGTGCTCAAGCTCATTATCTTGTAAGCAGAGAAAGGAGAAAGAAAAAGTCACAAAACACATAAAGAGAAAGTTTATGGAAATAATTGGATAGCAGAGTTGTTTCAACAAGAAAAATGACTGGATTCTTTTTCCAAATTAAGTTTGTTTATTTCTGATTCTCTAGAATCACTGTTTCTAGACCACAATGATTACTACTAAAGGATTCTTAGGGATTACAAACAAGTAAGATAGTGTCTCTACCCTCAAGAGCCCTGTAGTCTTCTTGGAAAAGACTTATGCATAGGAAAGCAAAAATTTTACGGACAACATGATTAATTAATTCTATCAGAGAATTAGAAGGAGTTGCAATACATACAGAGAAGCAAGACCTAAGAGAGCAAATATTGTGCTATTAAAATGAAACTATATAACCGTTTTTTATGAAAATTACAGAATGCACAATAAAAAGGCAACTCATAAAATATTAATTCTGAGTAAGCATCAAATTAAAAAAAAATGCTGAAGCTCAAATGAAAATTTTCATTATGAAAATAACTGTTATTGGAAGACTGCTTTCAAATGTTCATATATGGCTTTTAAATGTAAATTCAAAACCATAGGGAAAGTTCATATTAGAAAATCAAAAGCTTGAATCTGCATCAATTCATAAATAATAAAAAAGAAAAAGAAAAAAGTAATAAACATCATTTTTCCAGGCTCACAGAGAGATCTGGAAGAGGAACAAGCAACCCACTGTTCTCTGAAAAACTGCTGTTCCAAGAGAAAATTCAGCATAAAAAAGTTAATAAAGCAACAGGTACCATAAATATAGACTACCTATGTCTCTTCTTAATTTTTACAAATTATAAGCCACAGAAATATCTGCTAGAATATAAAGTAAAGAAACCAGAATAAAAACATTAAGCCAAACAAAATCATGACAAATATATATATATATATATATATATATATATATAAATTCTTATTCCTGATTAAAAAAAAATAGTAATCATAGTTGTCTAACGGGTAGAATAGAGATAGAAGGGTAAAAGCTCTTCTCAAACTGTAAGTTTCAATGAAACTTAAGTTTATAATCATGATATTTAAGTAAAATTCTCTTGCTGGAGTAACTTGAATTTCTGGTGCATTTGCCTTTCTATCCAAAAACCAAGAAAGGTGTGGAAGAGATAAACTGGAATTTGAGGAAATAGTGGGAGAATGTTTGATCAACATATAAGCATTAACTGTGTAAACAGATGGATATAACCAACTTAGCCCAACCAGACCATTGATCCCATGGGAAAATCTTTCTGACTTTTGCCAATGATTCAGACCTTCAATTTGAATTTGAGCAGAAGAGCACCAATACTATGCATTGGTAAAATGATGTCTCTTCAATCATAAAACAGAAATTTGACTGGAAGGTCAATGAGACTTTGATTATCTGTGGCTCTATTTTCAGTATGAAGAAATTGAAGTCTATATGCATGATATTTCTGGAGGCATTAGAATTTTCACATGAAATGATTTGCTTCAGTAAATGATCCACCCAACATTTGTCACTGATTTTATACAGGGTTTTTCATTATGCTTATTCAACTTTTCTTTATTAAAAACTTAAACATATCATTCTCTGATAAATAATTCCTCCCTAAATTTGCATATGTTCATTCAAATTTAGAAGGGACATTACTCATGCTGTCATGTTGAATTCAACCCACAACTTTGTAAAAGAAGGAAGAATAAAATTAGACCTAAGTAAAGCATGGAGTTACAGCAAAATGACCTCTTGGAAAAAAATATCATTTTGAAATGCTGCCTAATTCTACCACATCACTAGAGACTGTTTCTATAGTTAAAGTTTAGAGGGGAATATATAAAAGAAAAAAATCTGGTAGCTTAAAATTCATTACCTTGGTGAGGTCTGGGTTTTGCTTAAAAAAATGATTTTCCTGTTTGAAATTCTTACCAATACATATATTGTAAAAGTATAACCTTTAACTTTCAAACAAGTTTGACAGAGATCCATCTGATATCAAGTTGTAGTTTTCTGGATGATATTTCATCTTTCCAAATAATAAGGTAGCATTTTTTTCCTGGCCTCATCCTCACCCCTGCTTCTGATTGCTGAATCCTTTTAGGGAATGAATCATTGTTTACAGTTGCTTCATCAAGTATTGCTGAAGAATTTAATACAATGGTTCCTGTCTGCTATAAGATTCAGGATTCAGGGCTGGGGCTGTAGCTGTAGCTGAGTGGCAGAGTGCTTGCCTAGCATGGGTGAGGCACTGGATTCCATCCTCAGAACCACATAAAAATAAAAATCAAATCAAATCAAATAAAGTCCATCTACAACTACAATTTTTTTTTAAAACTTAGGATTCAGAAACTTAACGTACATATTTTCATTATAGAGAAACAGTATACTGCAGCATCATAGAGAATCATTGAATTCAGACACAAGGAAAAAAAAAATCAACCAGATGAGAACATTTTAAAATATACTCCTAAAATACAGTAAGAAGGCATAGACGTTTGATTCTGTTCAAAGTCTCTAGAAACAAATGAGTCAAACATTATAAAAAGACAAGCATCAGAATGAGGTGAGAGAGTTTGGAAATAGAAAAATAAACAGAACTTTCAGCTGTGTAACAACCTAACAGGACACATTGAGTTGAAAAATTCTCCATTTGGTGAATGATTGTAAATACTCAGCTCACTGTATTATACAAAAGTGAAACTGACCTTAAAGATAGCCAGAACACTTTAATAGACAATCAGTTCCTGTGGTGGAGCACTTATCAATATTAGTTCATAAAAGTAAAAGGAATTGTCTCTATTCTCAGATAATCCACCTGCTCTTTTGCTTTATTCAAGGCTACAGATATTCATTTAATACCATAAACTGGTGTGCATACTAGAGTTTCAGTAAGCTAAGGATTTTTTAAAAACTCTGATTTTGTTTAGCTCTCAATTGTATTTGACAAAGCAAACTGATGGCAATTCAATTTTTTCAAAACAGAATAAAACAAAAATCCTCAAACAAACAAAAAAAAAAAACTACCTGCATTGAGATTTTAAATAGCACAATGTAATTATTTTTCATCTTCCCAACTACAATGTTTATTAAATCCAATCAATTATCTATCCACTTCACTCTAAATGGACAGACTGAACTGGGCAGTTAGGGGAAACTCTTAAGTTAGGACAAGCTATTTTTTCGATGTCAAAAACAGATTGAAAGCTTTTCATGCTTCATGAACATTCTGGGCTCCTTGAAGGAAAGAAGTACCTAAGCCTAGGGTTGGAGCATGCTTTTCTCACATACACCTGTTCTGTGTTTAGAGCACTGGCCCACAAATCACCTCTTCATCTTTGTCAACCTCAAAGCCTCAATTCTTCTCCAGTGACCTGAGGCTGATGCAACAAAGGAAGGCAATTCCAAAGCAATGTCAAAGGGCTTTTGCTACCAAAAATAGCACCCTGCTAAAATCTGATAGCTAGAAAACTAAAAGGTATTGTTTGCATTGGTTTTTATGTAGGTCATCTTAAAAATAAGACAACTGAAGCACAGTTAATTCAGGTTCCTTTTGTTAATCCAAGGAATGGAGCTTTCCATACCAAGTTCAAGACAGAAGAGAAACAGAATTATAGAGTTTGTGCCAGAGGCAAGCAGCAGCAGAACCCCTGACTCAGAAGGCCAGCACTGCCCCACTGGCTGCCATTAACCACTTCAGCACTCCTGGTTCCCATGTTTTAGACAACAGACAGTCCATGTATCCTGGTAGTATCCAAGCACTTCTATCCCATTTGGTAGGGTACACCCATCTCTTTCTGTCTTTACAAAAGGTATCAAGAAAGTTCTATTGCATTTTGGCATTTTATGCATCCTCTGCTGCTGCCAAGCTTATTTATAATGGTATTAAAAATGAAATTTAAATTTTAAGCATTTAAATATAAATAAATTATAGATGTGTGTATATATATATCAGTATATGGGATATATATACATGTGTGTAAATATGTATGTAGTTGTGCATACATGTATGTATATAATTATGAAAAGCATTTTCGTAATTACTTTGTTGATGTAGTTTCCAGAAATAGGGGAGGTATTCCTTGATTGGAAACTATGAAATGCTGCTTGTGGCCTCAGTTTCCAAGTTTAAGTGTTTTCAAATTAGTACAATGCAATGCCTTCAAGTGCCATTTTCACATGACTATTTTAAACCCATTATACTAATATGTTGTTTTGCTTCCCATTTCTAAGAACACTGTGAAGATATAGAAAATACCTGATCATTTCTAATTATTTGATATCTGTTAAGCACACACATAGAAAAATGATAATATTTAGAAAACAATAAAGAAGGCAGATAGGCAGAGAGAATGTAAAGATAGACTAATAATAACATGGTGCATATGTTTGCCTTATTTGATGAAGTATATCCCCACTAATATTTTTCACTTTTTTATAATGACAGAAAAAGAAGGCAGAGAAGAATCACAGCTATAATAATATACATGCACTCACTGAGTTTTAACTCTGTGCTAGCAATCTTGCTAAATCCTTCTCACAAATTACTGCATTTAATCTTTCCAATAATCTTACGAAGGAGGTAGAATAACCATTGCAAATTTATAAATGAGAAGCAAGTGCAAGGAGGTTCAATAGCATAAGTGAATTTGTCATAGTAGTAAGGAGAGGAGTCATATTTGATACTCCCCTTTATCTGAAAATTTGGAGAGTTTACTATTTAAAGTGGTAACTGTGTACCCTTTTCCATTTCTTCCCTGGCTCTTTTTACAAACTATGCTTTTAAGAATTGTTTTGTCTTAGTTGCCACCAGCTTCTACCAAACACTGGAAAAGATCAAGTAAGAGAGAAAAAACAGAGTGAAAAACATCATCAAAGAATAGCAACAGGTCACTTGGCACTATTTCTTTGTTTCGGATCAATGGTCTTTATCAGCAAAATTATTTCAGATGGTTAACAAAGTAACCTCTCTAAACACCTTAGAAATCAAATTCAGAAATGAATTAAAATTATATAATTTGGGAAATGGAGCATGTGGGGGACAAAAAGATCAATCTAGAAATCACCTTCACTAATTTACACTTGAAAGAGCACATCACATGACTGCCACATGGGTCTCAAGACTAATGTAGATTGTCAACAAGATTGTGAATTTCTTGAGGGTTGAAGAGCTATGTCTTGATGACCTCCATATCTACAGTGTTGCCAAGTATTTATTGAAATTAATCTAGAAAATCCCTCAGTTCTAAGCAAACTGGGATGGTTGGTCACCCTAAAATAAAAAATTTAAAAATCAAAAAAACTCTTTGTAAATAGTCATTTCAATTGGAGGAAAACAATGGGTTAGTAAATACATTTTAAAACCCTAATGATTGCTTAAGTCTTTGTCTTTTTACTTGTTTGTTTTTGTTCTTGTTTTGAGAAGTGGTTGGGTTTTCAAATCTCAAGAATTCTGCAATCTGGAGGCAAAATAAATTCATATGCAAATCAAATACTTATATGCTCAGTTAAAAAGAACTCTGTGAGTTAAAGTTTTAAAAGCAAGGTAGATACATGAAGGTGGTAGGTCTTTTTGCAGTTATTTAGACAAGCATAAAACCCTGAATATTCTAGACCAGAGAAGAAAGGTATCTGCTTAGACAAGAAAAACATGATTTAAATTAAGCAAAGGAGAACTCAAAAAAGATTCTAAGGCAGTAGTATTTAGACCTGTCTGTCCATTAGAATCACCTGGGGTGTGATACAAAGCTTATCACCCTAGACATTCTAATTTCATTGTTCTGGAATGGGATATAGACATAGATTTTTTGCACATTTCTATAGGTAAATTTATATGTAAACTGTTACATTCCAAAGAATCACTGTTTTCTTGTGGAAATAAATAAAACTAACAAAGAAGAGGATCAGAAATGAAATGGGCTTTTTCTTAAATATTTGTTTTAATTGTAGTTGGACACAATACCTTTATTTATTTGTTTGTTTTTATGTGGTGTTGAGGATCGCACCCAGTGCCTCACACATGCCAGGCAAGCACTCTATGTTGAGCCACCACCCCAGCCCCAAATGGTCCTTTTTATTACTAATAACTAACACTGTATCTTCTAATATTATAATAAAATTGAAAAGAAAACATTTCTGCATATATTTATATTTTCTTTCAGCCTGGGTGGAAGCTGAGAATTGCTAACTTTTTGTTGAGGGACCATTTACATGTGAGCAGATTACTTGGGTAGCAATACCTATTAGAGACAAACTTGTCATTCCAACTGTTTTGCATGGCAAAAGTTATCTCTACATACAAATGCATGCATGCAGGCCATAGTGCATCAGGATTGATTTTTTAATCAGATAAAGAAAGGAAACAAATTATCATCAGTAAAATTCTTTTCTAAATTGAAACCCAAGGACATGTATAAAGAGAAATGAACATTTTGAATCCCTAATAGGATATGAAGCAAACAACCTCTTAAATGCTGTTTTTAAATTTCTCGAGGTCAATAATGGCAAAATGTTCTAATGTACTGATTTCTCAGTGACCCATGTCAGTTGACTAGATAATGCAAGTCTTATACTAGTGAAAAAAAATCAATATCTTAGAGACACAGATAAATGAATGGGCATTCCTGATGTGGTATTTTCAAAAACCAGATTAAGAAATACTTGTTTATATTCTGAATAATTTCTTAGGTCTCAAAAACATCATATTCAGAAACTCTAGTATAGAAATAAATGTGATTAATTAAAAAGTTACTTGAATTGATATGCTGTTAGATACATCCACATAAGAGTATAGAAACTTAAGACTTTAGATATTTAAGTAGGAATGGTAAGCTGCAAATCTCTCCAGCAGAAATGGTAAAAGGAAAATGAAAATTGAAGTCAATTTGAAACAAGAAATTATAAAGAAACTGAATTACGAATAGAAATTTAAAATCTTATCCTATGTACAATCTAGGCAAATCAGTTTTGCTTCTTGTGACCTGATTTTTACATTTGAAATATTGATTTGAAAGCAAACAAAAATCTTGCTGGTGGTATTATCTACAAACAGTGGCTTAGATTGATAAGGTAATTAGAATGAGATGATCACAATGACTAATCAACTTAGTAGTAAAATTCTGAAGTCACAATCTTAAATTTATAAGCTAGAGTAGCCATTTCTCAAATTAGTATTATGTAAGTTGATAATAAATTTAAAAAAAATTGTATATCCTTCTTTGGTGAATACATTGCAATACTTTCACTGAAAGATTATACAATTCTGTAGGATCTAAAATGATAAGTACTTTCCAAATACAATATATTTTTAAAAATAAAACCCATATTTAGGGCTGGGGATATAGCTCAGCTGGTAGAGCACTTGCCTTGCATGCACAAGGCTCTGGGTTCAATCCCCAGCACCACAAATATATATATTTGAAAAAATATTTTAATAGAAGACATTACTAAGTGATAACCATTTTTTCTATCTTTACAACTGAAATAAATATTTTATTTAATCTTATTAAAATGTCCAAATGTCCTGCAAATACTCCAACTGATAGATACTTGATCATCAGATGGAAATTGTTCAGCTGTTTCAGCAGAGTTTGTGAGCTGCAAAGGTGAGTTTTTGCTGATTATCAGTAGGAACAATCTCTTTCCATTATCAAAATGAAACTGTAGATCAATTAAGTAATAAGAGCTATCAAGTTCAGTTAATGAGAACTTTAGCAAAAAGAGAATGATTCTTATTCATTAATGGTATATTTAGGTATATGATGTGAAGAAAGAATCCATGTTGTTTTTACCAAGTGTGACAAAGCCCAGGCCTGCTGGACCTTGAGTGAAACAAAAATTTATGATACTCTTGTAGACATGAATTGGATTTATACACACACACACACACACACACACATGCACACACACATACACACACGTATGCACATGTGGCAAGCACAATTCCTCGCACAAAGCAGAAAATTCAATAAGTATTTGTTGAATAACTGTGGTTTCCTCAAAGAATGAACAAATAATTGCAAGCAACATCTAGATTAGTAATTATCAATTATGTAATATCTCTGGGTTTATTCAGAATTTATTTCCTTATTTTAACAAAAATCCCAATGTCTTATTTATAAACTCTTATTTGGATTGCTGGAGAATCCTCTTAAATAATAGCCAAAACACAAATCCTACATTTTCATAAGAGTTTTGATCGCTAGCATCATACCTTAACACAACTAAAATGCACCATGGACCACACTGGGTAAGGTTTTGCTTCTGGCAAAATAGCTCTTGTTTCCTCTCCTCTTGTGTTCCACCAGGAAGCCAGATTTGATCTGTAACACAGTATGTTCTATTTTTCAGCTGATGAGAGAAGTCTCTCTGATCCATCAGGCTTTTTCATCAAGAGTCAATGTCAGTATCTCCTCAAAGAAATAACCAGGCAATCAGACCAAAACAAAGAGTGTACACTGACAAACAAACAAAACCAGTAGCAAGATATCATTGCATTCTCAATATTGTGTGTAGAATTATCATCAAATCCCTTCAGTTTTATCACTGGTATGCCTGCCAAACCTGTCTATCCACTTTTTTTCTCTTTCCATCATATGTACTTTATGTTTTCCAAATCATATCAACTTTCAGCAAACAACTAGCTTCATAAATGTGCTTTAATTCTTTCACCATAAGTCTGCTTGAATTTTTTCACCATGACACTTCCAATCCAGTCTGCATAGTGCAGGCATAAAACTTTCAAAATGTGAATCAGGTTTCCTGATGCAGTTATAATATCTAATATGGATTTAGAAAACCTGCATTATTCTCAACAAATACAAATGGTATTTTTCATGGAACTAGAAAAGGCAATTCTAAAATTCATAAGGAAAAACAAAACACAATAGTAGCTAAAACAAACCTGAGCAAAAAAGAGCAAGGCTATAGGCATCACAATATCTGATTTCAAAATATACTACAGATTCATAGTAACAAAAGAATCATGGTATTGGCATAAAAACAAACAGGTAATCCAATGGGATAAAATAAAGAATCAGAAATAAACCCACACATTTATGGCAATCTGATTCTTGACAAAGGTGCCAAAAACATATATTAGAGAAAAGATAGTCTCTTCAACAAAGGTGCTGGGAAAATTGGTTATCTACATGTAGAAGACTGAAATTAGACCCCCCTATATCTTAATCTGGACAAAAATCAACTCAAAATGGATTGAGGACCTTAATATAATACTTGAAAATTTGAAATAACTAGAGGAAAATAGGGGAGATAATTCAATATATTTGCCTAGGCAAGAATTTACTAAATATGATGCCAATACTTCAGAAATCAAAAGCTAGAATTGACAAATGGGATTACATTAAATTAAAAAAGCTTTTGCACAGCAAAGAAAACAAGAAAAGAATGAAGAGACAGCCTATAAAATGAAAGAAAATCTTTACCAATTTTTTTATCTGATAGAAGATTAATATTAGGAATACATAAAGAACTTAAAAATCTTAACAAGAAAAGAAAAAGCAATCAAATCAATAATTGACCAAAAGATCTAAACAGACACTTTTTGAAAAGAAGAAATACATATATACAATAAATAAATGAAAAAATTCTCAACACCTGTGGACATCAGGAAAATGCAAACCAAAACTACATTGGAAGTCCAACTTACCCCAGTCAGAATGGCTATATCCAATTCCAAAAAATACCAAACACTGGTGAGAAGATGGAGATAAAGGAAGCTTACATACTATTTCTGGGACTGTAAGTACGACCAATATGGAGAGTAGTATGGAGGTTTTTCAAAAATTGAAATGTAGAACTCCCATATGATCCAACTACCTGCCTCTTGGGTGTATACCACAGCATATAAAATAGATACCTGCATGCCACATTTATTGCAGCAATATTCACAACATAAGATATGGCATCGGTTTAGGTGTCTTTCAACAGATAAATGAATAAAGAAAATATGGTATGTATGTATGCACAATGGAGAATTTTTCAGCCATTAAAAGTCATGAAATCATGTCATTCACTGGAAAATGAATGAAAGTAGAGGACATCATGTACAGTGAAGTAAGCTATACCCAGAAGACCAGCATTGCAAGTTCTCTCTCATACATGAAAAGTTAAATAAGAAAGATGGACAGAGAATTTCAAGGAAGGGAACTAGGAAGAAGAGAAAGATATGGGAAAGTGGGAAAGACACAAGGGAGGGTGGGCATAATCAAAGCAGGATATAAGCCTGTATGGAAATGTCACAGCACCACCCACTAATTTGTGTGGTTAATATGATTAATAATAACTATGAAAAATGAAAACCTGCATTACCTGACCTTATTCTACAGTATGATTTCCCCAAGGTTTTGGTTATTCATTGTAACGTAACAAAGCATCCCAATCCTTAGTGACTGAAGAAACAATCATTTATTGGCTCCTAATTTTGTAAGGTGAGTAGGGCTTGAAAGGATGGCTCACCTCTGCTATGTGTGGCATTGCTTAGGGCCACTCATCTGGGCTGGGAGAAGCATTTCCAAGAGAGTCCACTCATGTGTCTAGAAGTTGATCCTATAGGTTGAGAAATTTTTCACGACTGTAGGTGAGGGGACTCAGTTACCTTTAAATGGGCCCCTCATTGTTTCTGGCAAGATCTCCTCACTGCATGCAGCATGATTTCAAAAAGCAAAAAATTCAATACACCTGTCTTTAAATTCTGGCATCAGAAGTGATACAATATCATTCCTGACATACTTTATTTACCAAATTAGTCACAGTCCTGGTACATATTTCAAGAGGGTAGATATTTACAGGAAACTTTAATCAGTGAATGTAGTGATAAAGAATTTCTAATTATCTTCAGTTCCCAAATTTTATGCTATTCCTTTCTTCTCTGTTCTATTCTCTTACATGTATTGTACCAAGATAGAATTTTGTATGGATAAAACTCTAGAAGAAGCATACATGTAAATTTGTACCAGTTCTCCAGAATTTATCCAATTTACAATTTATGATATGGCCAAATCCTGTTAAAGTATTTTGTTTGTTTTCTGTAAACTAGAGCCCTTTCTTACAAGCTATCAGCCTTAATATTCAAAACAAAAATATATACTTGAAAATACAGGCCTTAGGCATATACTAATTTTTCTGGAAAGGTTGCCTGCAAAGGATTATTTTCTGAGCTTTACAAAGCCTTAAACTATTTGGCTATCATGTTTGCACTGTATACAGTATTCATTGGAAAGCCATTCTTAACAAGTTTTAAAGTTCATCTGTAGATTAATGCTTCTTAAAAATATTAATGATTTTATATATATGTATGTGTATATATATACATACACATGTATATATACATATAAATAAAATAATTATTTGCAATATATATTTCAGAGGAAGAATGAACAACTTCAAATAAGCAATTATGTAAGTGATGGTAAGGACAAGGAATGCTGAAATGAATTTAGGGTATTTCAGAAAAATATGGAATACTTCTATGAAAGCGTTTCTTATTGTTACCATATTATCTAAAGGCAGATTCTTTTATTTATTTATTTGTTTGTTTGTTTGTTTGTTTGTTTTGGACTGGGGATTGAACCCAGGGGCACTCTACCACTGAATCACAGCCCCAGCCCTATTATGTATTTTATTTAGAGACAGAGTCTCACTGAGTTGCTTAGTACCTGGATTTTGCTGAGACTGTCTTTGAGCTTGAGATCCTCCTGCTTCAGCCTTCTGAGCTGCTGGAATTACAAGCATGCAACACCTCTCCTGGCTAAAGAATGTTCCTTTGTAAGTGCAGTCTAGTGAATAACCATATCTTTAGATGTTTTGAGGTTAAAATGCAAGAATTATTAGGGAAGGTGAAAAAATAGCTAGTAATAGTAAGTTCAGTCTAGTGAATAACCATGTCTTTAGATGTTTTGAGGTTAAAGAACAAGAATTATTAGGGAAGGTGAAAAATAGCTAGTAATAAAGTAATCATTAAACTATATAAAAATTATATTAGATCACTAGGTCTGATCCCCAGCACCACACTAAATAGATAGATAGATAGATACAACATTAAAATAAATAGATAAAAACATTAAAAGTGTAAAATATTTTACACTTTCTTGAAAATTTGAAGCATAAAAGTCAGCTTGATATAAATTTTATTGAAAAAATATATTCATAAATACATTGTGACAACTATTATATATATTGCATACACACACACAAAGCAATATACAATAACGGTTTGGGGTGATAATAGTTGAACTTTGTTGCCCCTATAATTTAAATAGTCTCAAATCTACATTAATTTTTCTATTAAAAGAAAAATTATGTACACAAATGACAATTTTTAGTGAAAAATTAATAGTGAAAAGAAACCCTTAGGACAAAACAGAGATGGACACTGTAAAATTAAAACAAATTTTAAAAATTAAAAATAAAATAAAATAGACAACATTCATTTCTATTTTACAGAAAGGAAATAAAGGCAGGCTGTGGAAGGAAACCGAAGCAAGGGGCTATGCAAGTCACTGGTCGAAGAGTTGGTTCACATACAGACTGTTAAGAAACTAAAGACATATTTCAGCAAGATCATTTGCAGTAGTTGGTTTTCTTCATTATTTCCTAATTTACTATTCCTCAAGATATCACATGATGTTTTCTCTTTCCCAGACTGAAACCTTGTCAGTTTCTTCTCATATCAGTCTACCCCTCCATATGAGTCTCAATTTCACGCCAAGGTGCTGACTTAGCAGAAATGCCTTACCCAGTGGCATAGTGACTGCCACCCCTACACATGAGACACTTTCCGTTTATATTCATCAAGGAAGTACTCCACAGGCACCCAAACCATGGATCCAGATCTTAGTTTGTTATTTGATTATCCCACTTAATCCCATTAGACAATGATTTTTTAAAAAGCACAAAAACTGCTGACAAAATGCCTCTGCAAACATTAAAAATCCCCTATGTGAGGAGCATTCAATTTCACAATTAGTTTTTGCAAAAGCTAGTGTTTAGATTTAGTTAAATATTAACCAGAGACAATCCCAAGTAAAAATGAAAAACATCAAGTAGAAAATAAAGTCTCACATGTTAGTGTGATTTAGTGAATGGAGCTTACTTTTGTTCTTTCTCACTAAGAAATCTAGTGACTCTCTAGGAGCATTTTCTCCATAAGGTAGTCAGATGTTTCAGTCTTTTCAGAAACTTAGATTCAAAGTATATTGACAAAGTACAGAGGGTGACCCATTTCTTTTCATCACAAAACCTGTTTCGAGGGCATGCATTCTATATATGTTAGCACTAACAGGAAATAAAATATCAATGTTTAGAAATTTAAAATGTCCTCGGTAAGAAGAGACTGAAGAATCAACAAGGAAAGGCCCCAAAACTTTTCTAGTAAATAAGCCAGATGAAAACCAATATTTTTTTAAAATCATGTAATTGTGAACAGAGAAGATGTTCAATAATGAAGTGATCATGTAATACTCAATAAAATATTTATCTAAAGATAAATATATATATTCCTTTTAGGTGACTAATATTATTGGACTTATCAGATCAGAGTCACAAAAGCCACAGAATGATCCAAGCAGATTATTTACTCAAGCCTTCATGTCCTCATCAGCTAAATGGGTCTAAGGAGTAATCATATTAAAATCTTTCAATTCACAAGGAATTTAGGGAAAGTATTATACTAATATTATTATATAAGTGTGTTTAGAAAACAAAGCTCTGAAAATGCTGACCACTTTCTCTTTCTAATCCTTTACCAAAATGATGTGGAACCAAAATATGAAAAAATAAAAAGCATGCTTTTACACCAAAGAATTCCACAAAATTTAATAAGATCTTTTCTTAAAAGATGGATAGTAAGAATATTAAACTGTCTAGAATCAAAATAGTGTATGTAAAGGGTATGAAACATTCTTAATACTGATGATTTTCCCATGTAAATTAATAAATGTTAAGAAGCAATCCTTCTGAAGACAAACACAATTTATAGTTTGCCTAAATGATTTTAGAATCATTTCATGGGCAAAGAAATAGAAAGTCTGTGGAAAAAAATAAATAACAAACTATTTACTCACTGTTCCTACTCTTCTCTTTATTTATTTGATTTTTGCCTTAATGGTGCTTAAACTGCTGCATATTTAACATTATGAATTAGAGGAATAACTATTATGAAAATTTCCACATTATCTAAAGTGATATACACATTTAGTGCAATTTCTATCAAAATTCCAATGGTGCTGGGTGTGACATACACATATAATCCCAGTGTCTTGGGAGGCTGCACTATCTACCAAGCTTTGTGCTAGGTTTTGAACCAATGATAGTGAGAATGAGATTCAGCTCTGCAGTTTGAGAATTCACTGCTCATTGAAGAATCAGTATGTAAATTATATACAGCAAAGAGAAAATATGCACTACTGGTGGGAGCAGATTGACACATACATTTTAGAAATAGTCTTTCTTATAAAGTTAAATAGACATTTCTTAAAACCAGAAATTCCAGCCAGGTCTGGTGGTGCACGCCTATAATCCCAGCAGCTTGGGAGACTGAGGCAGGAGCATCACAAGTTCAAAGCCAGCCTCAGCTGCTAAGCAACTCAGTGACACCCTGTCTCTAAATAAAATACAAAATAGGACTGGGTATGTGGCTCAGTGGTCGAGTGCCCCTGAGTTCAATCCCAGTACCAAAAAAACCCCAGAAATTCCACACCTATGTATATGCACATATTCATCCATGGAATATTTGAAAAGCTTATAGGAGAGTGATTGATATTAAAAAATTAAAAGAACTAAGGCATTCGTCTTTAAGAGAATATACAAATAAATGTGAAGTAGTTACAAAATAAAATGAATTGCCCACTACCCATTAGCAGTATCATCAGCAAGCTTAGAAATCCAGCATCACATGAGAAAAAAAATATATATATATAGCAGTACACTTCGGACATACCATTTTACTAAAACTCAAAAACAAGAAAGGATGGGCATTATATGTCTAAAGATATATATATTCCTGGTTACTTTCTTTTTAAATGTAAGAGAAAGATAAAGACTGGATTCAACATGATGCCTATGTTTGATGGGGGACAGCTCAATATCAAGGAAGAGGCATACCAGACAGCTTCTATGGAAATGTCAGAATCTGGTTCGTTAATTGATTGATGGGTCCACAGTTCACTGATGATGCTTCTCTATTTCTTATGTTTTATATATTTTTGTTTCATCGAATCTCTCAAAATAAAAATTTGATAACCAAAAGAAAATATCAAATGTCATGAAATTGCTCTAATTCTTTCTGAATGTGTTAAGGAAGAAGCCATGAAATATCTGCAAGCTTATAGGAAGATAAATTCATTATCCAGTCAGAGACAAGTACACAGAAGAAAACATCATAAGCAAGGGTCAGAGACATGAGAAGGCAGGGACTGAGGGAAGTGTAAGAGGAACCATGGGAGAAGAGGCGGAAGTTGATGCTGGAAAAAGGAACTTGTCCCTTACAGGAAGGTCTTGAATGGCCCAAAGAAAGAAGTAAATTTTAAAAGCAATGGCACGAGCTAATGTCTTGTTTTAAAGCAGGTAAAATTACAAGACAAATTTTTTTTTAGAAAGATAACAATGGTGACATACTGTGGAAAAGAATTAGTCAGGGGTGCTAGTGGTAAATGCTTGAAAATACAGTAAGAAATTCAAATGTATGCACTCTAATTAGTAGTCATGACCAAGGAATAAAGAGAATGTAGACAGAGAGTAAGATTTGGAGAATAATAAAGACATGAAACTTTGGAAAAGAGAAATTGAGAAAAGACAGAAGCAGAGAGAGAAGACTGAAAGAGTATCAGAATCCATAGTCAGACTGCCACGTATCATCATGTTCCTCTTCCTGGAGGAACATGTCATCTGCTTCAGGTTTCCCTATTATAAGAGAGGAATGAGATAAGACCACTGTCTAGTTTTTAGGACTGCTGTGTGGGATAAATTGGTCAATATGTGTAAGATAGCTCACATGTGCATTTCACCATTTGATCATTTTTTAAGGGCTGGTGGTGTTGCTCAGGGGTTCCATCCCCAGTACCAAAAGAAATTTTATTAACCATGTGCTGTAGACTGGACTGTTAGGTCTCAATGTATAATTATCTGTTACCTGAGAATTCATTGCATATATGATTCAAAAATCCTCAAACTTCACCACTACGACCACACTGCCAAAAACACCAAGTGCCTCCCATCTTTTGATAGGTTTTAGAAACTGTCTTAACTGAGGACAAAACTTCAATCATTAGATAAGCCTTAAAATGCAGAGTATGGGAAAGTAATATAGTAGCTTAAACTTGTATTAAAAGTAGAGGACTAAATTCTGTCCCTTTCCTGGGAACACGTGTTAAAAAGAGAAAGAACAAAGTGATAAGGCTCTGAGCACCTGAAGTGGAGTAAGAAACCAGGTAGAAGCAAGGCTCTGGAGAGATGAGCATGGGCGAACACTTAGCTCCACTCAACTCCACGGCCTGCATTGAATTAATTTCTGTTGACCTGAAAGTTTTGGCGTTCAGTGTTTCTCCATCATAAGAAAAAGTCACTCTACTATTAAACTTCAGTTTTCTCCTCTGTGTATTCAGTGATATAATCCACAGAATGTACTTAGTATAGTGCCTGTCAAATAACATGTGCTCAGTGAATTTTTGTCTGCAACTGTATATACTTCAGTCTTTGCAAAATCTCCTGCTAACTCGTGGTTATCCTCATTCTCTCGAAACACTCTACAAGATGACTTATGAAAATAAATTTCTATGCTGAGGTAAAAGATGATAGTTACAAGGAAATAATAACAACAATAACAGTATTGACTGGGTGCTAGATAGTATGCACTACTTTACATGGGATGCTCAATGCATGAAGCATTCAGTCTATAGATTGATTTTTACATAATCAGTTTAAAAACCAAATATGCAATTATTTATGACAGAAAAATAATTCTAAAAAGTTCTGAAACTAAAAATTAAAAAATTAACCCACTAACAGAAAGTGTTAATATTCCATAAATTTATTATTCCATAAACATTATCATGGACAGCTGCTTAAGGTACCCTCATCACAAAGACTATATATTTCAGCTCAATACTGTCCCTCTTCAATCTTTATTGTTCACAATCCCTCATGAAAGTATTAGTCAATGACTGTAAAATTCAGGTTCTCAGTAGCTCAAAAGCATGGATATTTGGATATTTTACAGCTCTCATTTTCCTACTTCTCTGTTTCAATCCCAAGATTAGAAAGATATCTAATTGCATGCTCAAGTATTTTTAAATTAGCCATTTTACTTTTTTTTTAAAAAAGGAAAAACTTAAAAATGTGTGTGTGTAAGAAATAAATTTTTAAAATATGCAGTTTCCTCTTTGGGTGCAAGTTTAGGACTGAAATTTTTTTATAGGTAAAACACAAGACAATGAAGTTGAACAGACACAAGCTTACTTCGGATTCTCATTACACCAGTCATTTAATGCACTTAAATACATTTTGCCTAAAATCATAGCTGATTTTGCTGTCAAAAGGTTTTCTTTATTTTTAATGCAAAAATTATGCTAAAATTATGTTTACTTTATTAAAAAATCCACAGTTATTTTATAGCAGAAAACAATGTTGATGCTTTGTTTATAATTTGATACAGTAATTTTCAGTGATTATGTATTTCAGTCACAGGAACATAGAAAAAATGAAAGAAAAAATTTCACTTATTTTTTTTTCAATTTTAATTGAATGTGATAAAAGTGAGACAAAGAAAAACATGGCAATTCAGAGACCTTTCTCCTTTGATGTTGTAGATTTCCTGCTTTTGATTAGATTGGTTTTAATTTTCTTCTAAATATTTTTCACAAAAATTCATGTAATTTGTCATGTACTTTTTTTTTTCATTGTAAGTTTTAAGGGAAGGGATATATGATTTTAAAACAGGAATGGATTACTCAAAAACAACCAGTGACCAGAAGACATCAGCACTTGTCAGAAGATTTATATAAAACAGACTTTTGCTGCCCTCTTTTGGAATAAATAAGTGAACAATACCCATTTTCATTCTGTGCACTTCACTATTGTCTGTATCTTACCACTACCATATTACTTAGGAAACAAAGGGCTAGGATTCAATTATCAAATGTCCTTTTATAAAAACATGAAGATTTATTCTAAATTTATGGATGCAAAATATTAAAATATTGTCTACCACAGGATTATTTCATGGTCTACTGAATATAAGTATATTTTGCTTTGAATACCAAAATTCCAGATAAGGTGATAACCTCACGAACTAAAATAGTAATCTGATAATCAATATTTGGAGTTTAAGGTAGGCTTATAAATAGTTGCAATTATATAAGTGCAAATTTTCAGTATATAATAAAATAGATTTCAATTTAAAAAAACACTTTTATTCAATTATAAAAAACACAAAGAGAGCCTTTAATATAGCATAATTATGAAGCAGCATTCAGTATATTTTAATTTCTATTATACTTAAACCCATATAGGGACTAATGCTGAAACTTGCCAGTAATATTATTTTTTCCAAGGTTGTACTCAAATGTTCAGTGAGCTGGTGGAGGCTTTCAGGATAGATAAGTTCAGTTGATCTTATCAGTTACTCTTCCTTTCTCCCAACAGGAAAACTAACACTAACAAAAGTGAACGAATAAGATATTCTCCGTGTTTGTATAAATATGTCAAAATTGACTCCACTGTAAATATATAACTAAAAATTAATAAAAATATTTTTAAATGAATGATCTAAAATATTAAACTTTCAAAATAATAATTGTAAATTACAACTAGCACCAAAAATAAAACAGTGAAATTAAATATCTGCACATGCATTTGCTGAGATAGACAAAGATCAATCAAACCTAATATATATCAAAAGTCACATGAATGTTCAAATCTGATTATGTTACTCAGTATTTGGAAGGATGCACTATGAAAATCTGATAAAATGAATCACTGTACATGACAACTTATTTGGAATGAACCTAATTTCAGAATACTAGGAAACACCAAAAAAAAAAAAAGCAGAAGTGAAAAGAATACCAACATATCAGTCATGTGGACATGGGACAGGACAGACACAGCCCAAACTCTCATAATAGAAATGAACCACAATTGAAAAAATTTGCTTTTGTACATATAAAAAATGGAGTTTTAGAAAATCTTTCTCTCAAAATTAAACTTTTAAGTTGTGGAATGACAAATTACTGACAACAGCTTCTTATGTGGAAAAAAACTTTCTATAGTCATTCATCGTAAAGAGAAAATTTTCAAATTCTCAACTTCAATAAAACACATCAAAATAATTTCAAATATTAGAAAAAAATAGTACATTTTTGTATGTACTATAAGCAAACTAGGAAAAATTAGTACATTTTCATATGTAATATAAGCAAATAAATCTTAATCATTAAAATACAGAATTATCTACATAATTTATAAAATGTTAAAGTCTGTAATCATGATGCATTTTAAGTATGATTTTTGCAATTTAACTTACCATGACTGAATAAATGTTTATAAACATATTTATCATCACTGAAACCTTCATCTCATTTTTAAATTATATCAGTAGATTATAGGGAAGGGAGCAGGGAGCCGGGGAGGAGAGGGAAAGGGGAGGTTCTGGGGACTGAATTATAACATATATTACATGCTTTTATAATTATGTCAAAATGGATTCTACTGTCATGTAGCACTAAGACAAAACAATAAAAAAAGATAGATACAAATGAATAAAATAAAATTACATAAATCTTATTTCAATGTAGTTGTTTTTCAAAAGTAATACAGTATATCAACACAGATGTTAAACAAAAATGATCAATTAAAATGACTAGAAGTAAGTAAAATTTCTAGATAACCTAGATGTTGGGTCAGTTATCAGGGCAATAATGTAAGAATGAAGTTGAATTATGTGGCTTATTGGAATCAAAACACCCAGGTGCAACTAACATTATTGGATATTGTGGAATACACCCAGATCTATAGATAAGTAATTTGTTTGATTTGGGGTAAGAAAATTAAATCGACTTTGTCTAGACAGAGTGACCTCACTGCATACATTTGCTCCTACAAAAGCCAGAATCTAATGAAAATTCCAAATTACTTTATTAAATAAATGTTTTTAATTTTGCATATATGTTGCTTTCTCTGAGGCTTTGGCAATTCTACTGTGGCAGTGCCAAATTTCACATTGCATCAGAAAATAACAGAAAAGTCTTATAAAGTTATTGTAACAAATGATACAGAATTCAAATGTATTACTTTTTTTTCTGTTGTTGATTTCTATTGACTATAACTAAAAAAGTGACCATGCCCTGCTTTTAGAATCCCCAGACTAAATTTGTTGATTTCAAGACATAATGCATCATTTTTAAGCAAATAAGAATTGGCAAAAAATAAGAACATAAGGAAAATCCCAATTTGCCTTTATTATCTGATTTCTAATATATTTGTGTGTGTGCTTTATTGAATTGAAACAAATTTAATTTTAGCTGTTTCCATTTATCTTTGTATTTTAGTTTGTTGTGTTAGGGAATAGATGGTTTAAATGAAGGAAGATATGAAAAAAAAAGTGTAGTTAAAATTACAGAATTAGTATTGAAATTCTTCCTTGAGCAGTGAAGGTATCAATAGGACAACTATCAAGGAAATTTAGAAATTCCTGGAGAAGTAAAAGGACAGAAAAACTAAATCCTATATTTGGACCATTTGTATTACCATTTGTATGTAAAAATCATGCCCAATGTTTACTAATTCATGTCACAGTACAAGGACCCTAGAAATTCAAGCTAAAGTACTAAGAATGATTTGGAATACTTAAATATATGGTGAATGCAGCCATGGAACAAATAGCCATGGAGAATAATTTAAGGAAGCAATAAAAATTGCTGTGGACATTGAAGTTTTGAATAAGATACATTGGTTTTAGTAAATGTCTGGTGATTTTACAAGTTTGTATAGATTAGAAGATACCATTTTTAATGAAAAGATTCTAGATTCTTAGAGCAAGAGAAAAAGAATTTTCACTGCCTCTTGAGTAAGTTCAAGAAAATAAAAGTTATCTGAGAGGTAGAAGTATAGGAAAGTTTCCTTCATTTAAAAAAAAATCTGATTTTGCTACTTTCATAGAGCAAAAAGTCTCTAGCAATAGGCATTTCAGCATTCTTCATTTCTGTAGCTATTCACCTCCCCTAGTTGTTGGCCACAGCCTACAATCAATCAATCCCTATTGCCATTGGGATGTGAAATCTGCAACACATCTGTCTCTCAAGGCTTGGCATTATAACCCCATTCTGACTTGGCACAGAGTGACTTTGTCAATTCCTATTCTTTTTTTAGACTTCTGATGTGTAGTGCAAAATGCAGAAACAAGCATGGATGACCAGAGGCAGGCTGGGGATGAGATGGGAAAGGGATAATTTTTTACCACTTCATGAGTATAGTGCTAGAGACACTACCAGGATCTAGCCATAAGGAAACACCATGTGAGATGCAGAAATGAGACAGATATTGTGTACACCTAATCCCACCCCCAAAACACACAGGAGGTACCAAAATTTATATCCTTTTCTATGAAAAGTTGAGTTGCCCGTCCTGGAACATCAGATTGGTTATAGTGATTCATGGTTGGAAGATGGAGTTTTGGTGGGGAAAAATAGGTGTTTTGCAAGAGAGGTCATAATACATGGAGAACAACAGCTGTGCCAGAGAGTAGAGTTCAGAAGCAACTAATGGAGTCCACCATCTGAAGCAGTTAAGACAGTGGTCCTCTGGACCCAACTTGGCCCAGTGTGTTCATAGGTCAGGAAAAGGATCATATACAACAGCCTTTTTTAGAATCTTCTTTATGCTACTACAAGAGAGTGACTTGGCAGTCTTACTGCACAGAATATAATTTGTCTGGGAAATGACTGAAATCATCAGCTTTTGGCAGGCACTCTTTGTCACAACTCAAAAAGCATTTTCTCCTTCTTCCTTGGTTAACAAAACAAAACAAAACAAAAAAACACCTCAGTGTAGTTGATGTGATGATCTAATATGCCTTAGGGGATAATCATCTTTAGTAGTCCCATTCCCTTTTATCTAGAAATTTGTGCAGGCTATGTTTGTAAACCAATTAAGGTGAAGAAATCAAAGGGAAAGTTGACAAGACAATGAATGTGATAAAGAAGTCATTTCTTTTTCCAATTTTACCTTCATTCCTCTGTGTTCTACCTAGGATACTGCAATAGAAGTGTATGGCTCATCGAATTCTGGATTCCATTGTGACCATGAGTGGAGACAATGCCAACTCACTGAGTAAGGAAGAATTGAAAGATAGGAAGATTCCAGATCTTTATAATATCACGGAGCTGCTGCAAACCTCCTTTCCACCAATACCTCTTATCATTTACAATAATTAATTGTCTATATTGTTAGAATTGTCTACATTAAGCTTTATCGTCTAGCTTAATAACTGTCTATGTTAAACTATTGTTGGAGCATTCTGTTAAATAAAGCAAAAGTTCTCCACAGTTGCATCAGAGTGGCACTGGAAGTTTAAGTGAAATTGCAGAAATCATTGTTATGAATGTGGTTATTCTGGGTGAGCAAAGAACAAGAATCAGGTGTTTTCTTCTTACTGGGTCTAAAAAATTCATGTGTTCTTATAGTCCCTGGTGAACATGGCCCATTTTACTCTTCTCACATTTCAGCCCTTGCAAGTAATAATAGCAACAAAAATAAAAACATTGCTAGAAGGCGCTATTCTTTGTTGAACAATTAGTATATGCCAGATGCCAGACAAAGTATTATCTAAATCCTAGTTGAAACCACTAACCAGGAGAGCTCCAGGCTTATAATAGGTTATCAGTAAACTGTTCACTGTGAAACTGAATGTATGGGAAAATGGTGTAACTCATTTCCATTTAACATATGAGGACATTGAGGCCCATAAATGTAAAACAAATTATCCAAGGCAACACAAATAGTGAGTGCAAAGCCTAAGATTTAAGACCACATCTTCAGGAATATCCTATAGTTCAACAGCTGGACCAGAGAAGATATCTGGGAGTACTGATGAAGGTATCAGGTTCCTATCATTTAGAAATCAAGGTAAGGTAAGTCTTACTCTAAAAATAATTGAAGAACAATAACTTAATTTTTAGATCTAATGCCACTGTTTCCTAAGGTAGATGGAAAATATTACCCATTGTCCCCTCATTAATCATTTCTTACTTCTTACAAGAATACTGTCCAAGTTCCAGGATTTTCTGCAAATTTAAGGCATCTATAGGCAAGAGGATCCCTTGGAAATTTCTGCTAAGGCATCCACTTGCTCCATTACCTTGGCCAGATTCCATTCAACTGACTCTAACACTGGGAATATTGGAATCCTTGCAGGCAGCCATTTTCCTGGAGTCCTAGAGTGTATCCAATATTCTACCAAGAAGCCATGCTTATACTTCTAGAACCCATAACCTATCTAATTTAATGATCTTTCACAACTCATAGCCCAGAAGAATGTCTTTCTGGTGTACATGAAAAGCTCTTATCTCCCCCATTTCTTTTCAAGCTTATCCAAAATATTCATTGTACTAATATAGTTCCTTTCTTTTAACCCCTACACAATGCTTCTCAGTACTAAAGATTTGGCTTTGAAAACAAAAGATAAAGAAGGGTAGAAGTACCAAAGGGTAAAAGTTTAAAAGTCACTTATGCTTTTTCTGACAGACTCACATATCACTTACCTTTACTCTACCCACATAACATCCAATTTTCTGCTTGACATAGATGAAGCAAAAAAAGGAAATAGGAGGGAAAAAAGTTGTAAAATTGATATTTTCAAGTATTAATCATACTAATGAATGTGAAAAAGTGTATTTTTCTTTAAAGGGGGTAGTATATGAGAAAGCCTGTGTGGGAGGTATAAAGTCAGAGGACCTCAGCTATGATTCGATATGTATATACTTGTTAGTGATGGCCTAGTTTGGATCTTCAAATAGCAAGTGATCCTGTAAAGAAATCCAAAGTTCTAAGCACAATTCAGTTGCACAGTCATACTTAAGACATGAAGGCAGTTTTTCTTTGCTAGAAAATATTCTCTGAATGGTAATGTTTTCTAGGAAAGGGAGAAGAATTATTTTCTGGGCAATGGAATTGAGAGGGGAAATATAAAGGGGAGGGAAGAGTAACAAATGAAATGATGATGTTGGTGAAGGTGCATAGTCCTTCTGGGAAAGAGTATGGTCAGATGTTTCCAACCAGAATCACCTGAGGACCCAAAGTGAGACTTAGATAACAAATGAGTGAATATCGGGCAGCACCATTTTCTTGATGTACTCTTTGGTTTTCCATGCAGGTAGAGGCAGCTTCTACATTGACATGCTCTATAAGAGTGTTCCTGTGTGGGAAGTACCCACTGCCATAGTTATGGACATTGGGCTGCAAAGTTCCTGAACATAGCTTTGTCCAGAGAGATACTTGAAATCACTATCTCTGATTTCAACATAAAAGAAAGAGTCCACCTGCCTAAGGATCTGAATGATAGAAAATATCTCCCTGTTCCACATCCTTATTCATTGCCAAAGTGCTAGGAATAAGATTACGAGGTTCTGTGAGTCTTGTTGTGTCTGAAACTTCCTAGTGACTTGGATAGGATTCTACAAGTAGGGTTAATGTCAACTGTAAAGCCAACTTCAAAAAGGGAGACCTGTGCTTCCTTACATGTGTCATTTGGCATTCAGTCTACTTTTTGGGAATACCTACTATGGGAAGCTCTCTTCTATTATTAACAAAGTTACATTTATCATAGGAAATAATTAAACATGAAAACACAAACAATCAGTACTACCTACATTCTTAATATAAGAAGCATTTCATAAAGTTGCTGATCAATTTATACTAGAAATTTTTATTAACTCTGAGATTTGCAATATGCTAAATTTTCCTCCATATGGCATATCTACAGTGAAGTCTTATATTTTTCTGAGAAAATGTCTTATATGTCATCAAATAACAATTACTACTAATTATTAGTGATTAATTGTGAATTAATTTTAATAAAAAATAAAAATTTATTGATAGTCTCAAATAACTCACTGAAAATTATTTTTATGAAAAACACCAAATAGGGCTGGGGGTGTAGCTCAGTGATAGTGTGTTTGTCTTACATGTGTGAGGCACTGGGCTCGATCCTCAGCACCACATAAAAATAAATAAAGATATTATGTGTCCATCTACAACTAAAAACTATATTTTAAAAAAGCACCAAATAAATCAGAGTTCTTAGATACTTAATATTAAATACATTTAATAAATTGCTGATAAATGTCCTTTAACAATTATGTGGTTTGATTTCTGTATAGCATGAATTGCTTTCTTATGCATAGTATGTCTTCATAAAATTATTATTTATTATGAAGGAAATTTATCCTATTAATCAAATAATTATCAATCAATCACTTTCCATTGAGTATAACTGTTTGTGCTTTAGTTTATTCCGAGAATTTGGTCTACATATCTACCTAAAGATACAGGGAAGACTGATTACATTTAGAATTACTGACAATGGAGAATTCAATAGTAATTTCCAACTCCCTATTGTTACAAATGGACATGACTGATTTATTCATCACTGGTCAAAAAATAATACTCTTTTAACTGACTCAAATTCATATAATGATACTGATTGAGTAATGAACAATGCTTTTATGAATTAAAAGAAATATTTATTATGGAAAATCTCTCGTGTCCAACACTGGGTCTGATGCTGGACAGAAAATGACAAATCACAGGGCCTACTTCAGAGGATCTTGCAATCTATGAATGGAGACAGATGTGTTTGTCATGTTTAAGAAAATATTCTTTATCTTTTTTTAAAAAAAGTAAGTATAAAGATACATACAGAAAAATGCAAAATTTATAACAACTTAATGGATTTTTGTAAAGTAAACTTACTCATAAAATTAGCACTTTATATAAGTGAAATCACAGAATAACAGTGTGTAATTACTTTTAGCATTCTTTTACATTCTTTCTTGTAGTTGCACTTCAGTCATTCTTACAACTATATAGCATTTCATTAAATGAATACACCACAATTTATTTATATACTTTATTGGAAATGGAAATCAGTTGTTTCAAGTTTAGGGCTATTATGAATCATACTGTTTTGAAAAATTTTTGTGTCTTTGATGAGCATCTTATTCATGTTTGTTGGGTATATACATAAACATAGATTTGCTACATCATAAAGTTCACACCTGTTGAGCTATAATAGATATTGCCAAACATTTTCCAAAACCATTGTAATAATTTATAATCTTACCAGATGTTTATGAAGATTTAGGTAACTTCACATCCACCACACTTATCCATCATGTGGGTTACCTTGAGTATTTGTTCAGATCTTTTACCTATTTTTTTTCTGCTTTCTTCTCTGGCCATAATCCCGTTGATCTGCAGGAGTTCCTTGTAGTGTGTGGATATGAGTACTCTGTCCAATAAATACTTCAAAGATACTTGGTGGCTTTTTCTTCTTCACTCTCCCAATGATGCCTTCTGATGAATACATTATTAATTGAGAAATTCTTAATTTAAGTAAAGGGCAATCTACCTAAAAAAATATTCTTTGTAATGATCCTTTGTTTAGTCCTATTTGATAACTATTTGGCATCCCTGAAGGTCATAAAAATATATTTTTCTTCTAGGAACCTTATTTTTTATTTTTTTTTAAATTTAGATATGGAAAGGCATTTTTAATATACCTTAAAGTCGAGAGTACTTCATTTAACATACATATTCAATTGGCCAAACGCCATGTCTTCAAAATATTATCTTTTCACCTCTCCCCTGAAATCCCACTTTTCTCATAAACCAAGCATCCAATTTTTGGAGCAATGGGATTAATGTCTAAATTCTGTTTATTTATCTAACCTATGTCGGTATCCCACTATTTTAATTGCTATAACTTTAAAGTGCGTCTTGATGCACAGCAGTGTGAGGTATAGGAATTCAAGTTTTGTCATTTGTGGCTCCAGTGGCACAATCGGTTACCACATGGTAGTTATATGTTATTCTTCAAGATTTTCTCTGTTCTTCTTGCTTCTTATAGGAAAGAGATTTTCTTTAAATGCCTTCACAGCACAGTACAGGAACTACTTTCACTATTTTTAAATTTCCGTTAACGTGATGCAGACTTAATATCTGAGTTAGGTCTTGAAGAATGATCAGCGTTTTGATGGAAATCAACTGGAAAAAATAAAGCATATTTGAAGCAACTCAGTATGCTGAGTAAACTTTTATCCATTTTCAAATAATGTCTCCTAGAAGATTTTTCCCCACAGACTTCCTTTAATATTATTCAAAATGAGAAGTAGATTCCAGATATATCCAAAAATATGTCAAACCACGTATCCTGCAAATGTGGAAGAGAAAATATTCTTTCTGGCTTCTTTTGAATTGACAGCCATTGAACTTCTCTATTATTTAACAATGTAAATGAAATAACACCTACTGAGTGACGAGAAGAACATTTTCCATCTAGGCCTATTTGCTTAGATCTGCTTGGAAATGTAGGAGGTGATCTATGAGTGTGAGAAGTAAGGAGCCTGGGTAGATATAGCTTGTTCCCTGCCCCCCCCCCCCCGACACAGAGACAACACACACACACACACACACACTAAGAGACACATGTGAGATTATAGAGGCACCAAATCTGAGTTTTCAGATTATTTGTAGGAGAGGCATGACAATACCAAAAATCTTTCAAATACATAATACACAATAATAACACTATTTCCCCACCCTGTTTGTTTGTTTGTTTGATTGGTTGGTTTGGTTGTTTTAATATTATCCAGTCTTCTTACACAGGTTCTAGATAAAGTCATTTGACTCTAATTTGGGCCCTGACTAAAAAATTAGCTGTCATCTCAGGTCATACACCCAGGAATTGATTTTCACCAAAATTTCTGTATTAGTTTGTGAAAGTTGGTGGAAGAATATTTGTATATTATCTACCATTAAATAGACATTTCAATGAACTACAACTGAGATTTCAGGGCACTTAAATGTGTTTCATTTCTGTATATTTAGAAAATCATAAACATCCATTAAGAGACGTTTTTGGGAAAGAAAGTTTTGATGTATGTATAAGCATGAAAGTTGAAGTTGTTTGGAATAGCTCCATTATTTGCTGAATGAATTTAAGTGTTCATAAATAAAACTTTTCATTTTCTTCACTTGTTTAATCATAAATTATATGACTCATTTATCTGAAGTCATTGTATCTTAACTATACTATTGAATTAGGTATCAGAAAGTTATTTATTTATTTATTTTAGTTGTAGTTGTCAATACCTCTATTTATGTCGTGCTGATTGAACCCAAGGCCTCACATGTGCTAGGCAAGCACTGTACTACTGAGCTACAAACCCCAGCCCCATGGAAAAGTGATTTAATGTAGTAAACAATTAAAAATTAGAAGAAGGTTGTTAAAATAATTTTTTATGGGCAATAAGAAAGTGAAAGTTTTTCTTATTTATAAGAGGCTTGGATATCTGGATAAATCATACAGTTTAGATAATAGGTGTATGTGCAACAATAACATTTAGAGTTGACATGAACTTTTTTGAGCAAAGAGAGAGAACTGATGTTGTTGCATATTTAACATCTTTAGAAATTCAATCACATTTCTATGATAAAAATATTAAGAAGCATATATAAAATAGATTCAAAGTGAAGAAGATATATCTATAAATAAGGAAAAGGTTCTCAGCATGAGCTTTCATATAATGAATATCCTATATATTAATGTACTGCTATAACTCAGCTGAAATGTCTTTTAAAACACTGATTGGAGCCATGTGCAGTGGCACTTGCCTGTAATCCCAGAAACTCAGACTGCTGAAACAGGAAGATCACAAGTTCATGGCCAACCTCAGCAACTTAGAGAGGCCCTAGCAACTTTGTGCAACCCTGTCTCAATAAAACAACAACAACAACAACAAAAATAGGGCTAGGAATGGGGTAAAGCTTCCTGGGGTACCTGCCAGTACCCCTTCTCCCCCAAAAAACACTGATTGGTTGGTGTAAATCAGTAATAATATTACAGATAATGCACTATATCATTAAACTATAGTTTAATCGTAGACATGTTTCACAGCACACACACACTCAACTCTATTACGCAGTAAATAGATTTTTAGACAGTCATACCCTGAACAACCTCAAAAAGATGCATAGAATTTCTAACGATCAAAGAAATAATTTATATTGTCTCATCTATATAAGAAAGAAGGTTAAGATCTGGGATTTTGTTTACGATATTGTGAAAGATTCATTTTTTAAATAGCATGTTAGGTATGGACATTAGGCATGGAGTACTCAGAAATGAATACAATATAGTTTATATTTTCAAAAAGCTTTCAAGTAAATAAACAAAACAGAGGTGTAAAAAGAAGTTACTAAATCCAGTGGTGAGTGCTTTCACAGAATGTAAACCACATCATGTGCAACAATGGTGACAGAGCCACTATTTCAGCTTGTGGACTTCAAGCCATATTTCTCAGAGAAGATATCGCTTCAGTTGTATCTTCCAGGATGAGTCATATTTAAATAAGAAAAGCAAATAAACAAGAAAGGAAAAGAGCAATAATTTTGCAAGTCACATTCAAGGAAAAATCAATTTGTAAAAGAGATGAGTAAATAAAAGCCCCAACAACAGAGGAAATAGATACTTTGTAAGGAGGTTACCATAACTTAAAATACATTTTGAACTGATATCCTCAAAGAAACATGAGAAGATAGTTCACTCAAAAGGAATAGGCTGCTACAGGAATGGAACCAACCAGAGAAAATGAAAAGTTTGTATACATTTTAAAAAGTGATTTCCATAATTATGAAAGTTAAGTTTTAGCTCAGCCCTTAGAAAATTCTTCAAAAAAGTAAATCTAATTCTCGTTATATGCCATTTATGTTAGTATTTTTGTTGCTTACAAAGGAATAGGTTTATTTTGATTCATGGTTTGAGAGTTTTAGTCTATGGTAAGCCAAGTCCTTGCTCTAGGCCCAAGGTGAACTAGGATATTATGGCAGAAGAGCCTGGTGGAAGAGCACTTGTCTGCTCAAAGTGGCTAGGAAACAGAGAGAAAAGGGAAAGGACCTCATAAGATGAACTCTAGCTTCCAGTGCACACCCCCTAGTGACTCACCTCCCCCATCTATGCCCCACCTGCCTACAGTTACAACCCAGCTAGTCTGTTCAAAATTTGGCAGGACTGATTAGGTTATAACTAACATAATCCACTCACTTTACTTCTGAATAATCCTGCATTTACACAGGAACTTTAAGGGAACACCTCATATCCAAACTATAACACCACTAAAAAGATAACAATTAAGTTTTTATTTTCATTTTTAAATGTCTATATACCATCAAGTGACAAAAAGACATGTACAGAAAACATTTTAGAATTTGTAAGACTCCATGAGTAGATTGTGACATATTTAAAAGATCTTATACCTAAATAAGAAATAGGGAGAGACCAGAAGCAATGCCTTTGCCCTGTAGAACATGCCTTCCCAGACTGAGTCAGCAGCAATGCAGGTTTGAAGGTAAGGCTGAAAAATGAACATTGTCTTAATTCTACTTAAAAAGCATGTATAATCTCACATTTTCAACCCATACAGCTGTCACTAAAGTCTGGTACTTTACTGAAAGCAAAGGCATCATGCCACTGAGCAATCACATTCCCCCATCAGCACCCAGATGGGTCTCTGAGCACACATTTCTGCCAGGCAAATGTGTTGAGAAGGCAGCCTTCTGCATAGGAGATATTCTTTCCTAAGTCATCTTCCTTGATTCTGTAGAATGTTTAATATAACTATATTTGAAATATAACATTCTACTTTATCTTTAAAATCTGAAATTTTGTTTAAATTCATGAGTCTTCACCCATATTGCCACCAACAGGATTTCTTCATTGAAAAAAATCATTTGTTTTCAGTTCAGGAAAGTTCTAAGCCACTGTTCTTGTCTAACAATGCTACTGTTCCATTTTCTAAAGTCTCTTCTTTTAGAACTCCTGGTTATGTACTCTATCTTCTTTGGTGTTTTTTGTTTTGTTGTTGTTGTTTGTTTGATTGATTTTTTTTTATTTTTATATGATTGCAGCTTCATATGCAGTTATAAGAAATAATACACAAAATTATATCTAAACCACAGGTCCTTAACAAGGAATAAAGTAGAAGTCATTGTACCCTTCATTAAAGCATGTACTATAGCTACATTAAATCCAATATTGGGGGCCAGGCAGGTGCAGTGCACACTGAGAGGATGGGTTGTGTGGGGTTTTCATTTTTTGACCATCTCGGATTACAAAATGACTGTGATAGGTAATTTTCTTTCCTATGGGTTTAGCTGAGACAACACAAGCCCCAGTGTAGTTTGAGGCACTTTCCACCCAATCCCTCTTCTTGCCCTCTCCTTATTCACAGACCTATATCTGAAGAATTTCCCTGACTTATTATTGCCTATTCTTTTATCTATCTTACATGTATTATCTCTTAATAGACATCTTGTACTTCTAATGTATTAATTCACAGAGAACCCAACTAATACATGAAGCAGAATTGTTTAAAAGTCTTTTTTAATCTTTTTTTTACCTTTCTCTATGAACTGATTTTTCTAGGCAAATATTATTCTGATGACCAAGTTTTAAGCTTTCAGATCATTCCTCATCTATTATGGAATTTTAGTCTTAAGCCTTTTCTTCAACTTTATAAAACGTTTATCTCTCCAGAGAATACAAGCTCTTTTATTATATACAATTTCCCAGGGCCCCCATCAGAATGGTGACTTATATTAGTGGCCATGATCACCATTTCCATGAGAACACTGAGTTGTACATACAGATCATCCACAGTAGCTTTAATGGAATTTCTTACTGGGAGGTTCTTACTGTCTCTGGACAGACCAGGCAGCACCTAGGCATTGATACTAACTTCACCCATAGTAATGCTCAGGATTATTCTTTACCTCCTCATTAAGTCAGATCTCTGATCAAAGAATTCATACAGTGACCATAATTCATGTTCAAAATCTTCCCTAAGACATATAAATGACAAAAATTCTTTATTTTCCATTGCTGAATGCACCATGTCTAGCTGTAGTCATCTGAGTTTCAGTTTTATCTATTAAAACAATCCATCTGTCTTAGATTTGGTTTTTATTGTGTACAACTAACTACGCACAATGACATACACAGACACACACACATTGTTTTCTACATTTGGAAAGGTGTGAGAAAACTTATAGTACTATCTCAGCTGAAAATTTCCAGATCAGTGACTTTGCAGTTAAAAATTTATATGCTTTGGAAACAAAGTTATTGATCAAGTTTAATATAAATATAAAGGCACATTTGATTTTGTGAGATCTCAAGAAAGCAATGTCCAGACATATTCTGAAGGGAAAAGCCCACCAAGATTCAGAAAAATATATTCTAAGAAAGAGGCAAATATTAAAGCACAACTATATAAGACATGAATACAATGAAAAGTAATACCACTACAAAATAATGATACTATGAAGCATCCCTTGAACACTAAGATAAAGGACTGTGAGTTAAATTTTTTTTCAAGAAGAAATAGAATTCCATTAATAAATGAAATAATTATAAAACTAGAAGCTCTAAAAGATGTAATTGGAAGTACCTCCAAAATGATGGATTAAGGACCTCAGAAATTCTTTCATTCATATTAGCAATGAAAACTTGTCAAACATCAACTTTTTATAAAAATTTACCAAACATCTATAGGTATTTTTAAAAGAAAAACAAGCTGAACTTCAGTATCCAAGGTATGTTTGTGGCAACTTAACCTGCTCTATTTCCATCTTCCACTCTCATGTTACATTGTACTTTTGACAATATGCAGCCTAGAGCCACTGGAAGTTCTAGAGTAGATATCCATGTCTCCTAGAAACCCTGTACCAAGATTTCCAGCTGTGATCTATGTGAAAGCAATTTGGAAAACCTCATTTTCTGGGATTGTTTTTATTTGCTATGACTTAGAATTCACTTAATAAATAAGCATATACCTAGTAAATCTAGTGAAAATAATCAGTGATAATTGACTAATATCTCTGCTTCTGTGACAGAGATACCTGTTGAGCCAAAGAACAGAGCAGCCAATAAAATTAAAAGGAGAATATGAGGAATAAGAAATCTAAGGAGACTTTAATTCACTTTCACATATCCCTGAGGATCCAGAAGACTATGCACTTGTGCAGCACTGAAAATGTGCTCAAGAAAAACCTGAAAAATTCCTAACTTCTTAATGATCTTAAGCTTCTATCCAAGCAGAAATAAAAACTAAGTCAGAGTTGTAAACTATGTGAGTATGGCAGGCATGCTCAATAACATCCTCAGATCTCCTAGAGAACAAGTACAAAATGTATGGTCCAGGCATTTAAGGAAATCACTGTGTAATACCTAGCTGACCAGTTAGCCAACCAAGCAGGCACTTCCATGTACAGAATTATAGACTTAACAGAATTAGCTCAAGAAAATTGCTAAGAAACAATAGCTACAACAATAATAAAGAACAACAACAAAAAGCATGAAGAGTAGGAGTTGATTTCAGAAATGCAGCATAGTATATAAAAGTCCAGTTCTAAGAAATTATAAGACATAAACATCAAAATACAATCTATTCACATGAGTAAAGAAGTCAATGCAAATTATCCTGAGGAAGCCTAAGGGTAAGCTTACAAGTAAATATGTTCAAATAACAAACATAAACCATGTCCAAAAGTACAGCAAAGTATGAAAATGATGTATTACCAATTACAGTTTATCAATCTAGAGACAGCAATGATTTTTACAAAACTAAATGAGAATTTGGGATTTGAAAGAATAATTGAAATGAAAATTGACTAGAGGTTATCATCAGTAGATTTGATGTTACAAGTGTAAAAAGAAAATCACCAAAATTGAAAATAGGTCAAATTATCTAGTTTGAAAAACAGGGTTTTTATAAGGAAAAGTTTAGAAAAGAAAAGAATTTTTAAAAAATATCAGCTTTGGGGGCATGATTAGACGTACCACCATAGGCATAACAGGAATTCTAAAAAGAAAAAGGACTAGAAAAAGAAATATTTGAGTAAGTAATGCTTGGGATTTTCTAAAATTTGATGAAAAACATTAGTTAACACATCTAACATTTCAACTAATTGTAACTTGGATGAACTCAATAACATCTATACCCAATGCAACACAGTAACACTGTTGAAAGTCAGAAAGAGAATTTTGAAAACAAGAGATATTCAACTCATCACATGCAAGGAATTCTCATCAACAAGGTGACTGGGCTGGGATTGTGGCTCAGCGGTAGAGCGCTCACCTAGCACGGGCGGGACCCGGGTTCGATCCTCAGCACCACATAAAAATAAAATGCATTGTGTTGTGTCCATCTACATCAAAAAAATAAATATTTATAAATAAATAAATAAATAAACAAGGTGACTTATCAGAAACCAGGAAGTCAGAAGGCAGTGGGTATATTTCAATTGTTGAAAGAAAAAGAATATCAATCAAAAATTTTATACTTCAGCAAAACTGTCATTTAAAAGTAAAGGATAAATTAAAACATACCCAAGTTCCCACTCGTTTATATGAAAGAGCACTTACTCTCTAACAGACCCTCTCTACAAAGATTATAGCATCTATTTTAAGTTAATATGAATAGAAAATAGACAAGAACTCATATCCACATACAGATATGAAGAGCCACAAGAAGGTTACAATATAAATAAATAATAAAAGAATAAATAAAAAACAATATAAATGTAATTTGTTTGAAACACTTTTTGTTTGATTTAAAAGAATACTGCATAAAAAATCATAAAATGATGTTTTGTACTTATATAAATATATAATTTAAATAAAAATAATAGAATAATGAGGAGAGATGGAACCAAAATATATTAGAGCAATTTTACATAAAATATTGAAAATGATTTTTTATTAGTTCAAAATAACTTTGTCTAAACTGTTTTAGTCAGTTTGTTTTTCTACCACTGTGACCAAAAGACCTGATAAAAACATTTAGGGAAGAAAACATTTGTTTTGGAGGCTGATGGTTTCAGAAGTCTCAGACCATAGATGGTCAGTTCCATAGCTCTGGATGCAAGGTGAGGCAATACATTGTAGTGGAAAAGTGTGGTAGAAGCAGACCTAACAAAATGTATATCCCAATGATCTTGCTCTTCCAGTCACATAGTATCTGCCTACAGTCTTCATTCAGTAAATCCCTCTCAGGGAATTAGCACAATGATTAGGTTGATCATTTTACTTCTAAACTTTATTGCATTATCTCACACATGAGCTTTTGGGTGACACCTAATATTTAAACCATAAGTTAATATGTTAACTGTAATTCTTGGACAAACCACCAAAAATAATTTTAAAAATCAGTAAAACAGCAAGGGATCTAAAATAGCACACACACACACACACTATATATATATATATATATATATATATATATATATATATATATATATATATATATATATTTTTTTTTTTTTTTTTTAAATAAAACCCAAAAGAAATAACTGGATAATAGAGGATCAAAATAGAACAAACAAATGCATAAAACACACAGTAAAATAGGCCTAAATTTTACTTTATCAATAATTAGTTTAACTATAAATAGATTGTACACTATATTAAAAAGACAAATTAGCAGAATGGATTCCAATTGAGTTATCTATTAATATGTTGAAGAGACTCACTTCAGATTTTAAAGCACAAATAGCTTGAAAAGAAAAAAATTGAAAATAGGTTCACCATGAAACATCCATAAGAGCCAGAGTAACTTTTCAAATACCAGACAAAATATACTTATTACAAAAAAGTTACTAGAGCCAAAAAATGTTTATATATATATATATATATATATATATATATATATATATATATTCAATGAGTTTATTTTCTTGGTAATTGTTTTATAAATTATTAATTATGGGATATAGAAATCTCCAAAACTTTCTATTTTGCCTCTTAATTCTGCTCTTGCTTGAAATATTTTTGAGTTCTTGAAATGTTTTTGAGTTCTGTTGAAATGTTTTTGAGTTGCAACTTTCTGATGTATGGACACTTTCAACATTATGAAATAGATATCTTTTGTCTTCAATATTTTCAATATTTAGATGGTATAGCTTTTTATGTCATTTTCTTTCGTCCTATCTTTTGATTTGATTTTAGTTTTTTTGAATTTATTTTTAAATTTTGTTTCTTTTATATAGCACACAATAGGACTGTGTCTTTTTTGTAAGTATGGCAGTCACTTAATATTATATCAACTAGTCTATTTTCATGTAATTATTAATACATTTAAATTTATATTTGAAAAATTACTGTTTGTTTTCAATGTTTTTTTGTTGTGTTTGTTTGGGAAGTTTTTTTATTTTGTGATTTTGATATAGTTCTGACTTCAAATTATTGCATTTTAAATTAATATTGAATTAGAAAAAGTAGCACCTTTAAGTGTATCAAATTATAAATACATGACTGGAAAAAAATATAGGCAGGAAGATTAAATGTGATTTACTTCAAGGAGAAAAGTCAAAGATGGATAACATTTATATATACTTGCTAATATATGTACACATATAAACAAAAGAAGGTATTAGCTTTATAATTTAAAGGATATCATTTAAGTTGAGGGGAAATAAGTTTGGTCAAGAGAATAGAATATGTATAAAACTCACAGCTAAGAATATGTCACATAAGGAGCCCTGGAAGTATCAAAGCAGTTTGACCATAAAGCAATGTGATAAGAAAGGGCAGATGAAGAGACTTAAATCTTATGCTGAGTTTCATCATAAGTGCTTTTGTAACAAGTTTTCCAGGTTAGACATGAAAGGAAAAGAATACAAGTATAGCAATTTATGGACATTTGATTTCCTTAGAAGCATCCTGTAGTAGAGATAATCACACTGTGGCTTGTAAGGAACGAACCCTCCTGGGATCAGCAACTTTCTACACAACTACAGCCATCCTCCTTGAAATAAATGATCAGATTATGAGAATTTGTAACTAGTTAGCACTTCTTTTTAAAATAGAATATTTCAAACAAAACATATGCACATTAAAAAACAAATGACCTACTAGGCACCATGTTATATACCTGTATTTATATATACTTGGGATGCTGAGGTTAGAGGATCAGTTGAGCCCAGAAATTTGAGAGTCCAAGATGGGCAATATAGCAAGCCTTACCCTCAAAAAAAGAAAGAAATGAAAACAAAAGAAAGCATCCTCCTGTCTCTGGTCTCTCCAACACTTTGTTTGTTCTACCTCTCTGTCTTGAGCAGAGACTGGGATTCAAGTCTGCTGTGTGGTAGGCATTGCACATTTTTCATCAGAATGCACTTTGATGGCGTTTTCCAACCATCTCAATGTGAAACAAAGTTATGAATGAGTCTGAGAAACATGCTGTGGGAAGAAATGACTTCTTAAATTCATGCTAATGCAGAGGCAAGACCATGAAGTGGACTCGCTGGTGCATCCACTAAGGAGAGTACATGGTTCAGAGAGCACAGGGAAGGAAAGGAGACTTCAACATAAATAAATAGTGCTTTGTAAACTCAACTGGACATTAAAAAAAACAAACGACCTACTGGGCACCATGTTATATACCTGTATTTACATATACTTGGGATGCTGAGGTTAGAGGATCAACTGAGCCCAGAAATTTGAGAGTCCAGGAAGGGCGACATAGTAAGCCTTACCCTCAAGTCTAGCAGACTTGGTCTGAATAAAAAATAAACTTCTTCTACATTAATCAATTTAGATTTAAGAGTTTATCTAAGATGGCAGCACAATCTTGCCTCTTCAGATACAAAAGCCAATTGTGCAAAATAATCTGCACAAGAGACTGTTAAATAAATACTTTTGCTCGGGACAAGGTATAGATCATCAAGGGCATTTTCAGTTAAGAGAATTTTATTTGGCCCAGCTACGCTAATGTTAAAATGCTAGTGAAGTGTATTTATATAAATTCTGAAGCATAGTTCTAATTCGAAAACAGAATTTTAGAAAACTTTTCTTTTTCTACAAAGTGTCAATCTAGTCATTTAAGGCTGTATTGTACCAACATTTAATAGGAGAACAAAAGATCACTACTTTTAATTTTGTACAACCTTTCTTATAAAAAAAAAAATTAGATGTTTCCTTCATGAAGAAGAATGCAGAATGGAGGTGATATTCTTCACATTGTGGAGCATCACACAGGTCCCTCGTCTGGGTAAGTTCCAAGTTTGGACTAGGAGCTGGTCTGTTTGCTGTCAATAGCAGGGTGAAAGCAGAGCACAAGCCAGGAACTTCCTTCCCAGGGTTTCTAATGCCTGCCACTTCATCACACAATGTGTGGCATATGCTCTGTCTCCTTCCAGGAATGCTCAAGGGGTTAGTGTAATAGGAAAGTGAGTGTCAAAGGCCAACAGTGGGGGAGGTGATCCACAGCCATCAGCTATTTTACTATCAATTCTAGTTTCCTTAAGGGGTTTAAAACTGTCATTCTGTTCAAAGGTTTAAGAGCTTAAGGACAGCCTCAGGCAGCAAAAAGAGGGTGGATATTCCACTGTGGTATCATAATAGCACTTGTGTTATACTGTGTGCTGTATGCTGATGAATTTCTGGGTCTAGTGGGATAGGATTCCCAGTGTGGTAACTTTACAATTATTCCCAGACTTACCAGAGTAATAACATATAATTTTCAATATTTAGAAATGATCTTTTCTACCTTATATTGAGTTTTTATTTGTTTTAGTTTTAAATAAAAATAAAAGCAAATAGAATATTTTTTGCATTTCTGAAGTGTCTTTACATTGCTTAGAAATTTTGAGAAAAATGAAGGTCTAAATATGAAGATAAATCAGACAGCCTAAGACACTATGAAATTTTATACTCTATAATTTTTTTTTCAAAAGTAGTCATATGTTGTAAATGTTCTTTCATACATAAGAATGGTTTTATGAATTGACTGAATAAAATACAACTACCTGAATATTTGCATTTGCTTTCAAGGAGTTTTATTATTTCAGATATACCTTACTGTACACTTAAAGCTATATTTCTACTTGCATTTAATAATTTTAAATTCTAGGCATTAATAATGGCATACTTTCCTACTAGGTATCTACTTCTCTGACAAATAAGAAGGTTAAAAAAAGAAGGTGTATATTTCTAAATTAATTGTAGCTCATCTAAAAAAATAAAGATGAAAAAATTATGGAAAATGTTTCTCCATACTTGGTATTAATCTGTATGAATAAAGCAGAGTGATATTATAAACTTTTGTCTGAAAGTCTGTTTGTATGGGCTGCAGTGAGAGAAACATTTACACACAAAAGAAAGCATATAGAAAAGAGCTGTATCATTGAATGAAGCCATACAATAATGAATATTTGCAAAGATTCATGTATGCCTTTAATAGTAAGATTGAAATAAATTGGTTATTTATCCAACATAGCTATTAAAATGAAAAAAATAAAATAAAATCATACCAATCTTTCTTTTGTCTAAATTAAGCCAATATGCCTTAATTCTAATATAGTATTTCAAGAATACCTTTTTTGAAAACTCAATTATACTAATCATGTACATTTAATTTGGGTAACACAGTGGTAGTTCTATTGGAAAGAGAATTGGTTTTGTGTTGTAAAGTTTTTATTTCATAAACTTTCCTAAAACTCATACCTACTTAAAACAAGCTACCTGAAGGAACAGCTCATGTGCAAACTCTCTAAGGGTATTTACCAGGAGTAAATATATGTGAGTAAATGCATACTAAGATTGAGCTTATCAAGTAAGAAAATTCAAAAACGAAACTGAAATAAAGTAAAAGATAGCTCATAAAAGTGTAAAAATTATTACACTTTTTATATGCCTTTTATCACCCAGGCACTAGACAAAGCCCTTTATATAAATAATCTCACTTAATCTTTACCCTGAGAATAGAGTGCCATTAGTTATATTTTACACTGCTTTTTATAAAGGACACTGTATTTGTAACAACACCTGTTACTTCTTTCTCATAGCCCATTCTGTGGAATAGGTTATTGTCTCTTCATGAGGAATCTGAGAGACATGTAGCCAGACCTATTGATCCACAATTACTGCTCTTCAGAATAAGGCCTCTGAGTCACTTCCATGAATGTGAAATCCTCTTGGCCAAAAAGGTTTCTGTGGTTGCTCATCACATTGGATTTAGTGTTATTTCAACTTCTGGGTTCTAATTCTTCCCAAATCTTAAATTGTATACTTCATAATAATATTTTTAAAAATGAAGAAATAAATTGGAAAATGCATATGTTCTTGTTGAACTCTAAGGATCTTTAGGGAAATATATGAATCAAGGGCAGAATAGAGTGGAGAGGGTCAAGGGATTGGGTTCCAGGCTCAGATTCCTTGGTCAGTACTTCCCCTGTGACCCTGAGAATAATTTACCTTGGTAAACTTCAATTTTAATGGAACCTACATCCTAGGGCTCCTGCAGGGAATAAAGTATTAACCTATTCAAAGAATTTAGATTAATACTAAGCCCAAGCAAGTTCTCAATAACTCTTAATGAATACTGTACATGTAAGCAGACATATCAGTAACTGTGTGTACTTTCTGCCCTAAAAGATAGTAGGAAAGAGTGCCTTACTAAACAATTGTTTTTATGTGATTAAAAATTTTAGTGTCTCCAAAGAGAGCAAGAAGAAAACAAAAAGACAGACTAGAAAAAAATATTTTCAAATCATATATCTGATTAACTCTCTATGTTCAAATGTTACCAAAAAAAAAAAAAACCCTCTTACAATTCTTCAATAGAAGAAAACCAACTCATTTTTTTTTTAAAATAGGCAAACTATATAAACAGATACTTCACCAAAAAAATGCCTAAAGTAAACATAAAAATAATATTCAACATCAGTCACTAGGGAAATGTGTATGTAAATCACAATGAGACACCATTTAATACTCACTTAATTATAATGAAAAAAGGCAATAACCTATTTTGTCAAGGATGCAAAGAAACTGGAAACTTCATTTATTGCTTATATAAATGTAAAGTATTACAGTTTGCAAAACAGCTCAGCAGCTTGTTAAAAATTGAAACACAAACTTACCCCACAACCCAGAAATTCCACTCTTGAGATGTCTACCCAATAGAAACAATAGCATATATTCACCTAGAGATTTTATGTGACTGTTTATGATAGTCCCCAAAATGGAAATATATGTCCATAAAATGGTGATGGATAAACAGAATGTGATATATTCATACAAAGGGATGCTATACAGCAATACAAAACATCAAACTACTGATACATAATACAATATGGATGAACATCAAAAAAAATGTTTGGTGAAATAACACCCATGAAAAGACTTCATATGCTTTCTGTATATGAGATCAGAAAAAAAATCAAGGAGCTTTGTAGGGAGATGGAAATCTTTTTAACTGGATTGTAGTAATACTTGTATAACTCCATAACCTACTAAGATAAATCATCAAACCATGCATTTACTATGGGTGAATTTTACATAACAAATTGTACTACCAAAATGTGAAAACACAATAAAATTATACACAGGATATTATGAAAGCTTTGGGGTATATCATTTCACTCTGCCAAGATTTTTGTACAAGATGGTGTCCAAAGTGAATCATGGATGGATAAGAATCTGCAACTAAAATAGAAGAAGAAAATCTATACAAGGAGGCAGCAAGAGCAAGAGCATGAAGGAGGCAGGGGAGGAGCAGAGATGGAGCACCAGGACCTTGTATATTTTGTTATCTACTGGAACTTCAGGTCTCTAGCTGTTAGGTGAATGGAGGGATGAGGGAAACCTATTTTTGTTTCCATTATATTCCATTTTGATATGAGTAAAACCTATTTTTTGTCAAAATTCCAATACATTCCATTTTGTCTCACTATCAATAGTGAAACAAAAATGAACATGACTCTGCCTTCAGATGACCCATTTTGCATAGTTTAGTACTGTCCAGCTGAAGGGACTCAGAGGACCACTAGGTAGATATTTGTCATGAAAAGACTTTTTGACGTTATAGCCACAACCTAATGAAGAGTTAAAACTCCATCTTGATTTTTATGACATTAGTTTTGGAGTTGCACAATGGCTTTATTAAAATATTAAGAGTGATGGCTACAGGTATATTCACCTTATAGAAATTGTTTTTATTTTTTTAAGAATTTATAAACTCATGGTATGTACACTAATAGACTCTCTTTTTGTTTTCATTTTACATTTTATTTTAATTGATGAATAACAATTACTTATACTTGGGATTACAATGTTACACTACACTTTCTTATATCATCTTTCAAATAGTATTTTCTTGCTGCATGTATTACCTGAAGTCATAATTCAACATTATTTAGAGTTAAGCTAAAAATAACTCTTCAGCACAGTTTCTTGGTTCTAAACTTCCCTGTAATGGCATTATCATTTCGCTGAAGACCCCATGAGAGTTGATAGCCCACCAACAGCTTTGCACAACATTTGTTTTTATTGTCATTGTTAAATGTGCATCTAGTTTACCAATTGCTAAATACATATGGTTCACTGAATGCAATGGATTTTTATTGGAAACATTTAAATTTGAATGTGTAGAAAATTTCCTGCCTTTTTCAAAAAAAAAATAAGATATAAGTACTTGTTAAAAGGCATAAGGTAACCGAAATATTTATTTCAATACTTTATAATGTGATAAACAAGACCTAAGCACCCTTTATGTATCATTTATGAAGCTGTAGGTTATGTCACAATACAGCAAAGATTTACTAGACTGAGTCAATTTGCCCACCTCTCTCCTGGTGTTTGGATGGAATGGAGGGGGTCAGGGATGCATAGATAGATACTCAACTCACAAAATATAAAGACTCCGTGCTACAGACACAAATACTAAAGTGTCATGGGGTCTACAGATGCAAAGCAGATTAATTCCTTAATAAAGTGGGTCAAAGAAGGCATCTGCAGAAATGATATTTGAGTTGGGCCTTGAGCAATTAAGTAATTAGATGATAAAATAAATATGCTGGGGTGGGGGGAAGTTAGGCTCAAGGAGCAACAATGGTGTAGTTTCCGTGAAGATGCTTATGAAGATTTTAATTGGGACCTATATGTGCTCTAGTAGCATTTTCAGTCCCACTCATTCCCTTTTGTACTCATACTTATGTGCACACCCTCCTTTTCTTACTGCACTCACTGATTCAGTCAGAATGTTTTCTCTGGGAGCACTTTAGGCTTGCAAGCACAGCAAGCTAGAAGTGCTGAGTCTTAGTCCCAGGAATAGCCTTCCACCCTGAGTCACACACACTCCACATGGTCTCAGAGATCCCCCAGGGATTAAAAAGCATGCCATTTGAATCATCAGGAATGGCTACAAGTCTGGATTCAGATAGTATTGTCAATCAAAGTGTGTACCTTTGCACTCTCCAGCATGGTCATCTAGGGATATGCAGACTTCTTGCTTGAGGCTGTAGAGTTGCAGAGGAAATGATTCAAGATCCACTAATGGGAGTCATTATTTTTTAAGGTTTGTATTCAAACACTTGCATAGAGTCACATTGCGGTATTGAGTTAATATAGAAAATATCCTGATTCATGAGGAGTGAACATAGACCCTGATCAGGAATGAAGAAGTAGCAAAGATTCAAGATCAACTTCTAGGGCAATCCAACACAAAACACAATTATTCAGATTATACACTACAACATAACACCATATCCCAGAAGTCACACACTACTCATTTGAAAGCCTGTGGCAGGCACGGAGGTGGAATTTCCAGACCTCCCGGATGAGTCCCCCTCAGTGGGGATATCCTTTCCCATATCAGCTCACATTGATTGTCTTGAAAAGAGCATGTACACTTTGTCCATGCGTGCACCCATGTGCAGGCCAATTCCTTGTCCAACCAAGTGCCAGGCCTGTTCTGAAGTCAGTTCTCTAGTAGCTCCCGGGTAGACTCTGAGAATCCAATTTCTACTTCTATCTAAACTCTGAAGTACACACTGTTGTCTCATTTGAGGGAAGGACTTTCAATTCTGCTTGTCAGTGCTACTGAAGAGGATAGTCTAGGGTGTATGGAAATAGACGGAAGTGCAAGCACAAATGTACAAAATTTGTCAAGACAAATCTCAGCTGAGTATGGCTGTTTAGGGTATACAATGACATTTTAGTTTCTTACTCTACTTCTTGTATTTTATATGAAGAAATAATACCCTTTTGAAATTTATGCAAAAGAAACTTGTGGTGGGCAGAGATCCTTGTGCTATGTATTAGAGGTATTATTTGTATCACTTGAGTGGAAATTGTCAATATTTTCAGGCTCTTTTCCTGAAGACCCAGGAATTCTGTATTCTGTTTCCAGGTTATTTGCTAAATATGTGACCTTAGTAAGAAATAGATCTTATGAAATTTAGTTTTCTTAATGGATACAATGCAATAGTATTTCTTCTGCTACCTACTTCATATATATGATATGGAAGGATTAAATGAAGTACAAGTATAGAAAAGATGTGAACACCAGAATGCATCAAAATATTGGATAATGTTCTACAATTCTTAAAAGCAAATTCATTACTATGTCTGAGCCATAGCAAACACACAGTAAATATTTGTTGCATTAGTGTCATTAATTCTGCAAATAAATTATGCAGAAAAGATTATTTCCTCCATAGAATTGGAACCAGTAATTAGAAACAGCAAGTTATCCTCTAGCAAGAGGTATCATAAATTGCCCATTCACAAGTTCAAAGAAATTACAAAATATGCAACTTTGAAAATACAAACTATCCTTGATTTCTGCATTTCTAAGAAGAAAAATTTGGGTTGCATTGGAAATAGGAAATAGCAAGGAGAGAGAATTTTTCTGTGAACCAGATGGATCATTTTTCAGCTTTCAGGAAATATTGTAACCAGCCACCATAAAAGCCTCTGGCTGAGATGTTTAAAGGTGAGCAGTTCCAGCCTTCAACCAGACAGCCTGGGGGAGGGGTGCGTAGCTGTGCAAAAGAACAGGGAGTCATGTGGTCCAACTGTAAAATAGAAAAATTGCATGTAATTATTTTACAAGCAGAGTGCGATGATGTGAAAGGAAGAACTAATGATGATGCACTCAGCTTGTTAGAAGCTTTTCCTTCTGGGGAGCTCAAGGTTACAAGAAGTGCTGCTCACTGGAATTTTTTTTTTCCTTCCTTTCCCCTGGATACATAATGCTACAATAAACCCTGCACAGAGGGGGTTAATGTTGCAAGAATGTTTTTTAAATAATTTCTGTGACCAAAGCCGGAGATAGAAGCCTGGCAATAATTCTTTCTGACTTCAAGCATCCTGTATTGATTGATTAATTATTCCACCAATGAACTAACAGGTATTGACCTTATCTGGTTGAGTAGCATTTAGCCAAAAGTCAGTAATCTACATCGATCACTTAATGGAACATCAAAGCTCAGCATTCTGACAGGTTTATGTCATTCAGCAAAAATCTGTCTATGTTTTGCTGATACCTTGACCTTTTGTATCAAACAGCCTTTACAGAAAACGAAAAGCAATGACAAAATTAAATCTTGGAAATAATGCTTTGTTATGTTAAAGGAAGTTCTTCTTGGTCTATTGCAAATAGCTTCTGCTAAGTTCCTATTGATGTTTTTTTTTTCAATCTGAAAAGCAGTTTCTGCATGCTTGTGATACATGGTATTCTGATGAAGCATGAAATTATCAAAACAATGAACACTGAGATAATTAACACTAGAACAGAGCTTCACAGAGATAATATTGAGAAAACGAGATTCTCTAGGGAGGGGTTCATGTAAAGAGCACTTGGTTTACTGATTCAGAATGGTTAAGGACCAAATGTTGTTTGTCCTTGTCCATTCTGACTGCCAGAATCCTGATTCAAATATTAAGATAAAATCCACAGATCCCAACATCCACCTATATATTTCAATGATGGGAAGATATTATTATAAAAGTCATTTTCTAAGGATTTTCTAGACCAATATTTATAGTGTTAATTATATGCTTTAATGTATTTATGTACAATCAATATGAGCACATGCAATGGATTCTTATTACAATTCTTCCTCATTACAGAGCAATAATGACAGCCTTAATAAGTAAAGCCGCACTGTCAGTGACTAGAGTGATACATCACAAGTCCCCTGCATTAGGACCTTCCTCCAAACTCTGGCTTCAGAATTCTTATTTAAAATTCTCATCACAATGGCCAAGCAAAATCTGGACCCTCTATTTGGTGGACCCAATAGGGTCCTAGGTGTGAAGATCAGCCATAAGTCATAGCTCCCCCACATTTCTATAAACTATAATGTCCATGATTTGTTTAATACTAAAACAAACATTTCCCTTTACCAATAGTGCTTTTCAATAAATGTTGAATATATTTCATAACTACTCTACCAACCATTGTTTATGATAAAACCGGTAAACATATTTTGGCCTGGGTTGTAATCATTCTGTCCATATTTATTAGTGACTCTGTGACCCTTTATAGGCCACCTGTCATCAGCTTCCTTATCTGCAAAATATGATTCTGGGCCTGGGAGAAATTTTGGTTCTATTCCTTTGTTCACATTCTATTAGGCTTGATTGAATGTTTATTAATAATTTATTTTAGAATTTGTTGATAAAGAAGTTTCCAGGAAGAAAAATAATATCCTCGAGTAGCTTTTCTTCTGAGTTAAAATGAAATCAGAAATCGTCTGAAAAAGGAAAGGTACTTCTCACAAACCTTAAGTGACCACATAGAGTGAGTTGAATGTTTACTAGATAATGTTAAATCCTTTCTGCGATAAAAGTTGGTTTCATTTAAGAATCTGCTTTGCAAGTCATGTAGTGTCCCAGTCACAGAGAAAAAGAAGATGGGAGAAAGAAGGAAAAGAAAAAGAGAGAGAGAGAGGAATAGAGGTAAGTGACAAATAAATGAGAAGGAAAGGCAAGTGGGGAGGAAGGACAGGAGGAGAGGGAGTTATAAAACATGGGATCTTTGAGAAAGGAAGGTGAGCACAGGTTTTCACCTAGGACTTCCATCCATTTCTGCTTCACCAACAATGATGAAGTCAAATAATTATTGGAAGTCTTAAATGATATCTTTCATGTTAGAGCTATTTTCCCTTTAAATATGAAGTGATCGAATTAAATCAAAGTGGCTAAAAACAGTGCAGAGTATCATTTGTTATGAATATGTAGAGTATATGGTGATTTCATTTTAAATTGGTCCTTTGGCTGAAGCATACGTATTAACACTAATTATTGATTGACATTTTGCTTACTTGTTAGGGTTTTGTTTTAATTTTATACAAACTGGAGAACTTTGTCTCCTTATATATTTTGTTTCACAATATTCACTAGTCAATTGAACTTCCATTAATGCCAATTTATTTTCATAATATGCTTAGAGTCTTCCTATGCTATGGAGAAGATACAATGTTCACCAGAAGAAACAGCTGGTATTGCCTTTTCCAAAAGCAGTAACATTGAATCTCATAATTTGTAGGATAATACATATATTTTTGGAAAAACAAATTATCAGAATAAATAGCTGACAAGGCATATCTTATCTGAGACAGTTGTGGAAACAAGTATGTGTAACATTAGTTAGTATCATTGAATTAGGCAAACTCATACTAATTATTAAATTTCTACAAGTTCCAGACATTGAACTGAATAAGCAATCAGTCATCTACATAAAGTCAAATGAATAATGTACAAACCTTTACCTGACCTATGGGAAGCATTACTTTTTTGTAGTTCTGTTATTTCCAAATGTTTTGTCTTAATAATTTTAATAATGTTAATGATTATTGAGGACACCAAAGATTTTTAGATTGTATCAATTTTTGTTAATTTATTAAAAATAAACATTTTAAAATATTTAAACATTATTTCATTTAAATGATAATAATAAATATTTAGGTGATATACAAATAATAGCTTTAAGAAAAATAGTTATATTTTTCAAAAAAATGAACAATTGTATTGTTTTTAATTTATTCAAATTTATTTAATGAGTCTTAATTAAAGAAGCCTAGATTCTCACATCTGCATCTATATTCAATCTGTTGCAATATATTGTTTTGGTGGAGATAAATGAAGATCACATCTCACTCAAATTTTCAGAAGACCACCCAGGCGAGGTGGTACACACCTATAATCCCTATACTCGCAGCACCTCTGGAGGCTGAGACAGGAGAATCAGTTCAAAGTTAGCCTCAGCTCAGACCCTGTCTTTAAATAAAATAGGGGTGGGAATGTGACTCAGTGGTCAAGTGTCCCTGAGTTGAATCACTGATAACAAAAAAAAAAAAAGAAAGAAAGAAAAGAAAAAAATGAACATTTCATAGATTTTTAATTATGGATATTATTTTTCATACTACAGCAAAACTCTGTAACTGATGTTTTTCTAAATATTAGGTGCAATGTGTAATATATAACCAAATAAGTGAACATTTTTAATTCTGCCACATTAAAAGTATTTGCTCTATCTCGTATTGTGTATGGCAACATTACCCACAGTAATTTCTAATAGACTTCATTTTTTAGAATAGTTTTAGGTTCACAACAATATTGAGGTAAAGTCACATAGTTCCTAAATATTCCCTGTCCCAACACATACACAGCCTCCCCAATTACCAACATTACACCTCAGAGTGAAGCATTTTTTTAGAATCAATGCATTTACATTGATATGATATTGTCACTTGAAGTCCACAGCTTGCATCGGGGTTTGCTCTTGGTGTTGTGCATGCCCTGGGTTTGAAAAAATTATATAATAACATGCATCTACGATTATAGTGTCATACAGAATAATTTCACTGTAAAAATTATTTGTCTTCTGTTTATCTCTCCCACTCTATAATCCTGACAACCACTGATCTTTGTACTGTCCCCATAGTTTTGTCTTTTCTGAAATATCATGTAACTGAAATAATACAGTATATAGCTTTTAAAATTGGTTTATTTCATTTAGTAATGTACATTTAAGCTTTCTTTGTGTCTTTTCCTGGCTTGAGAGCTCATTTCTCTTTAGCACTGAATAACATAATGTTGTCTGAAAGAATTAAAGTTTCTCCGTTCACCTACTAAGAACATATTGGTTGCTTTCCTTTTAAAAAATTCATTTTAGTTATAGGTGGACACAATACCTTTATTTTATTTTTTATATAGTGCTGAGGATTGAACTCAGTGCCTCACACATGCTGGGTGAGCATTCTACCACTGAGCCACAACCTGAGCCCTGTTTTGGTCATTAAGAACAAAGCTGTTTTTTGGATGGATATAAGATAGCTCACCTGGGCAAATTCTGTGGAGTGTAACTGTTGGATTAAATAGTCAGAATAAGCTTAGTTTTGTAAGAAATTGCCAAACTGTCTTGCAAACTGGCTGTGCCACTGTGCATTCCTACCAGCAGTGAATGAGATTTTATTGCTTGATCCTTACCAACATTTGTCATTTGCAGTGTTTCAGATAATTATGAAGCATGTAATGGTCATTCATCCTTGCTTTGATTAGCAGCCCCTAATGACATATGTGGAGCATATGATGTTGAGCATCTATCCATATACCTACTTGTCATCTGTATATTTTCTTTGCTCAAGTGCATAAATCACTTTTTTACATCAGGATTTGTCATTAATAAGCTACTAGTTCCCTGAATCATGCTGATATTCCAAATGTTTACACATTTATTATACAATACGAAAATTTCACGTTCCTTAATATCACTACTAATCTTATCAAAAAGTTCTCAAGTATTGTCAGGTTCATCATGGCAAATACAAGACTCTCAACATTCTAATTTCCCCTTGAATGTTCAAATATTATCATTGACAATATACACTGTCAGTTGTTTTCCCTTGACAGTATCATTTCATTCAATTTCTCAAAACTATGTGTCAAATACCCAAATCTGAATAACCATAGTTTGTCACTCATTCTTTAAAGTGAAATGATGCTTAGGAAAAAAATGAGAAGTAAAAAAGCACATAGTTCAGCTGGTGCTCAAATACCTGTATAGGTGCTTTGCCCTTAAGAGAACTAGTGTACTTCTGAACGTGGCACAAATACTTTATGCATGCTTCCCACTTTTTCATTCAGAGAAATAAAAAGACATACTAAAAGGCCAAGTTTCAACTAAACTAATAACTGTGATTTATCATTAGTAAGTTGAAATGACCATACAAAATATTAGTATGCGACAGTGGAATGCGCACCGACTGTGGTAGTTTCATGCAGCATCTTTGATTTGTGCTAACAGGACATGAGTTTTACTCACCATCAATTTTGTGCCACACAAAGGCAAATGATATTTTAGCATTATCCTACAAATACTTTTGAATTTAGGCCTGTGTCTGTGGCTCACACCAGTAATCCCAGAATCTTGGGAGGCTGAGTTAGGAGGATCCTGAATTCAAAAACCAGCCTCAGCAACTTAGCAAGGCCTAAACAACTTAGCAAGACCATGTCTCTAAACAAAATTTTTAAAGGGCTTGGGATGTGGCTTAGTAATTAAGTGGCCCTGGGTTCAATCCCTAGTACCAAAAAAAAAAAAAAAAGTTTTAATTTTGGGCCACATAAGAGTCTCAAGATCCTCAGAGTTTCATAAACCACTCTTTAGAAACTGTTGCTGCTGTGTTTTTAACTATTGATCACAGAAGTCTTGAAGAATTGCTGAAATGTATATATTCTCATTCTAGACAAAATTGTTTTATGATTTCATGGACAAAAATTGGCTATCTATAGGCAACTGGCCCTTAGTTAATATACTACCTAAGAGGCATGAATTTTATTAGGCAGCCATGTAGGGATAGATTTTTCTATCACAAAACTGAGAAGGCTTAAAACTTAAGAGCCAATTCTCAACTAAAAGATTCTGATGTCCAGATAAAATGAAATGAAAGAAACAAATAATGCTATTTAAATAATATTTTTTTAAACCAAGGTTTAGAAACACAAATTTCAAAATCCCTAGTTCTGTCCCTTAAATTTCTCCCATATTAAGAAAATTAAAATAAATTTTTAGTAAAAATTGTTTATATTTGATGTGAATGACCTTCAATGAACTGGTTGGAGGCTCATTTCCCAGGCGTCAGTTTTATTTCCCCCACTGCATAGACAAGGAGCATAAATAAAGACTTTCTGCACTTGAGCCTATCACTGCCAGTTGATGAAGTCAGAAGAGCATTCCATTTAGTACTTAGCCTAAAGTAACAAGTTTCAGGGGTACACATGGAAGAGTAGCTAAGCTGATGCTCTTCACTGGGACTGGGTAAAATTGTAGGCCATTACTAATATCTGAAAAAATTTAAAAACTGTCAGTCTGGTACCTGTCTTACTCATACAAACAGAGACACATAGCCCACCTTAATAGATGCATTATCTGAGAAAAGTGAAAGTAGCTTTTTAGTACCTTGCTTCACATAAACTGGGCCTTATGTATAGAAAGTTACTTTACACGGATAATAAACCTAAAGTAAAATGGTTATTTCTGGCAGCTAATTTACTGTTATAGTTTATAGAGGTGCCTTCTTCATAATGGTACCTTCTGATTCTACTTTCCCTGAGTTCAGTAATCAGTGTCAATTACTGCTGGTTTCCATAGAAACCAGACAACTAACAGTTTTTAAATCTTCATTCATGATCTAGTTTTACAAATAATGTAGACTTTGGAATGACTGCTTTCCTGAAGACAAAATGCTAGAAGCAGATACCAATAAATTTAACCCCTTCAAATGATGACTAAAGTTTTGTGCATAGTTTTCACTAACAATAGACGCACATATTTAAACACAGGGATCTATAGTTCAAACAGCAAGAAGGGATTGAGCCACATTCCCCTAAAGGGATGTACAGATTATATAAGCTGATTTAGTACTTAGCCTAAAGTAACAAATTTCAGGGGTAGACATGGAAGCAGCTGATGAGCAGTCAGGGAACTGAATTGCTGGTACATTATTTATAGTTTGTCTGGAGTTTATTGTATAGCATCTTCAGACTTCTCTAATATTCTTATACATCTTTTCCCTTGCATTATTATTCTTTGCATATAGCACTAAAAGGTAACTTTCATATTGGTGGAAAGTTTAGATTTTTTTTTAAGAATGCTTGTCACTTTAAAAGACTTTGTACAACCCTCCTCCCAGCAATAATGGAGAGAGAGAACCAATAATAAGGCTAACCTAATATCATTGATTACATGGTTTTAAAATACATTCACGCTTTTAGGTAGAGATGACCATTATATAAATAATTGCTTATTAAGATGGTTTAGAACCTTTGTTATATCTAATGTAAATTTAACATTGGGGAATTCTTCAAGTACTTGTATTCTTTATGCATGATACGGTTGTGCAAGGATAATGCATTAACTTTCCTTTCATAGTACTTACTAAATAACTTAGTAATTAAAATACAATTACAAAGAACAGTACAAATCAGAGACCCATTAATTAAAGTGTCTTGTGTGATCTGGGGGGTTGTTTTTGTTATCTCTATAACTTCCTTTAAACCATTTGCCAGACTCTAATTTTGTTTTGTCAGCATTGCCTCCCATTACTGAGATCGTAGCCATAGAATTAGATTTTCATATTATCTCTCGATTTCACATGAAGTAGCAAAGCACTAATCTTCCTCTCAAGCCATTCAAGGGTGTTTGGGGTAACATGTCAGCTGGTTGTGAGGAGCGCTAGAAAGGTGGAAGCACATTAGTTTTTGACTCTGATATCTACATGTGTTTTGCCTTGAGTAAGAGCAAAGCATCATTGCCCCTCTTTTCTTAAGCACTCTTGCTACCTCTCCCATCTAGAACCAAAGCTGCAGGGGGTCCTCTGATATAATGGCATTTTATACTTTGTTGCAGGATATAATTTACTGTCATCAAATGTGCTCCATCTAGACACTAAAGTTAAACCAAACTTCACTTACCATTAGAGCAGATTATGTCTCTCTTTGTAAGTTTGGTTTCAAGTAAAATGTTTGCATAGCTGTCATGTGCCTCAGTGGGGATATTTGTCCCACGTTTGTTAATGTCAGGAGTTTGCCATAGATTCAGCTCACTGCTATCTAGCTTTTCAAAAGCAAGTTTAAAAAACCCAGCAGGGCCCAGCTGAAATATTTTCTTTGAATACAGCCAAGCTGCAGGCATAAAACACAATAGTAAAATACACAATGGAACAAAGTAAAAGGCCTTTATAACAGATGTTTGTCATACCACTCCAAGTATTTCATAACATCCTCTACTGTTTTTCTCAATTGACATCATATCGGTCTCAGTTAATGAAAAGAGACATGGAGCATATTGCATCAAATAGATGCTGGACAGGAAAGAGAAAATGGATCATGAATCCAGGCCCCCTAGCTAAAGCAGTCAAACCTCTGAATAGCAAAAGGACTAATGCGCTTTAGCTGTTCTCCCTTCCAGCCACAAACCCAAGAGCAATACTCAAAGTGTTTTCTTTTCTAGGCTGCTCACTAACCCCCTACCCACCCCACCCCACCGTGAAAGCCAGTCAGCAAGGATCAAAAACATTTCCTTTTAAATGAATCATGGCAATCCAATAAAGATGCAACACGCAGATTATGTTCAAATCAATGACAGAACCATAGCTGGTATCAGCAGGCCTCAAGGAACAAAAATTGCTCACAGTGAGGGGGTGTCCATCCAATAATGAGATATAGGGCTAAACACAGGGCACATGCTATGCTCTGTTCTGGTTTCTTTAAGTAAATTTGGGGTGTTGTAGTATTGTCCTCATTCATGTCCTCCCCAGATGGGCCATGACAGCTTAGCTTAGCTTTCCTATGGGGGGCCTTCAATGACAGTTACATATCCACAAAACACAGGCAAAGCAACTGTAATGCTGATGTTTAGAAATAAATGTGAAAACAAGTAGGGAATAGGATTAATTTCAAAGAAGCTTTTACTATGCAGGAACATTTAGAACCCTGAAAAGCAAATTGCAGGGAAGTTCTTAAGCATCAGAACACTTGCCATCAGCTTTCAATAGATGTTATGTGCTACTCACTTCAAATATTTGGGAGAAAAGGAATCTTTTTCTATTTGGAGAGAGAGAGAGAGAGAGAGAGAGAGAGAGAGAGAGAGAGAGAGAAGAGAGAGAGAGAGAGAAACAGAATTCTCGGAGTTTTGTATGACTACATATCTACCATACATTTTCATTGTTCAAATTATCTTGGAAAAACATTTTATTGGTTTCAAAGTATGTAATAGCATCTGCAGACTTCTCTAATATTCTTATACATCTTTTCCCTTGCATTATTATTCTTTTCATGTAGCACTAAAAGGTAACTTTCATATTGGTATGAAAAGGATGCAAATGACGACAGTAGGATCAGCATGCTTCTGTAAGGATAAAAGACGGGCCAAGCATCAATCATCAGACTCACAGAATATCTTCAGAAGACCTAGGTTTCATTACCAGAGTTGCACCAACTAATTGTAATCCCTCAGACAGGTCATTTATGCTCCCAGAGTGCTACTTTCCTCAGCGACCACATCTCTTCATCTCTGATTTTCCATTTTCAAAACTGAGAGTGTGCTTCTAATTAAGAGAAAAGCAATCCCAAGTCTTTCATAGTTAATCAAAAGAAAGTTTATGGCCTTCAGCCCCTTTCAAGAGCATTTCATGTGCTATATAAAGATTTGACAACAGTTGATCTACCATGGGCTATTTTTCTCCTTTCATATTAAAGAAATTATATGACTATGAGTCACCTTATTTAATCCATTACCTGCTAATAGCCTCCTTTATGATTAGCCTAAAGGTCTAAAATAATAACGAATAATCAGTGGCTTATTACGAAGCTATCTGCTGCCAAAGACACTCCTACTTCCTCTAAATTCAACAGCCCATTGTATTTCATGGTCATATTCCCAGGGTTTGCTGATCTCTGTGAGCAGTCAGGGCATATGGCACAGTTATCCTCTCTGGGAGAATAGAACCAATTTATTCCAAATAGAAAGGACTTATCAGATCTAGACAGATCATTAAAACACCTGTAAGATAATTTCAATTCACAGCGATAATAAAATAGCAAACAAATTTCCCTCTCCTGAAAAATGATAAATCACTGTATTGCTGGAATGAACTTTGCCTTATCTGATTTGTTTTAAAAATGATAAATATATCCCCATATATTTGAATGAAACTCAGGAATCACCATCTACCTAATTGAATAAGAGCTTATAGGGTTCAAAGAGATAAGGACACACTAAACAAATGAGAATATTTTACTCTGCAAGAGTAGATGTAAAATTCACCTCTCAAGAATACAGAGTGAAACATGGATATTCAAAATGGATAAAGTATCAAAATTGAAGTGAAATTATTAAAAACTGCCTTCATGAATAAAATTAGCATGAAATCTCAATTTTCATATTTGCAATTATTCTAACTAATTTTTATGACTCCCTTGTACAATTATTGATTGATTGCCAAGTTCCTTGTAGTTTACAGTGAAATCTTTTGTCAGTAAACACTTTTCTTTTCATGATCTTGGTATTTCCACTGTCAACTGTTAGATGTTGCATGGCTTTGATTTTTATCTTTTCAGAGAAAAAAAGAACTCTTTCAGCTCCACATTTCTTTTTCAGTTCTTGTTGTCAGTATTTAGGTGGCTTCCTGTCTAATTTTTGTCTCCTCTAAATACACTTTATAGAGTATTATTGCTGACTTAGATTAAAATTCAATGCTAAATGCAGTAGAAGAAGCAGAGATAAAAGGCAATAGATTCTGCCTCTACAGAGCTCAAAAGACTGCTGAGAACAAATTGTCTGGTGTGGAAAAAAGATAATGCATATTCTAAATTTGGACAACATGGAGGATACTATAACTGAATGGAGAAAGAAAAATGAAGTGGATATTGATTTATAATGTAAATAAGGGGGAGTATTTTATGGTCCATAGATAACATTCACATTTTAAGTAAATTTCTAATCATGGTTTAATTAAGACAAATGCACAATTTTAACAATTTTTGGTGCAGTTATTATCATATACAAAAAAAACATTTTCACTAAACTTTTGTCAACAGTAGGTGCAAATAACACAGGCACCAAAAATTTCCCCGATTAAGGTTAAAAAAACAGATTTCCAGATCATGAGTATTGTTAGTTACAATGTACAATGGAAGATATAGGACTATATGAGAAACAATGGTGATTTTTAAGGCACCCAGGAACTTGATGTAGATATTATCACCCATGGAAAGATGGAGAAATTCTTACAGAATTGTTGGTGCTTTTTTATTTTTTAAAGCATTTCAGATCAGTTTATGGCACAATAATGCATCCTATCTTTCAAACTCCATGTGCTGAATTCCTCATTTTGAAACAGAATAAATCTGCAAAATTATACCAGAAGCATGCATCAAAGTTTCTTTCAAGTGTAATGAAGCAAATAGATTTGCCTTGTAATTATCAAATTTGCTTTTCTGAGTGCCTAAAACTTAAGGAATCCTTTCTACATGAATCATCTACTTTTGAAAACAAGAATAATTTTTTATAAAATCAGGATATATTAATTAAAGTGTTTTTATTAAATGTGTTTTCCAGCTCATTATTACAATATTTTTCAATTAGTTCTCTTTCAATTTTCATATTAAATCATATTTATTCAGTAAATATAAATTATAAATATATTCACTGGACCTGAATTTAACTGACTCCTTTAACTAACTTGGATTTGGCATTTTTCCATAGGTAAGTAACTAAGTCCCCATTTCTTATAGTTCAATTTTAGTGGTTAATTGGTCATTAATATAAAATAGCATAGTACTTTTTAAAAAGAGGATTTTACGTTTTTTTCTTATATAACTCATTTTTCTTTTGAATGATTCTTAACATTTGATATCATATTCCTATAATTGGTTCCACCAAAAAGTGCATTCTGAAATCTAGAACGATGAAAAAATTATTCTAGGAAGCATTATTGGGTCCCTGTTTTACCCTAACTTTGTAGGACAAAAGTGTAGATCCTGTATCATGGTGATTGCGATTACAGTGAGAGGCCATGAGGTTTCCAACACAGTTCAGATGGGCAGGCGGAGTCATGCACTTCCTGTTAAAATAATTGAACCCAAATAATTTTTTCTTTTTTTATTATCTGAACTTTGTTAAGAATTCACCTTACTAAAATAAAGAAGGCTGCATTTTGACACGAATGATTCATGCTTTAAAAAAGAAATGAGACAACTCCTGCAGACCCTCTTAGGGTCCCAAACTCACATTAATTAAAATTAGAGATTTATAAACATTTTCTGTAATAATCAAAATACTGGTCCCAAATATACTTCTCATTTCCTAAACCTTGAAAACTGAAGCCTGAAAGGAACACTAGGTTGTCTTCTTTTCTTGGTCCCTGCTTGCTGACACATCCCTGTTAACTGTTCTCACACTCCCTTTGGAACCAGAGGGTTCAGAGAAGTTAGGAGAGAGGGTGGGTCTGGCTGGACTTGATGAGTTTTGACTTTCAGTTCTGAAGATGTTTAGAGTGGAATTATTTAATGGGGTGCTTTTGAGGCTCTTTGTAGATTCTCTATTAAAACTCTCCAGCATTTTCTCTGATCAAGATGGGTACTTCCACAGATCTGGTACTGTTTCTACTGAATCTTCCTTGACTCTTGCAGAGCTTATGGGAAAAGAATCCAAGTTGACTTCATCATGGTTGTCTCTGCAGTTTTACCCACATCTGCACAGGGAATAGTCATGCTTCTTGACTCAACAAATTGGGAACCATTCCCAACACTACAGTACTTACTGTCCTCACTCTCATAACAAAGTAATTAAATCAACCCTTCCATTGTTGGCCTGGGTAGACACCATCTTCTGTCTCCCTGATTTCCCCAGAGATACTTCAAAGCCCCTCCCTGAATTTGGAGAGCTAGTATGACCACACCCCATGCCTTTTCCAAGCTTGGAGCATGAGAAGCCTCACTGCAGTATGACTGCTCTTGCTAAAGAAGTCTGTCCCTGTCTCCTTTCTCACAAAATCCTCTTTCTTTATTTTAAAGACATTGTTTTTAATCTCACTAAGAGTACCAGAGTTACAGAACAAAATACCTTTTCATTCCTTTTAAAAGCTCTGAATATTTAAATGGGAGGTGGCCTGGGGGATGTTCTTGTCTCAAAACACGTTGGTATCTTGAGATCTCTTACACTATAATCCCAAATGAAATAAAAGCCAGTCTTCATCATGAGTTAGAAATTGTACAGATATTCTATACATGACAAAGAGGAAGAAAAAGAAAATAATAAATTTGTATATGTAACACTTTCTATAAATAATATTTCAGCTTTTCAACATGAAATATGTCTTTGTAGTATTAGTTAGTACCTCTGCATTGTCTACGTAACGTTGGATCAATTTTTCAGCTTTCTCCATAGTGATTTGCACTCGAAGGGAAAGGATATTAAGCATACTAAGCTTTGGGGCTGCCACCAAGGTTATTTATTTTCAATTATGTATAAAGAGACAGCATAATGCTGTGTTGTGAATTAAATGGCTTCAATTCTCCATTAAGTGTGAATTCAAAGCTCAAATGTAGATATAACCAGCCATGATAGAGGTGGAATCCAACAGGGGTCCTGCCAATAAAAGGATTTATTTTAAATACCCTCATATTCAACTCATACTCTTCCTTCATTTTTTTATAGTAAGTACTGACAATTATAATTAAGAATTAAATGTGCTAAGACCAGGAAATGCACAAAAATAAATTGAGGTGTCATCAAAACATTTATTATAGCCTGTAATTACATATTTATTTGATAATTCTTTTATTTTCTGGTTGCATCACCAAAATGTATATGCAAAGAGAACAAATACCTTATCCTTCTTATTCTTTATGTGTTTCCCAGTGACTAGAAAAATAATGTCTAGGACATAATAAACATTTTGTAATTATTTGATGGATTGAAAAATGAATGAGTAAATTAACAGAAAACTAAATCTTTTAATGAACATTTTTCATTATAATTAATTCCCAGAATTTTTTTAAAAAAAAATAAATTTCACTATGAATGAAAGATGTAAAAGTAACTAGAGGCAATTAAAACAAAACCATCTATCACATTAGCTGAAAGTGAAATTTATAAAATATTAACATCACAGATCAGGCTATTCGAATCTTTAGGCTGCTGTCATACAACAATAACACAGGTGGCTGAAAACAAAAGAACTTTGTTCTCTTTGAGTCCTGAAGGCTAGAAAAGCAAAATTGAGTTGTTGGCAGGGTAGTGCTTCTGAAGTACTGAAGGAGGACCTGTTCCATGCCTGTCCCCTAACTTCTGGGAGCTTCCAGCAGATCTGCGGGTTACCTGTGGTGCACAGCTCCCAAATCTGCCTCTACCTTCACAGTGCCTGTCTCTGTGTCTCAAATCTCATCTGATTTCTTATAAGGACATTGTTCATTAGATTTAGAGCCCACTCAAACTCCAGACTGATCAAATCTTGAGATCCTTCACTTAATTACATCTGTTAAGTCTATTTCCAATGAGGTCGTATTCATATATGTCAGGATAAGGAATTGGAAATATTTTGGGGAGAGACACAATTCAACCCACCACAGTAACTTTAAGGAATTGGCTAATGGAAGCCAATATTAATCCTTTTCAGAACTAAAAATTCAGATACACTCACCTTATATGCCTGTGTTGGCCTCTGAACCAGATTCTCTGGTTCTTCCATTCATTCAGATGCACTCCAAATCCCAGACTACCGTGGTTTGATACTTCTTTTTAGATTGGATTCCTGCCTGGAAATTCTTGCCATACTGACCACCTTGAAGAATGGCCACCTATATTCCCAGTCCCCAAGTGTAGATTCCTGCCTGCTGCTAAGGAGGTCCTACTTACTTTGGGAGCTCTATCACCCTCTCTCACATCCTCTCCAAATTACAACAGAAGCTTGGACACTGAGCTTTGATTGTCTTCAGCCTTCTTTGTCACCACAACTTATGGTTCACACGGGGTATTCAAATCCTGTCTGCCCTGTGTTATCAGGGAAACCATCCAACTGTATAAATTCAGCTCATCAGAAAGTACCATCCTGCTCTGATATTTCTTTTTCATGGAGCTATGAAGTTGCCTGAAATTCAACATTGAAGGGTTTGATCCTCAAATGCCTTCTTAGAAAGAATTGCTCATGCTAGATTGCATTATGTCACTAGAGGGGAAAGAGCTGGATGTCCTTGTGGAGTGCCATGAGGAATAAGGGCCAGCATAAACCTGGGACCAGCAAGGCCAGAGTGTGTGTGTGGGAGCGGGGGTTCAGAGGAAGAAATGCTTCTTTCACGTATTTCCTAAAGTTATCCCACATTCAGTCCAGTAACTCTCACTAGTAATTTTTATTGCCTTTTCCTCCAGATATCTCAACCTGATGATGAATGTTCAGAGGCAAAACATCACATTTTTCCCCCAAATGTAATTAATATTATTTTACTTCAAGAATCTTATCGCAAGCCCTTTAAATTTTGAGATAATAAACATTGTTCTAACATATAATTATTTGAGGCTTGTGATAAATAGTTCTTCTAATAGGCATGGAATGCAATTAGAAATGGAAAGACACATTTTCTTCTACATTATATACTCAGTCAAAAAGAGGATACCTGGCTTTTTATCCCAAGCAAATCATTATTGCTTTGTGAACTCAAAACTGTCATAAACTTAGCTTCCTCTACCTATATAAACTAGTGAAAGAATTAGATTCACTCAAATTCTAAAAAGTTATAATTAAAGTCTTTGCACAGGATTCAGTATTATTTAAAAAATTAGAAAACTGCAATAAAAATCTACTGGCTCTGGCAGTAGCAGATATTAGTGACACTTATGGCTAGGTTCACATTCGCTTCTGTGATGTACATGCATCACCAAACTGAAACAAGGGCCTTGCATTCATTAAAGTGAAAGCAGAGATCACAATTCTGGTGGTCTTTCAGATTTAAAAAAGAAAAGTTCATATTATATCCAAATTTTCATCATCTCTTGAAAAATAAGAAACTCTGTGGTACTGAGCATGCAAGTCCTCGAGGCATTGAAAAACTGGAGCTGAAAGCAGTTGCACACTTTAGTTAGCTCTTGGGGTTTCCAGCTTGCCTTAGCCCTACTACTCCCTCTTATTTCCCTGAAACTGAGGCCAAAAATCAGTTTATGCCTGTTCTGTTTTTCCTATACTAAGTATGTTTGGGGGTATTTAAAACATAAACCTGTCTCTTAGAAGAATAGAAATTCACAACTTGTGTGACATATCTAAGACTCCCACTAAATGAATGTATGTCTGTATTGATTGCCAGAGAATGGAGCTTGGTAGAATTGGGAGCCTCTGCTCTCAGCAAGAGCTACTGAATTGTGAACTTCTCAAGTATCAGGAACTGTGACTCAAGGATTATTGTGTTAACAAATTCTAAACACAAGGACCTCAATAACATTATGGAAAAAACAGTGCAGAACTAGAAAATAGTAATGAGTCTTTCCATCATAGTTTCCTCTCAAAGCTAACTTTCTCCCCATTATTTGCTCCATGACTTGCACAACAGTGTAAAGTACTCAATGGTACTTTGGAACTATACCTTGCAGCATGTGCTTACCTTTGTGCTACTTTGAGATTGACTACTCTCTTCCATGTTGGAAAAGACTAAGTCCATATCTTTTGTGCAAACTGTGTAAAAGTCCATTTAGGCTTCTGCAAACTTGAAATATCAGGCAGGATTGATCTGCTTGCAATGCAATACCTCAAGCTGACCAAGGATAAAATTTCACAGATGAAAAACAAATCAGATCAATTTTCATCTGCTCCTCAGCTAAATCATGCTAATAGCCATCTTTTCATACTCTTTTAATCCCTCAACTGCTTTTGAGATTTGTGCATGCCAGGACAGAAGTTTAAATTCTACAATCACCACTCAAAAATAAAGCTCATTTCCCCACCCAACATCAGAAAGGAAAAAGGTGAGAAGAGGAAAACAATGAGGGTGTAACTTGTTGGGACCACTGGATACTGTGTAATCAGCTTCTCAGTATCATCAAAGTAAGGAAGTCTTTTGTAGAGATCTACATCTGTAGAGATCTACTCCTATGAAGTTCTGAAGCCTTTCAGACAGCAGCAATTTGCTGGCGCAAATTGTTTGATAAAGTAAGACAGTTGTCTAAATATACTATTTTAATGATTTAGATAGCCTATTCTTCCACTGATGGAGAGAATATTGGTCTCATCAATTGAAACAACATAGGTCAAAAAACATAGTTTTAAAAAAACGCTGAAATGGTCTCTGACTTCATCAATATTTTCTTAACCTTTGCTGGGAAATCTATATAATTCATCATGATCTACGGAGTTTTTATTAGAGTCAACCATCACCTTGAAACATCAGATACCTGAGATATACCTGACTTTCTTTCCTACTAATTCTAAATAAACTTTCCTGATAAGGGAGAAATTATAAACTTGATCAATACTTGTTTTGATAATTTAAAAATTATATCTTTGCTCACAAATTCCTCACTCAAACATCAACTATTTCCAGTAGCCATACTTTGGTTCACTACTCCTTATGCTAATTTTAATTGTTCTGTGTCAACTCCAAATTTAAAAAAATACGTTTTTTTAAATGTCATTTTTCAAAAACAGTAAACAAATATCAAACTCTAGCTATGTATGTGTGGAGGTGATTACAGGTAACATCTGCAATTTTGACATAGAAAAATAAGTTGGGTTGGTAGATGGCTAGACTGTCAATAAATATTTAGGTGGTAAAATAAAGCAAATGTTAATTGCCAAACCTAGGTAGTGGACAAATATGTGGGTACTGTACAATTCTTTCAACTTTTTTTTAATATTTATTTTTAGTTGTAGATGGACATATACCTTTATTTATTTGTTATTTTTTATGTAGTGCAGAGGATCTAACCCATTGCCTCACACATGCTAGGCAAGCACTCTCACTGGGCTACAGCTCCAGGCCCTTGTTTGTTTTATATGTTTAATTTTTTCACAATAAAATTTAAAATGTGGAGAGAAGTTCAGCTGTGATAGTATTATTTTTTCTCTTCCTGGAAGTATAATATTTAAAATATTTAAAAAGCAAAGCAGTATTTGTGCTCACCAATCAGCACAAATGCTCTCAGTAAACAAGAGACAAGCCATATTTCTGCATGGAATCATCACTATTAATGGCTCTGAAATTTAGGAACTTCAATTCAGAAATATAATTAGGAGAGGTACGAGATTCTGACCTATAAGAGCTGCTCCTTTTATGGAATGTAGAGATCTACAGACTCAGGCTCAAAACATAATTCACGTAACATGAGAAGAAAAATTCTCTTGTTTTTAACAAATTTGTGTTTCCTCCTGAGCCCACAACTGCATAGCAAAAGAGAAACATAACTTTTCATTAAGTTTTAAACTATATTGTGGTCTGATGGATTTAGAGATTCTTTCAGGATAATAATAATTTTTCTTAAAAAAATAATATTGTACCTCATATTTCTCTTCTTCTCTCCATCTCCCTGGCTTCTCTTATGACATCTGAAAATATCTGGCACAAGGAGGGAGATGTGTGTTGTCAACAATCTCTCAACAAAAAGACTGAGCCAGTCTCTATCTCAGGGGCCTGTCCTCTGACCTTCTGGTCTCCAAGGTGATGTCCTTCCTCTACCTTATTTGTATTCACATCTAAATTCCAAGAATCATGATCACTCATAATCTCTGCTGTGCTTGGTCATAAATCTGAAGCTTTCCATGGGTCAATGTCTACACCTTGGCTTTAGTAGCTCCTGTGGTTTTCAGGAGTTCCTTTTACCTGTCTAATCTGTGTCCCATAGAAACCAACCTTGACCCAAGAAAGCTCAACTTTAACGCCCACCCCACCTAAGTAAGCAGGACTGCCAAGTTGCTTTTACCAAAGGTGATGTGTTGGCACCCCAGTAGGTCAAGGAAAACTGGGAAAAGACCTTCTTCCAGAAGCACCACCTTTGCTTTTCCACATATCTGCTTCTATAACCTTCGACCCCTTAGGACTTAGAAAAGTGAGTAGGACAGGTATTAGAGCCTCAGTCTTTATTACTTTCTTCAATCTTTTATTTCTTCTATCAATCAGAGTGTATTAGTCTTCTATGGTTGCTATAACAAATGACCACAAATAGAGCAGCTGAAAAACAACACCCATTTATTATCTCCCTGACCTCTAGCTCAAAAATCCAGACATGGTGTATCACAGTTGTTTTTTCTGCTTCCTTTCTGAAGTTTGTAGTAAAATATCTACTTAGAAGCACTTTCAGGTTCTTGGACAGATGCAATTCCTTTTCATTCTAGAGCTGAAGTCTTCATTTTCTGCTGCCTGTCAGTCTGCATTCCATTTCATGTTTTCTGTATGGCATCCCTCTAGCCACAGATTCTCACTTTGAGTATCTTTCCCCATTGTAGCATCCATCTGCCTTCCTCTTCTGCTTGAAATTAAGGAAAGTTCTCTGATGTGATGAAAACGGGCCTATCGGGGTTAACAGAATAACCTCCCTGATTTAAATATGTAACATACTTACATTTGGAGATCATTACTACAAAAGTATCAGTGATTTACTTCTTCTTGAATGTATCTTGCTTAGGTAAAACACCTTAACTAATGAATTAAACCTAACATTCACAAATCTACCATATAAGAGCCAAAAAAACAAAATAAAGTCATAAAATATCTCTATGTGTATTATATCTCAAGATGTCTGCTATAACAAATATAAACAAAAAAAAATATTGGCTTGCGACACAGTTCCAGATCTGTCCATGTGAATGACTACAGAAGGTGTACACCTGTAATCCCAGCAGTTTGGGAGGCTGAGACAGGAGAATCAAAAGTCTGAGGCCACTCTCAGCAACTTAATGAGGCCCTAAGCACATTAGCATGACCTTGTCTCAAAATAAAAAATAAAAAAGGTCTGGTGGATGTGACTCAGTGGTTAAGCACCCCTGGGTTCAATCACAAGTACAAAATAATAATAATAATAATAATAATAATAATAATAATAATAATAATGTTTAGGCTTAGAATTTGTAGAAACATCATCCGTTATACCTGCCTGAGGTATGAGGTAATAATTGCTAATATCTAATTGTATGCCAGTGTAAAGTGTGGTATTCATATTAACAAATGTAACCCACAATTCCATGAAATGAGTAGCATTATTATGTTCTATTTTGAAAAAAAAATTAAAATACCAAGAGTTGAAGTCAAACTTACTGGGAACTAGAATTCAAATCCAGGCATTGTGGCTCTGGGTTCATGATCTTAACTATTCTTATGGAATAGAAAGCCCTCTTACAAGAGTTTAAGGAGACACTGCAAACCTGAGATTGACCAGGGTTTCATAACAGATCAGTTATATTTCTTACTAATAGTAATTAAGAAGGCTAGTTATTTAATCTGAAACAGTTCTTTTATCTGTAAAAGAGAGTATATGTGTTTTCTAGGATTGCCATAGGGCATCACCATTTTAAACAGATATTTATCTGGATTAAACAACAGAAATTTATGCTTTCACAAATTCATAATGTTGGAAGAGATCAAGGCAGGGTTGGCTCCCACTGGAGAGGTAGGGGAGAAAATCTGTTCCACACTTCTTTCCTGGCTTAAGGTGGTTTACTGATGATCTCTGGCATTTCTCAGCTTGTAGACCTGTCTACATTTTTGTGTGGCATTCTCCTTGTATACATATCTCAGTGTACAAATGACTGTTTTTTATAAGAACAACAGTCATATTGGATTACAGTTACTCTGATGACCTCATTATAAGTAATTGCATCTGCAATAACACTTTTCAAATGAGGTCAATTTCTGGGGTACTAGAGATTAAGAATTCAACACATGAATTTGGGAGGGGGCACAATTCAACCCATATGAGGGAATAATGATATCTAATGTGGAGGGCTGTTGTGGAAGTGAAATAGGACCAAGCACATGAAGTGCCCAGAACCATTTCTGGTTCACTATAGAAGGCCAGTAAATATTGTAGTTATTTCATGAAATAATGTTGATATCAAAAGTAACAAGGGAATTTTTTTAGAGTAGAAATGAAGGAAAATGAAATAAGCTAATTACATTCAAATTGGACTTTTGAAATGAATAATTTTGACAACCCAAATGGAACTTAGGAGATCCACTGCCCATTCTAATCTTTAACACCATCCCTGACTGACTCCACTCACAAATCTTCCTCCTTTGCTTGACCTAATCAATTTCACAAGAATATCTTTCACCTACCAGAGCAGGGAGGAAAATGGAGAAGCACAAAATCCAGTGTTCTTTCCAAAAGGTCTTCTGGGTTCTTCAGGCAAGTTTTGAGGAGAAAGATGGCAAAAATAAGATGCAGGTGTAAAAGAAAAGGCAAAGGACAAGAAATTAGGAGTAGGAGCCAGACTTTACTTGGGTCCGATGATCTCTATTCCATTCAAAATTCCTGGTATACAGAATAAGAGACTTAGAAAGTTGCCTTTAAACAACATTCCAACTGCAATTCTCTTTACTTTCAATCTCTAAAGTTTTCCTGAAAGACAGTGCAAGCTCTGAGCTTGCCTTCCTTTAATATGGAAAGGAAAATTCAAAACCACAAGAATAGGATCCTAATTAGAATAACTTATACCCTGGATATGTATATTTGCCAAAATGTATTTTACTGCCATACATAACTAAAAATAATAAAGAGATAAATAAATAAATTTAAAAAAAATAAAAAGAGAAAGTGTGTGTGTTAAAAAAAGAAACCCAAAAGGCAAAATTCTGTGAAATACATGCAATAATAAGAATGTTTCACTTTTGGGGGGATTTCAAACTTGCAGGGCATGGCAATGTATATTACCAAGGAAGGACAGCAGGAGTGACCTGTGGCACATATAAAGAATGAAAGGCTGACAGAAGCTGATGGCCTTCTTCCCACACTGAATATCCACCATGTGCAGTGATGCATCACAGAAACAGTACACACATTGTTTTTCCACTTGTATCTGTATGTGGAGCATCTTTTCAGTTTGGATGACACCCTGGAAAGTCTGTTTTTAACACCACAGTACATGATCAATTCAATGCAATATGAGACCCTGGCAGGTACCCATCTCTCAGTTTCCTATTCTATTTGTAGCTCTGAGGTATTTAGGATCTCAGAGAATCTCTGTCTGTGATAAGAATAACAAGGAAAAAGTAAAGAGAAGGAAAAGGGAGCATTACAAAATCCTCAGAGAGGCATGCAGTCCACAACCAGAGACTGAATTCTGGAGCACAAGTGCTGTTTTATACAATTTATTTTCTATCCTATTTTATAATATTAGAAGAGTCAGGCGATATGTAGAAAAATGTGACCAATTTAGATAGTAAAGCAAAACATGTCATTTGGTCTCATTTATCATAATAGAGATTTAAAAGGACACTCATGAGCCCTTTAGAACCCATGAGTTAGTTGAGCAGAACAAGTGGTTTTGCATAAGATCTGCCCCTAAATCATTTAGTGCCTTCCTGCACCATTAAAAGGAATTTTTTTTTCAAATTACAAGAGTCATGACAACTTATCACAAAAACAATTTCAGTGCTGCTTAAAGAGCATGCAGGAGTCAAGAGAACCACCTGTGTTCTAAGTTTCAATCCCTGTGAGACACCTTAGTGTATTATTTTACTGTTTGTGTGATGGGGAAATACAACTTTCTTTACCCCCTCCCACCTTCTCTGTGACATTCTTCAACTACAGTGTGTTAGCAGGCTCTGGGAACTCTCAGTCCAGCAGAAGAGAAAAGCCACCTGGCAACCACTCTGAGACAGTCAACACAGAACACAGAGAAGAAGCCCAGAGAGAGAGAGAGAGCAGCTTTGGGCATTGACTGGTCTGCACATCAGGCCTATTACAAACCAGACCTAGCCTCCTATTCAGAGGTCTGGCACCCTTTTCATGAAGTTTATAGTGAAAAGTGATCCCATCTCCCCACCCCACCCTACCCCAGGTGACAGCAGAAGGCAGACTGGTATCTTTTCATTGCTCATAAATCGATCTTCTTCTATGAACACAGGCGATGGAGACCTTTAGTGAAGAGACTGTACTGAGCACAAAGGACAGCTGCTCAGAGCTCACTTGAGTGGTGGAGACCAATTAAGGTTGTCAATATCCACATTGGGGTCCATGTGCCATATGAAGAACCAAGAATACACGAGATATCTGTGGTATGTGAGAATATTCCTGGACTATCTCACGGTGGCTACTATGACATCGTTTTTACTGGCCTCTATTATAGCTAATGTCACAATACATAAAAATTATTTAAATAGTGATAGTGTTGAGTTAAACCTTGCATATGTTAGCTCACTTTTCCCATACAATGACTGGAAGAAGTATCTGTGAAATGTACCATGTCAGAGATGAGGAAATTGAGCAGTGGTAGGTCAGGTTATTCCTCATAGGTCACACAACCACACTAACACAGGTCTGGCTCCAGAGAGAGCCTGTGACTCTGTGCTGGTGTTCCCTGTAATGGCCTGTCTTTCCTGCTGGGTAGTGAGCTTCCTGAAGGCAGAAGCTGCTTATCATCCAAATTTGAACCACTAATGCATGACATGTAATAGCCTGCCCAACACACTCCACTGATCCTTCTGTCTTTTTTTAAATTTTTAATTTGTTTTAATTAGTTACACATGACCATACAATGATCTTGACATATCATACATTTGAATCAGATTTGAATAAAAAATTTCTCATTTTTCTGAGTGTACAGGTTTCAGAATCACCTTGGTTCCTTCTGTCTTAAAACACACTTTCTTTAGGGTTACAGACAATTCTAAATCATAGGAAAAGCAAGTAAGGAGCCAGCAACACTTCTTAAACTGGCTGTAGTACCAGATTCTTGACTTTAATCAAACTGTTGGAAACCAGATTGAAAAACTCAGCTGGCAAAGTTTCCTTGATTTATTATTATTCCCTTAGAATAATTATTAGTTGAGTTATTAATCAAGCTTGAATTTGATTTATTTTTACATTGAAAGAGATAAGGACTATATATTATTCATTGTCTAGAAAAGTAATAAGTATATATTTTTTTCTTTGTTAGCCAATTTTGGAGGAAAAATTTTCAAATATCGTATATACATGAAAATATCAAGTCTCCTATGTGGTCTCTCAGTTGTGTATTTTTCTCCTAGAAACAAAGAATGCAAATAGTTAAGTATGCACTTTGCTTTGTATTCATGTTCAACTTTTTGCAAAATGAGTATGATTGTATAAACTGTGGCTATATCCAGTTTGCTGAAACTAAGTTAAGCTCCATAACAGAATAAGGAAGAAAATGGAAAGATAAAATGGCAGGTCAAGATTGTTTGTAGAGGGATCTGGTGGGTTTCTGCGATACCTGCTTCTACATTCACCTCCATAATTTTTCCTGCCTTTGGGCATTTCTTATTTCTCATTGGCTGTTGGAGTCATTCAAGTTTGTTTAAGCCTCTATTAGGAAAGTAGGACCAGATTCACTCACGAAAATGCTCAAATATAACATGTTTCCTATACTGTTTTTAAGTGAGTTGAGTTTACCAATTCAGGTTCCAGACTTGTTCTTACAAATAAACCTCAATCAAGGGTCACATAATACACATTGATTTTTTAAACTGTGTTCTGTACATTATTCTATTCATCCTAACAACTGAATACTATTCTGTGGTATGACAATTCAACACTATAATTAGATATTTACTTTTTATTATTTATTTATTCTAATTTGTTATACATGATGACAGAATGCAATTCATTCCAAATTCCACATATAGAGCACAATTTTTCAAGTCATTTGATTTTGCACAGAGTATTTCATACAATTTGTTCTGCATACATGTACTTAGGATACTGATGTCTAACTCATCCCACCGTCATTTCTACCACCTTGTCCACTTCCTTCACCTTCATCCCCTTTGCTCTATTTAAAGTCTCTCCATTCCTCCCATTCCCCCCTCAATCAACATTATGAGTCAGCATCTTCATATCAAAGAAAACATTCAGCCTTTGTTTTTTGGGGGATTTGCTTACTTCACTTAGCTTTATATTCTCCAACTCCATCCATTTACCTGCAAATGCCATGATTTTATTCTCTTTTAATGCTGAGTAATGTTCTATTATGTATATGTACCAAATTTTCCCTATCCATTCACCTACTGAAGGGCATCTGGGTCAGTTCCACAATTTAGCTACTATGAATTGTCCTGCTATGAACATTGATAAGGCTGTGTCCCTATAGTATGCTGTTTTTAAGTCCTTTGGTATAAGCCAAGGAGTGGGACACCTGGGTCAAATGGTGATTCCATTCCAAGTTTTTCAAGGAATCTCCATATTGCTTTCCATGTTGGCTGCACCAATTTTCAATCCTACCAGCAATTTATGAGTGTGCCTTTTTCCCCACATCCTTGCCAACACTTATTGTTGTTTCTATTCTTGGTAGCTGCCATTCTGACTGGAGTGAGATGAAATCTTAGAGTAGTTTTGATTTGCACTACTCTAATTGCTAGAGATGTTGATCATTTATCATGTTTGTTGATTGATTGTATATCCTCTTCTGAGAAGTGTCTGTTCAGTTCCTTGGCCCATTTATTGATTGGGTTATTTGTTTTTTTGGTGTGAAGGGTTTTGAGTTGTTTACTTACACTAGAGATTTGTGCTCTATCTGATGTGTTTGTGGTAAAGATTTGCTCCTATTCTGTAGACTCTCTATTCACCTCACAGATTGTTCCTTTTGCTGAGAAGAAGCTTTTTAGTTTGAATCCATTCCATTTATTAATTCTTGGTTTTAATTCTTGCACTATAGGAGTCTTATTATGAAAGTTGGGGGCTAATTTGACATGATGGAGATTTAGGCCTACTTTTTCTTCCATTAGGCATAAGGCCTCTGATTTAATTCCTAGGTCCTTGATCCACTTTTAGTTAAGTTTTATGCATGGTGAGAGATAGAGGATTAATTTTATTTTGTATCATGTGGCTTTCCAGTTTTCCCAGCACCATTTGTTGAAGAGGCTATCTTTTCTCTAATGTACATTTTTGGCGACTTTGTCTAATATAAGATAACTGTAGTTATACGGGTTAGTCTCCATGTCCTTTATTCTGTACTATTGGTCTACCAGTCTATTTTGGTGCCAATACCATGCTGTTGACTTAACATCTCAAAGCCCTAGAAAAAGAAGAACAAATCAACCCCCAAAGCACTAGAAGACAGGAAATAATTGAAATCAGAGCTGAAATCAATGAAATTGAAACAAAAGAAACAATTCAAAAAAAATGACAACACAAAAAGTTGGTTCCTTGAAAAAATAAATAAAATTGATAAACCATTAGCCATGCTAATGAAGAGAAAGAGAAAACTCAAATTACTAACATCCATGATGTAAAAGGAAATGTTACAACTGACATTACAGAAATACAGAAATACAGAAGATAATTAGAAATTATTTTGAAAATTTGTACTCCAATAAAATAGGCATCAACAAATTTCTAGAGGCTTATGATATACCCAAACTAAATCAGGATGATATACACCATTTAAACAGATTGATTTCAAGCAAGGAAATAGAGAATGCTATCAGAAGCCTACCGACCAAGAGAAGCCCAGGACCATATGTATACACAGCTGAGTTCTATAAGACCTTTAAAGAAAAACTAACACCAATACTTCTTAAACTATTTCGTAAAATAGAAAAAGAGGGAACACTTCCAAACATTCTCTATGAGGCCAATATCACCCTGATTCCAAAAACAGACAAAGACACATCAAAAAAAAAAAACTTCAGACCAATATCTCTAATAAATATACATATAAACATTCTCAATAAAATTCTGGCAAATCGAATACAAAAACATATCAAAAAGATAGTGCACCATGATCAGGTAGGGTTCATCCCAGGGATGCGATATTGGTTCAACATACAGAAATCAATAAATGTAATTCATCACATCAATAGACTCAAAGATAAGAATCATATGATCATCTCATATATGTAGAGAAACATTTGATAAAATAAAATACAGCAACCTTCATGTTCAAAATGCTAGAAAAACTAGGGATAACAGGAACATATCTCAACATGGTAAAAACTATCTTTGCTAAACCCCAGGCCAACATCATTCTAAATGGAGAAAAATTGAAAGCATTCCCTCTAAAAACTGGAACAATACAGGGATGCCCTCTTTCACCACTTCTATTTAACATAGTTCTTGTAACTATAGACGAAAGAAAATAAAGGGATACCGATAGGAAAAAATGAAACCAAATTATCACCATTTGCAGATGATATGATTTTATTCCTAGAAGACCCAAACATTTCACCAGAAATTTCTTAGAACTAATAAATAAATTCAGCAAAGTAGCAGGATATAAAATTAACACCCATAAGTTTCAAAGGCATTTCTGTACATCAGTGACAAATCCTCAGAAAGAGAACTAGGAAAACCACCACGTTTACAATAGCCTCAAAAACAAGTAAATAAATAAAATACTTGGGAATAAACTTAATGAAAGAGGTGAAATAACTTTACAATGAAAATTACAGCACACTAAAGAAAGAAATTAAAGAAGGCCTTACAAGATGGAAAGATCTCCCTTGTTCTTGAATAGGCAGAATTAATATTGTCAAAATGAACATAGTACCAAAAGCAAAAATACAGATTCAATGCAATCCCAAACAAAATCCCAATAACATTCCTCATAGAAATAGAAAAAGCAATCCTGAAATTCATCTGAAAGAATAAGAGACCCAGAATAGCCAAAGCGATCCTTAGCAAGAAGAGTGAAGCTGGTGGCATTACTATTCCATCCCTTAAAATACACTACAGAGCTATTTACTTTTTGATGAAGGAGATTTAGGTTCTTTCCAATGTTTTTCTATTAGAAACACTATTTCAATGCATTTTCTATTTTAAAAAGTTAACTGGAGCTTACAGAAGAAAAAAGGTGCAAATTGTGAAAAAAAAATTAACAACAAAAAAATAGAACTATGGACTATATGTTTCTGTCCCCACCCTCACCCCCAAATTCATGTGTTGAAACCATAATCTCCAATAGGATGGTGAGGAGGTGGGGCCTCTGGGACATATTTAGGTTTAAATGTAATCATGGATTTGGGGTCCCAATGATGGAACTCGTAGTCTTATAAGAAGAAAAAGAGGTTACATTTAGCTTCCTCTGCATCATGTTAAGTCTTTAACTGTCCTAGATTAGAGATACTATTCCTGCTTTTGTATCAATGCTTCAATGTAAATGGGTTATGGATTTCATTAAATGTGTTAGGAGACTCGACTCAGCTTACCATTTTTTGTTGTTGCTATTGTTGAGATACTGCAATGTTGCAGATACTATTTTTCAGGAGTTTATAAAAGATCTCTTGGGGGTTTTTTATAAATATAAAGAGGATTATTCTTTCTCATAGTTATATATTATAATACATTTTTAGTTCTGTGCTTGAATTATTATTTAAATTTTTATATTTAATTTTAGTCAATATCAAATTAATTTTGAGTTATGAAATAAGATAGAATCTCACTTGTTCTTTATGGTGGTGTCATTATAATTAATATTCAGCTTTTCTTCAGGAATAAAGATTTATAATCTAATTTTACAGAAAAACATCACTTCTTGCCAGGTGTGGTGGTACACACCTGTAATCTCAGCAACTGGGGAGTTTGAGGCAGGAAGATCACAAGTTAGAGGCCAGTTTCAACAACTTAGAGAGACCCTGTCTCAAAATAAAAAATAAAAAGGACTGGGGATGTAGCTTAGTCATAGATTACCCTGTGTTCAACAAAAAAAAAAAAAAAAGAAAAGCATCACTTCTTCATTGTCATGTTTAAATTTATTAGCAAAAATATCCCTCTTTTCATATATACATGATATATATATTGCCATGATATATACATGCTATATGTTAAATATATATGTTGAATATGTGTATGTATACACATATAAGAGATATATACATATGCTTATATCTAATATATATATATATATATATATATATATATATATATATATATAACAATGTGTGTACATACACATCTAAATATATATAACATTTTATATGTGTATACATATATATTTAACATCTAAATAATAGTAACTTTTATATGTATACATATATATAAAATATATAATATTTTATGAGTTGAGTTTTGCATTGTTTGAAATTTATCTGGCCATTTTAACCTCATTTTTTTTGTTTCATAGTTTATACTCATTCTTGTCCCTATATGCACTATAAAGTTATGTTTTGAACTCTGTCTGGCTTGTCTTCTAATAATGTAGTTAAATTTTCTACCCGTACTTATAATTTTTTGTTTGTCTTATTACTGTTCCTTGTTTCTTAGACATTTAAATATACATTTACTTCTTTGATGTTTTGGGGGGAAAGAGTACCAGGAATTGAACTCAAGGGCACTCAGCCACATCCTGAGCAATATTTTGTGCTTTATTGAGACAGGGTCTCAATGAGTTACTTATCACCTCGCTGTTCTAAGGCTGGCTTTGAACTTACAATCCTCCTGCTTTAGCCTTCCAAGATGCTGGGCTTTTTCTAAATGGAATTTTCCACTTTTAGCTTCATGTTAGTGCCCAAGAAGTTTTTGATTTTGGAGCATTCTAAATTTCAGATTTTTATTTTTAATTTTTAAATTTTTTGTTGGTTCTGTCAACTGAACCCAAGGGCACTGACCCATATACCTAGCTCTTTTTATACTTTATTTGGAGACAGGTTCTCTCTAAGCTGCTTAGGGTCTCACTTTAAGTGCTAAGGATGGCTTTGAACTCGGGATCATCCTATCTCAGCCTCCTTAGCCGCTCAGATTATAGATATGTGCCACTGAGTCCAGCTCAAATTTCAGAAATTTAGGTTAGAAATGCTGAACCTATAATCCTAGTAACTTCTGTGGTTGCAGGCCAGGGGCACTATTGCTCAGAAAATAATATAAATAAAATAAATAGAAAAAAAAAGAATGAACAGGGAGGTGCATTCATGGATAAGGCATTGCCAAAACAATTACAGCAAGTAAAATTAAATGTGGCAAAGATTCTATGTTAACTATGTCTTTCAGCAAAGATTTCTGAAAACTATCATTCATGTTGGAAATTATAAAGTAGTAAATTCACCAAAAGCTGCATATCACATCTCTTCAACAAGTCATGATCAATAGTAGATCTTAGAGACATTTGATAATCAATATCAAATGTCTACCATAGTCTTGAAGGACATCTTTTCTCAATTTTCAAGGTCATTAATCCCTAGTAAAAGGTGTCCATTTATGCATGGTAGCTACTTCTTATTCTCCAAAATAATGGTATAGTCATTTCGCCTTCAGACACCAAGTGCTTCATCTCTGGCACATTGATTCTAACTGCCTATTTCAGTTTCCACCCAGCTCAACCATCAGAACATTGCGATAAATCAAAAATATTTATGATGCACTCAGAAATACTTAAATGTATATATATATATATATATATATATATATATATATATATATATATTTTTTTTTTTTTTTCAGATCCAAGGCATAGACTTATCTGTTCAAATTAGTTTAAAACTTAAATGAAATAATTGGCTCATGTTACACTAATAAAGTAATATCTCTGAATCCAGGGAACACTTAATCCACCAGCTTGAAGGAGATTAAACAAAAAAGTTTTTCCCTGCCCTTTTGATCTACTATCAATGGAATTTATTTCATCATCTCTAAAGGGACCTAGCAGTAACTTTGCTCTGGAGATAGCAAATGGCTGCAGCATTTCCCAATTTTGCATCCTGACATGAGAGTAATCACACGAAAAGAGAAAATATCTATGTTCCAGAAACAGCAATAAATATTATTTTGTGTCTCATTGGTTCTGGTTAATCTTTGGGATGACTGGAAAAATGAGATTTGCTGACTGGGTTCAGTTGAGGAGAACTCAAGAATGCAATTCAGAAATGAATAAAAATTATTGAAAGCATAAGGCTTACACTGTGAGAGAGGCAATATCCTAAAACAAAAGGGTTGGATATGAGGCATAACAATAACCTCACATGGCTGGGTATGTGGCTCAAGCAGTAACGCACTTGCCTGGCATGCGCAGGGTGCTGGGTCTGATCCTCAACACCACATAAAAATAAAATATAGATGTTGTGTCCACCAAAAACTAAAAAAAAAATAAAATAAAATATTAAAAAATTCTCTCTCTCTCTCTAAAAAAATGTTTAAAAAAACAATAACCTCACAAATGACTATTATGGTTATACATGTTTAGATGGGGGAAGATGTTGAAGAGATGAAAGATAATGAGTGATACCATGGCAGCTCTTAAGATCCTGAGGTCATGCAAGATCGGCAAAACAGGACAGAACCAAGAAAGATTTAAGTTAGACTACCTCACATATTAATCAATGTAATTTCAAGAAAAGCACCTTTGACTTTCCTAGGTTATATATGCTTATGGTAAATACATAGATATTGCCATCTTCCTCCTCATTTCTGAAATCAATCTATTTTGAAAGAGGAATTAATAAAACTTACAAAAATTGAAACAAAGGTATGGGTCTTTAGAAAACATTCAAATGTACATGAATTTAGCAGCACGCCTTCTAAAAAGCAGATAGCAATAAATGTAGACATCCTAGGTCTTTAGAAACATAGGAGGGAAAAAAATCAGGCTTTTTCTAAATGGAATACAAATTTATTGCAGCAGGCAGATTTTAATGCTACTTTCAGAAAGCTGTTAGCGTCTATTATGTCAGCTCTCTCACCTCCTACAACACATCTTTGTCAGTGCATAGTCATTCAAAACATGAAAAATCAGAGACCTCAAAATGTTTAGAAACCTGCAGTTTGTTGGTGGTGAGTCAGAAGAAAATATTTAATAAGATCAGAAAATCCAACAAAAGTCAGAACTTCTCTGAATCAGAAGGTTGAATATTTTCCTGCAGGTAGTGAGAGAAAGGTTGGCATCACACCAATCAACCCTTAGGCTCAGGTGCCCCCAGGAATTGACTCACAGCATTTCTTGTCTATTACATGTCTCAGCTTCTCTCCTACCTTAAAAACTGGCTGGCAATCTGACCCAAGGGCCTGAAGGCTTCATAGTGCCAGTGTATAGAACCCAGCGGCTGCCTCCAGGCATGTTGACATAAGGATCATAGACTTAAAAAAAAAAAATGTGTAGCAAGGATGGCAAAAGATATTTTAACTCTTTTATTCCTTTCATAGACTTTTACTGAATACATTTAATGTGTCAGGTGTTGTCATACGAATATGAAAAATTAATAATAAAATTTGGTGAAGAATAGGGACAAAACTACCACATGATACAGTCTAGGTCTGTAATGGAGAATTGAATCTTGGAAATAGTCCATGGTATCACAGAAAAATAGAAGCCAATCTATGTGACCTGATCTAGGGTGAAAAGGAGGAAGGAGTGCCAATAATGGAGGAAGGCTGGAGAGTACATCATGGGTAAGCACAAGCTTAGGGTGAACATTTAAGTGTATGTGTTCAGGAGCCTTTGTAATGACTTGGTGTAAATAGGAATCTCCTATAAATGCACAGCAAGCTTTTATGTATTATAATTAGAAACAAGTATTATATGTATGGCAATCACTCATCTTAATTTTCCTGACACAGCAGTGCTAATATCTGCTGTTACAGCATATTTACTATAGCACCCTATTCATTCTCTTAATTCTCCTGGGTGGGATGATAAGTTGTACAGTTTTGCTATTCTAACAAAATACCAGTGAGATCTTTTGTCATTCACAGAGTTAAGTAAATTAGAATCCTCTCTGTTAACTCATAGTCTCTTGGCTTTGGAAACCCAAGCCATTCCCTGAGAATTTCACAAATTCCTGAGGCCTTACATTAAGCTGGAAATCTGGGCTCCCCTGACCTGCATTTTCTTTCCACACTGCCCTCATAGCCCTAGATAGAACACACATGCTCGCGGGCATACGCGCGCGCGCGCGTGTATACACACACACACACACACACACACACACACTGCAATTAGCTTATAAAGAGATTCTTTATAAGTGACTACAAAGGGAAAACAGAGAAGAGGTGTACAACTCTTATCACCCCAAAAAACTGATTTGAGCTGCAAATCGCATGTCAGAAGTTTCCTTCTTTCACCTTCTCCCAGAGCGTGTCCAGTCTCACCTTTTCCTGGGTCCTCTCCCTCCACATCCATTTTTACTTTTTCTCTTTCTTAAGTCTCTCCCTTATTTCTGGAGTCAACTAAACACTTTTTCTTTTTGTCTTCTGTAACTTCAATATCATGCTTGGTATCTGCTAACATTTATTCTCATCTACCACAAGAGGACAGAAACAGTCCTCTCTTTAATTGCAGCTCTGTTCCCAGCGGAGTGGAACTCGAAATGTGGAAAAGGAAAACTGGAGAATTCCAACATGTCCTGGCAATGGCTAGGACAAGAGAGAGCAAGGTGATTCCAGGTAGATACTCAAGTGCCTATTTTATAAGCATTTCCAAATATCCTAAATATTGACCTAAAATCTTCCTTTCATAATTTTCTTTTACAAGTAAGATTTCTTACTGGAAAATATTCTGCCATTTTCTTTCTACTACAAATTATCATATTGGCTTTTTTACTTCAAATATTGTATAAGCTTCAGTAGTATGATACAATATTTTTTAAGATTTGGTTACTTTATGTTCACTCATATTTATAATTCAGGAAAAAAATAATAAACCTGTGACTACTTATCAAAATACAAACAATACAATGGCTCTATTGAAGGGAAAATATAGAGAAATGGAAAAGAAACTTTAATTAGCAAACTTTTTTTAAAGTGCATTTTATATACACCTCAGTATATGCTAGAGATAGGTTGAAAAGTCAAGTCAGTGTTTCCTAGCAATGAAAACCAAAAGTGAAACCAAAATCAGTGAAAATACCCATAGTGCCTATGAAATTTTAAAAGAAAAAAAATGACTTCAAGAACACTTGTTTGTTCGTTTGTTTTTCTGATACAAAAGACCTGAAAAGAATTCCTCCCATGAAATTTCATTAAAAGAATTCTCCGAAATGTAATGGACCATCTCCCAGCAATGTCTCTTGAAGAACTTTATGTACCGTGTAAGTTACTGGCATATGCCCATTGCCATTGTTGAAATCAATTTTGGAAAAGCCTAAAATAACAAGATGGATGTATGCAGCATTCTAAAGGCATAATACAGATGTTTTATATATTTTATGGTTTGCATAGCCTTTAATAAAGGCTTCTTTAATATAATTTCTTTTATGCAAGATTTTGATAAGAATTGAACAACATAGGATTAAAATAGTGCTATCTGGCTAGAATTTGTAGTGCAGATATTCCAAACTGCTGATTAAATGAAAATCCATATTCTCTGACACTCAATGGAGTAGGCTTTACACAGTAATTAAATTGCTTAATCAAGATTAGTTGCTGAATAGATAGTCATCACACCTCCACACTAGGGTGGGTCTTTTTTTGCTCTATAGGCAAAGAAAATAATTTCCTCAGAACATAGTTCTGGGTATCCTGTAACACACTGACAAATACACAGTCAAGACCCAAGGATTCTGTATCAGAACAAATCAAGAAGTTTTACTAGGAGAATGTGACTTGCCTTTGGCTTCTAATTCTAGTTTTCCAAATGCCCTGTATGTATGATATTTGATATATTGAGTAGAGTTGGATGGTCTCAAGCTATTAATATTGGGTGACATTGACTAGAAGTAGTAATTTGGATTTTTAAACCTTTCAAAGATGATTTTTTAAAGAATTTGAATTGTATTTATTTGTTTTTATGTGGTGCTAAGGATCAAGCTCAGGGCCTCACCCAGGCTAAGCAAGCATTTTGCGACTGAGCTACAAATCCAGTCCCTCAAAGATGATTTTGAACCAGTTTCTATTATAATTAGCTGACAGAACTAATTGAAGCTATCTTTTACTTAGTAAATTAAGATGGATGCAGAAGAATGAGTTTCTATTTTTCATAATAGAAGTGCCATAAAAGAAGATATTATTCTTCAGTAGGCTGAAAAATTCTTTGAAGAAATAAGAGATCCAGGCTTGAAATGAATAAGGTTTCATCTAATTCCATTAAAGACAGTTCAGGTTAGCAGAGGCCCAGGGCTGTAATCTGGAGACTAGGATCTGAGTTCTAGACTGAGTTCTAACTACATGGTATGACTTATACCAATCACTTAACCTCTTTGGGTCTTTGTACTCTATAAAATAAGGGGAAAGGAAGGTTCAGACCAAAGAGGTTCTCAAGCATTTGAAGGTAGAGACTTTCTTCAAATAAAAAGTGTATGTGTTGAAAATAGAGTTTCAGTTGCTCTGGCTGAAATAAGGCCAGAGCACACTTATTGTTTTTTTTTTTTTTTTTTTTTTTTTTTTTTTTTTTTTTTTTTTTTAGCTAAAGTAACCTCTATATGAATTCTGAAAGAATACTAGAATTGTATAGGGCAGTCTTCAACATAAATAGTCCTAGATTATCTAGAACATGGGCCATGGACTTGTCACTAGATATTATCTAGCACAACATCTTTGATATACAGAAGGAAAACTAAAGAGCACAGAATCTAGTGGCTTTTCAAATACCAGGGTAGTCATTCCATGAGTCAGGCTCTACATTTAGAAATCCATTCACTATACTTCAGCCAGAAAAAAAAAAAGAAAAAGAAATTCTGTACAGATAACTCACTACCTAATGGTTCCTGAGTTAAAGTGAATTGTTACATCAAATTGAACTGAGATGCTTTATCACGCTTAAATAAGGTATTACTGAATCAATTGTACTTTACATTACTGAAGAGTTGGATTGGATTTCATGTCCTGTTTACGTAATGACCGTGACCACCCTCTCCCTGTCCAAGCTATCCACCTCCCATCAGTTCAATTTGACCTAGATTTTCATGACAATGTTGTTATTGTTACTATTTCTACTACTACTATGGTTGTTATGGACCAAATAGTGCTAAAGTGGGTGAAATTACAAGCTCTTAGAATTCTGGTCATGATGCTGGATGATTTTGAATGAAGTGAAGAAAGAAAGTAGTGAAGTGGAGGTGGGAGAAAGGGGGAAAGGGAAGGAGAGATGAAGCAAGGAAGGACAGGAGTAAGCAAAGAGGAGGGGAGGAGGAAATTTTGCTTCAAAACAGCTTCATCAGAATTTGAAAGTTGTTTTTATTTTTCAAATTTAATTCATCTTCTATTTTTAAGTAATTGATTTTAATTAATTTATTTAATATACCTCATCAAATGAAAATAAGCCTCTATAGATTAAAAAGATAATATTCTCACTTCTATATACAATAAAACAAAGGTATGTATTTTATTTTCTCCACTAATTAGATTCTGTGAAATTTTACAAATATGAACAAAAGTACCAGTGGAGTTTCTTGGTTCCCAACAAGGGAAAGGTCAATCCACAGTCCTTCCATGTATATCTCTTTATTTTAATGAAAACCATTTTCTTCAATGTTGTCTATGAGAAAACTTAATTGTAAGACATCTGCTTTATTTTAATTCCACGTGGATCAAATTATGCAAATAGGGTTTCATAAGATAGAAAAGTCAAGACTCTTTACCATTTGAGTTTCAAAATTGTATAACTTAATATTGTCATTTACAAACTATGGATGCAATATTTGCATGTGGATCCCACGTATTTCACTGTGTATGTTTATCTCTGGACTAAATTGGGTCTTTCGAATGCAAAGGAATCCAGATAGACAAGGAGTCTGTGTAGATAATGTAGGAATAAATATGTGAGTTACAATCATTTTGAGTAAGAAGAGACACTCTCATGTTAATCCTACTTGAGCAAAGTATGTCCAATATATACCATCACGGGAAAGCATGTTATTTCCCCATAGGATGCTTATTAATAGATCTCAAATGGCTTTCATCTTCTGATCACAGTTACATTTTCACTATTATTTAAATGGAAATTATGTTTTCTAACTAACTAGCCCTCATTTCATCAAAAACTGAAATTTTCATTTTAAAAAATCAATCTTGAGATTTGAAATCATGTCATATACTATTCAAATTATACCCAAGATTCTTCAAAGTGAAAAATTCGAAGTGCAATTTATTTCTCACTCTCACTCTCATTGATGTGTGTGGAGACTGAAAGGAGTCCACTACTTGAGATGCCTCATATCCACAAAGAGATTCAAAATGATTTTGAATTGTTCAGAAGAAACATATGGTTAGGGGATAAATTTACCAAGATATTTGAATATTGAAAATTTGAGTATTGAAGCTGACATGTGGAGTGTGTGGATTTGCACATATACAAAATATCTTAAAACTGTTCTTGTTTCAAGAGACAAAACCACTTTTTCATTTGTTCTACAAGGAAGCAGCTACAAGAAGAACAAAATGCTCATTTCCTTCAGCTACGTAATTAGAAAAAAGAAGGAAAAACTATAAAGAGAAATACTCCCATCTTGTGGCTGCTGTTGAAATTACATGTCTTGACAGGCTTGGTTGCTATAGAAAATGTAATGTCATAAATTCATCACAAGTATTATTGCGTTTTATTGATCCTCTTCTAAGTCCCAGGCACTATATTAGAAACTATGTGTTCCTAATATAATAATAATAACATGTGAACCATGGTATTTATTTTTCAAAGTAATGCAAAAAAGGATGTCCATTTACATTTTGCAGAAAATTATGTGATTTTATGATAAGAAAGTAACTCAGTGCATTTACAGTCCCACTTTTTGATTTCATAATGAGAACTGAAGTCCTAGCTGTTGAAGAGCTTTTACTCATTGATAATCATTAATTACAATAGACTTGGACCTCTCAGTTCTCAGTTTTATGCAAAAATATCCCATCTCCTTTTGCATTATAGTATTCTACCATCTATGAAGGGAAAAATGCAGACCTCTAATTTTTCTGTCATTGTGATCTTACAGTGATTTATACTGGAATAAATGGTGCAATTCCTTATTGTCCCTTTCTTCCCTCCTTTCTTTTTGGAAATTGTATATTGAGTTACAATTGGTCTTTTACTGGAAACAGGCTGTTTTACTTTTAATTACCTAATGCTGGTTCAGGTCAAAATGCTACTTCTGATTTGTAAAGGGCCACTGTAAAAACTTTCAGAGAAAAGAAGTACATGGGTTTTCAGACAAACAACAATAGTCTAAAAGATAACATAGTAAGAAATTCCATGACTAGAAATATATCTTTGGACTTTATAAAAAGGAATAAACCTCCATGTTACATTTCAACGTGTCATCTAGCAAACTAGTGAGAGAGACTTATTGTATTATCTTCACTTCTTCTTTGCAGAGAAAGTAGAATTTTCTGAAATTTTCCCTTAGTGAGTTTTTGTTATATTTACTTAGATACAGGGGACAGAATGACATATTATTGTGGGAAATTCTCTGTTTCAGAGATCCCAATTATTGGTGACTGGTTTGGAGGTTTTTGCCTAGATTATGGCAGTAAAAATCCAGAATAAGGATTTTTATTTTGAAAAGCATGCTTCAGCTTGGAAAATATAAGATTGGTCAAATAAAGCTATTTATCATAAACTCTTTTGTGCAATTATTTCCATCCTGTTGACATGGTGCAGATTCCATTGTGCCAAGAGTGCAAAACAAACCTTCCTTGGCTCTCACTGTGGCCTGACACTTAACACACATCTGCAGCTCTGAAGACACTGAAGAGGACTTTCTTATGTGAGCTGACATGGGGAGAAAGGATGAAACTTGCTGATTTAGCTTTACAGCATTATTGGGAAGGCATATTTTTCCTGTTTTATGTAATTTGGATAAGATAAAACAAATATTTCAGTTAATGAAGAAATCAGAAGTAATATATATCCTTCCTGAGAGGAAAAGTATAAGAGTACTAGGGATGTACTAATGTCAGACTCTAATTCCAATATCATAAGAATTGGCTTTTAAGTAAATATAATCTTGAAAAGTATTTCTTAATGAAAGTTTAAATTTTTGAAATGATGAGTGAAAATATATTTAATCATTTTAGGTTAAAAACACTTTGAACTTCAGGACAGAGTCCCCAGTTCAGCAAAATATGATTTTATTTTCAATTGTGTTCAGTACTATATACCATATAAGATAATTCTTCAGTTCATTTTTACATTTCAAAATAAGTTTGATTTTTAATGTGAACTTTGATTCTTGAATATTTCAAATGTATAACTAAATAAATCTCTATTCATATTGTATATTATATTAAATATATTATATATATTTAATATAATATACAATATATATTAAATATAAATATATATATATATATTAAATATATATATATATATAAATATATTATGTATAAATATATTATATATTTTTTTGTGTGTGTATGCACACATGATACATACTCACACACAAACATACATATTTTTATATGCTATAGCAAAACAATTATCATTTATGACTTCTGGAATACGAAGTTATACATAGAGACTAGCACTGAAAGCTGAAAGCTTCCAGGAGAAACTGTATATTCTACTACTCTTGGCCAACATGCAAAAGATCATGTGTACTGAACAAATTAGCTGCTGACTAGAGGAAGCTAGCATCTCAGTAACAAAATGTACCAGGTATAATAGTCTCTCACAGCCTGAAATAGCCCCTGAGGTCATATCTTCAACATCTGTATGCATGACTTAGCACTTGAGCTACTGTTAAAATTGAGACACCAAGCTGGGATATGTACAATGACCAAATTAGCACACCACTGCTTTCTGTTACTGTCAAATTCCACAAGGCTTTCTTCCTCCTGAATTATGTCATTAACTCCTTCCACTAAGAATAGCAATGAAATACAATAGATACATAAGCAAATGACATCAGTTCTGAAAGTCCCATCTAGTAGCATGTTCTCTAAACTGGTAGAAGACCTATCGGATAACTTGAACATAACAATATGTGGACAACCATTAGCATTAGATTTATGGAGAGTATATCTATTAATAAAACCTCTGAATTCTTGACCACCCATAGGGGGAGACAGAAAGTCCCCAAATTCCCAATGGGGAGGAAGAGTTAGAAAAGTGCAAGAGCTAACCTAAGACTTGATGACAGTGAGTGGGCAGACTGAAGGCAAAGAGGGAGGAGGCATCACAGCACACACAGGACAGAAATGGCCTTGATGGAATATGTGGCCACCGAAGACCTAGTTGGGGAAATCCAAGATGCCTTAGATGTGTGGCTCTTTCTCTTTGAAGTCCCTGAGCTGCCCGCATTCTAGATTCATTCATTTAATTCTACAGTTAGGATGTTTTGACCTTCAGGAGTTCCTTTTCAAAACGAAATTATCTTTGTGCAAAGTCAAATTCCTCTACACTCAACAACTAAGTGAACATTTATTGACCCTTTGTTGAAAAGAAAGTGGAGGAGAAGATAGTTGCTGGGTTACCTAGCAGCAGAGGGAGAGCAAATGAACAAAATACAGGTATTATTTTTAAAAAAATACAATTTGTCTAGAATCTAATTTTGTCTAGGGCTGATTGCTCGGCTCCTATTCAAAAACTCTGCTATTGGTAGCTCCTCTAGTGTAAATACCTATGATTCGTGCCTCTCAAAATAAAAGGCTTTAGGGGACTATCTTACACTCTTTCTAATTGGCAGAAGTAGGACAGGTTTTACATTTGTATAACCTGCTTTTTAACTCTCTCCCTGAGAATTTTTTCTAATCTAGTTATCAAGAACATCACACCACTCCCTGCAATATTTCTTTATAAAAGAAAACAAAAATGAGTGATAGATCTGGTCCCTGGATTCTTGCTGTAAAGCTTTTTGCCTCTATTAAAAATTATTTCTTCATACTGGGATAGGGAGGGGGAGCATGGGAGGAATAGATGAACTTTAGATAGGGCAGAGGGGTTTGGGGGAAGGGAGCAGGCATGAGGTTAGAAATGATGGTGGAATGTGAAGATCATTATTATCCAAAGTATGGGTATAAAGACACAAATTTGGGTGAATATACTTTGTATACAACCAGAGACATGAAAAATTGTGCTGTATATGTGTAATAAGAATTGTAGTACATTCCACTGTCATATATAAATAAAAATTTAAATATATATATATATATATATATATATATATATATATATATATATATATATATATATATCTTTCTTAAACATTCAGGTTTTCACACAGTGATAAAACTTCATTCTCAAGATTTAACATATCATAGAACATAGCCTACTTGGCTGAATATTTGGTCACCTATTGGTCTCCTATAAAGGTGGGAAGAGATCATTTGAAGTAATAAGGGGGAATGCCAACTAGGAAAGATGCTCATGAGAGGAGAAACTAAGACCCTTCTGTAGACTCCCTGAATGTAAAGTTCAAAATCTCGTAGACTTGCTAGTTTTCAGGGCAAAAATGTCCACAATCCTTAAAGTTTTACATTCTAGGAAAAACATAGTACTTATTGAACCAAGTAAAAGAAGGTAAATCTATCAGTCCTATTCAGGGCCCATAATTCTCAATAACTCTCTCTCTCTCTCTCTCTCTCTCCCTCTCTCCCCCCCCCACCCCCCCTCCAAAGTGAGAGCACCCACTAGTGAGGCCAGCACTTACAAGAAAGAGAAACTGCTCTCATTTGTTTGGAGTATAAACTTTAGGCCATTAGCACCTTCACACCAAATTATCTTTGCTATCTTATGTTCCCTCTGAGGAGTGAAAAGTCATTAAACAAGTTTCTCTTTTCCCATAAAACTCTAAATTAGATTTTAACATCTCAACCACCCCTCAGCCTGATCCCAGTAAAAAAAATTGTCAAAACCAATAAAATCTTCACAATATTTTGTTCTCTTCTTACTCTTCTTGTTGGTTGCAGATAAATCTTAAACTATATTCTTTGGGTGAAGAATGAGGACCTTAAATATTAGTGTTCATTGTGTTAAATTTCTGAAACTTTTTAAATAAGAGATTGGTCGGTCAAATTAGGTGGAAAAAACTGCTGGACATGTCAGGGTTTAAAATGTTTTAGGGGTTCTTGCTAAGAGATAAACCAAGAGGTAGATAACAGATATTGAATAGTAGATTGAATTGATAACTGTTTCTTCAAGTAATATAAAAAGTATTTATCAAGATGCTAAATTTTCACTGTTTGAAATTATGGATCCCTGTTGACAAAATGAGCTCTGGCACTTTCTTTTGCTTACATTTGGCTTTTAGGAAAAGGAAGGCCTTAATAGGCTTATGACCATCTATACATCCATAGGCATCTTCCTTCTTAAATGCAAATTATATATGTATGAAATAATTTGAAAGTTGAACAAAATATAGGAGATACAAAGTGCAATTAACTCTCAATTAATTATTATAACTTTCAATATAATTATTGGAAAGGTCTCTTGAAGTACTCATGAAATAAAAAATGCAGCTAAATTCCTACTTCTTTCCCATAGCACCATTTTAGCTATAAAAACTTGGCTCACTTCCAACAAAGAGTACTTAGTGGACCAGTCCCAAATCTTAAGTAAGCCCTAAACTTTATTCTTAAGGACCAATGAAATGCAAAGGACATGCAAATCAGGCTTCTTAAAACTCAAATAATCTTAGTTGGTAAAAATATGCATAGATTTATATAAATATTTAATTTCTAAATATATACATATAATCATTATATTGGAGTTGTTTCTTTTAAAGTTTGATGATCAACTCTATGTTTAAAATATATAAATTAAAACATCAATCTTCTGTCCTTCAGTTCAATTCCTTTTTAAAATATATGACAGCTTATATACCAAAGAGACAACAGAATACTCAACACCTGTCTGCTTAGGTCTACTTGACTACCCACAGATAAGTGGCCTATAAACAAGGGAATAAATGAATCCAGACACTGTTAGGATCAAAACGACAACTAAGACTAAGGAGGAAGCTGCCACTCAGCCTTCACCATCATTCAAACCCTACAGCAAGGTGTTTTTAATACTTGAACCAGGAAACGTATGTCTATGGAATTTGTAGATATTTCTATCAATTTTTTTATAGGAGAATAGCAGCCTCAGAAAGAATCTGGGGAAAAAAAAAAAAAACACGAGGCAAACTCCCTGAGCTTAGTAGAAGAATTCGAAATACATGTCAAAGTCTAAAATCTCTCTATTCTCAATCAAAGAATTTATACTCCATCAATTTAATGAATCCTAAACCTTTCAGTCATTTGGATTCAGCCTTAAGATGCAAAACTATCATGCATCCAAAAAGGTGTTTTTCTCATTAATCTCACAGCAGAACTCAAACAAAATGATCCAAAATGGACCTGCTCCAATCCATCTGGACCAGCCAGACCACGGGCAGGGTTTTCAATCACACCGTGAGGATCAGAAACAAAAGCTGTGTCAAGAAATATAGTCATCTCCTTCCTCCATACCTTCCTCTGTTCCACCCACTACCTTACCCCATGACCTCAAATAATCCCCAAATCTGGGAAACATTAGCAGAATTGCTCCAGCTGTCCCCCATTTCTGTCCCTGGTAGCTGAAGGTAGTCTCTGAGGTAGCGAATGTCAAGGTTTAGTGGGAAGCATAACATTAATTTCAGGCGCAGAGATACTGAATGTGAAATAAAGAGGCCATTGATGAAGAAGTGCATAAATGTCTTACAAGCATAGAACAATATCCTGGGTGAGGAAGTGATAAATAATAAGCCATTCTGACCACACCTGCTACTCATTAAGAGACAGAAGCCTCTTGGCCACCATTAATACTTTCAGCATCTGCCAGAGGAAATAGAAGGCTTTATAAAGAGAATGATGTTTTTCAAAGGTGGTGGTAGAACTGAGCAGATGTGAGTCCATTTGTTGATTATGCTGCAATGAAATTTACCGAAACAAGATTTCATACTTAAAGCTGAAGCATAAACAACATAGATCAAATACAATTTGCCTAAGTAGTTGAGGAGGTTCAACTCAGAAAGTCTGGGTTCAAGTACCCACTTCTGCCATTAACATTGTGTAATTGAAAGTTATTTTTTAAACATTGGAACATTCTTTGAAGTTTCTATAAAAAAAATTGTTATAGGTAGTTTTTGGATTTGGAGGTTAATGGGGAAAATAAAAACTGTAAACAGAAGCCAATCTTTCCCTCACAACCAGGAAAGGAAGGCACCCTAAGGATGATAGCTGTAATGGCCCAGGCATCTTTTTTTTTATTGGTTGCTCAAAACATTACAATGATCTTGACATATCATATATCATACATTTGATTCAAATGGGGTATGAGCCCCACTCTTGCTGAGTGAAGACAGTGGAAGAAGGGATTACAAGTCCCATCTACCTTCTCAGAATGCATGGACACTACTGCAGGAATGACCTCATGGTGCTAGGGGATGGAAGTGGGGGACCAGCAAAATGTAATGTAAAAAGAATAAATGTCTCATCTGCATAGTCCTGGATGAGTCTTCACAGAGCTCAACTTTGAAAATGCTGAAAATTGTACTTTTTTCTATTCCCACCTATCTTCCTGATAGGATTCTCTGCTAGAACCCCAAATAAAGATAACTGCACTGGAAGATATAGCTGGAGTTCTACCATCCTTGTGAGACTGCATTTAAAGGCTTACTTTACCCTTGGCTTGAGTGAGAAAAGGAATGAAATTTGTCTACTAGAAAAATCACTGAATTAATCTGTCTACTAGAAAAATCACTTGGCTTGATTCTCAGAAGTCTGAGTTTCTGAGAAAAATTTAGTAACTGCTTTAATTCTTTAGGACCACTAAGGGACAATTTAAACCATTAAAAGATGCTAGCCTGCCCTGGCTCCATTTCTGAGGCTTTGTAATATGACTGAATTCTTTTCACTGTCTGCTTGGGTTCTGAGAGAGCAGCATGATTTGATAACTATTGAAATTTTGATTAAGATCAAGTGTTCTCTCAGGGTAGTTTGCCCCCTAATTTTTTTTTCCTATCCCAACAACTAAGCTTAAAGACTTAACTCCTGAATACAATATTTGCTATTTCAAGTTACAACCACAAGATAGCAGAATAACTTAATTTGAACTCCATCTGATAAGATAATGGATTCCCAGATTGACAAGATAAAATCAGGAAACATAAAAATATAATTATGAAGTGTTACAGAAAAGTATAAAGTAAATAATTATTTGAAAAATAATTTTAATAATATGATTCATCAATTGACCATTTTATGAATAATTAATTATGAAGGAATATTATAGATCTATAAATTGTACAAAAATCTGAGGACTTATTAATATAATGATGAAATTAATATTAAAACCCCTTCCACGTCTTTAGAGATTAAAATGATACATATGTGTATATGTAAATCCAAGTCTTCTACATAATTCCCAGCTCTTATTATTTTGAACATATCACTCTAATATTGGTAACTTATTTATTGAATGACATAAAAAAGGGAAAAATATTTTTATTAACTACTAAATGTAATAATTAAATGTAGTAATGAAATGTTCTGTAAGAATAATGTAAAAAGAATAAGATGTCTCATCTGCATAGTCCTGAATGAGTCTTCACAGAGCTCAACTATAAATGTGTCTCAAGAATCCCAGCCAGTCCCTAGAGATTTCATAGCACTTCCTTCTCATGTCTCCCTAAAAGCAGAAGCCTGAGAAACCAGATGGGTCTTCCTCTGTGATTCACAGACCAACAGCCCAGCCTCTGGCGAAGAGTCAGAGAAGAATTCCAAGGCCAAAGGCCCTTGTCAAAAAATATACTGTTTCCTTTTTCCCAGAATTCAAAGTGAGACCCTACTTCATGCACCACTGGGTTTATTGAATCTCCATGAATTGCTAAATATCCCACCAGATTCACTATAAAAGAAGAAACAATAGATAACACTGGAAGAATACACAAACCACTTATGGATACATGTATTTTCAGAAATCAAGCATCTCCTAAGATATGTTAGTGCTAAATGCTGTAATTATAGAATGAAGTAAAGCAAACATAAAATCTAGCAATTTAGCATTGAGTAATGCTAATGGAACAGAAGGTATTAAACCTCAAGTATGCCTGTAAGAATGAATAATTAATAATGTAGTTAAGGATTTAAGTACAAAAAAATACACAATCTGATGGGAAATCATGCAAAATATTTTCTCAGTCTAGGTAATTTTGAAAATTATTTGTGAAACTGAGTAACTTTTAACATCTATACTGGGAACAAAGTAGAAACTCAGTAAATGCATGCCAGTAAAACTATAACTATCTTAATTCTTTTTCATCTCTAGAAAGACTTCATTTCCAAAGGGACAAGAACAGTTTCATCCAAAACCTGTTTCACAGAATCACAGATGGAAGCAAGGAGTCAAAATATCTTATTGTGTTTTCATTAAAAATTCCATTACCTTTTTAATATATTGTACCTCAGATGTATGCTAATACAATATATCTTTTATTTTCAAATGGTAATTAAAAAGAATAACTAATAAATACTATCATAATTTTCCTCCTTCATAATGTTTTTCCTTTGCAGCCTAGAGTAAGACAGATGAAATTAATTTCCTTTAAGAATAAACCTTTTGTCATTTCAACACAGAAGTTATAGGCCTCAACACTTGGGCCTATTACTCCTTGCATCCTTTCCCAAAGCCATGTTCAGTTTTTATTTAACCTAAAATCTGGTGAACTCCAAATGATATCTCCATCTCAGACTGCTCTCCTGACACTTATCTTTCTATATTCATCTGCCTTGTGGACCCAACAGCCTGATGGTTCACAGAGGTGCACAGGTTCAGCTAGTCTGGGACTAAAAGGAATGAATGAATTCATTCTCTTTCCTGCTTGAAGCATTTTATTTTCTTCAGAAAAGAAAAAAAAATATGCTTCCTTTACTTCATTAACTCCATTAGCATCAATCTACCAATCGCGCATTGGGTTCTTTCTTCTCGTCCTCTCTGCCACTGCTTTAATTTAGAACTTTATCCCCTTTGCCTAGTGCATTATGACAATTTTTTTAAAAGCATCTTGCTGCCTCAAATATTGAACCCTTTAATTCTCCTCCCAAGGAGAACATTCTGAAAAGAAAAATCTAGTAAGTTGTGGCCCTTACTTAGAACTTTTAATGGCTTACCCAGAGGAAAAACCCAAAATTCTTAGGATGACATACAAAATCCCTCACATATGCTTAAAGCTAAGGCTCATGTTTCATTTCTTCCCTTTCCACTTCACTACCTTCTTTATATACTAACACTTTGTGCTCTAGATACTCAGAAATACATGTAGTTTTCCAATAAGCATCATGCCATCCCACACCTCCAGGCCACTGCTCAAGCTGTCCATGTTCCTTGGGTACTTTATCATTGTCAGACTTCTAGATAAACTCCTCCTTCAAGTTCTTTAAAATGTAGTTCTCTCAAGATTTCTTGGTCAACTAAATTTCCTTACATTCTCTACTCAGATTTTATAAATCTTTATTTTGTATCATTCTGTTTTAGTCAGCTTTATCACTACTGTGACTAAAAGAACCCGACCAGAACAACTTTATAGGAGAAAACATTCATTTGAAGGCTCACAGTTTCAGAGGTCTCAGTCTACACATAGCTGTCTGCATTCCTTGGGGCTTAAAGTGAGGCAGAACATCATGGCAGAGTGTGTGGCAGAGGGAAGCAGCTCATATAATGATCAGAAAGCAGAGAGAAAAAGTCTTCACTCTCTAGATACAAAATATATACCTCATAGCCACACCCCCAATGAGCCACTTCCTCCAGCCACACCCCTCCAGCCTCCAGTTACCATTCAGTTAATCCCATCAGGGATCCATTTACTGATTAGATTAAGGCTGTGCCCCAATCATTTCTTCTTCAAACCTTCTTGCATTGTCTCACATGTAAGTTTTGGGGGGGGCTACCTCACATCCAAACATAATGTAAAGAAAACAATCCTGATAATCCTGCATGCATTTTTATTTTAAAATAATTTTCAAAATGTCTTCCCTACAATACTTTGAAATCTTCTTAACAGAGACACACCTTTTCCGACCCTTGCATTCCCAATACCCAAGGAGCACTAGAAACAGTTTAAATTAAAAAATAGTTAAGACCTGATAAGATTATTTAAATTCTGCAGTTTGTAAGTCATTATTCTAGGTATTGTGGGAAATAAAAATACAAATAAAATAGTTATCCACCTTTAACCAGCTAAAGGAAGGAACAAGCATGTATTTCAATAAGAATACATAGCAAGACAGAAAATTATATTACTGTGAGAAATTAGAGAAAGATCTTTTTCCTGACCAAAAATACTCAAAAGTTTACGTGGGGAAATAGGAACTGGACATGGTAATTGAAAGTCATACTCAGCCTGAAAGTACATGGGTTTTAATTTAAATGAAATGAAAATGAATGTCAGAGCACTACTGAGAAAAATAATTCATTTAATCACAGTGGTGAGGATCGGTAACATCAATGAAGGCTGAGTACAAAGAAAATTGGAAAATTACAATATTTCAGACACCCCATTCTGAATGACTTTTAGATCTCAGATATGGTCTTCTAGTTGAGAAAGCAAAGAAGTCAGGACAAACTTGGGATATGTGGAAGACAGAATCAGTGAAACCTGGCAAATGTGTTCACACAGCCAGGATAAAGGTGTATTTGCCCAAGAATTAGAAGTTTTAAATCTTAGAATCTGAAAGAATATTGGTGTGGTGCCATTCATAGAAACAAGGAATATATGAAGACATGTAAATAGTGGCACCAAGAAATAGGATATTCAGTAAGCAACTGGAAAGGATTTTTTAAAAAACCAGTGAAAGATTGTGACTGAGAGTAAAGATTTTGATCATGAATTCAAAGAGGATATTTAAAGAGATTGGAATTAGTGTTAGCATCAAGGGGTAAAATGTAGGAAAATAAAAGGGTTCATGAAGAAAGTTGGGAAGGGAATATCTTACATATAGGAAACAAGAAGATGAAAAGAATGCAAACACAAGGGCAGCAAACAGGGAATAATCCTGAGATTGTGATCCTTGAGAGCAAAGGAAAGTAAGTGTCAGTATGGAAGCACAGTCAAAAATATTTAATTTCACTGAGGTATAGAGCTGCACTCTCTAATGGGAACACAGTCACTAGCAACCTGTGCCTATTTAAATTTCCATCATGTTAAACTAAAAATGTAGTTCCTCATTGACACCAGCCACATTTTAAGTGTTTAACACCCATATGTGGCAAGTGGCTTCTGTAAAATAATAGTGAAGGTACAGAAAAATGCATCTTGACAGAGAGTTCTTTTAGACAGTATTAGATTGAAGAACATAAATATTAGGGGAAGTGTCAACAAAAAGGTAGGCTGCCATGCCAGCTAAGGGCTTAGGATTCCATTAGGAATAATTCTTCCTCACTCTTCTACTTATTCTCCATGTGTCCTCCAACAAATTACTGGATCTCTTTATACCCATTTGCTAATACTTAACTCCTAAAGTTCCTTTTTTAAGACATTTAATGATAACATTTATGCTAATCTCATTCTTCGTGGAATGAGATTAGTTAGTCTTCATAAAAGGAAAAATGGCAGAGATGGCAGCTGCTTCTAAAGCAACCACAGCAGAGCACAGAGAGGTTGGAAGCCTGATGGCTAAGGATAAAAAAGAAAATGGGTGGACAACATGTGGATAGAGCAGGCTGACACTACTCCTGAGCAGGCCAAAAAGACAGGAAGGCAAACTACACAGGCAACAGGAAAGGGAGCTCTTTTGTAGTAAGAGTGCTAGAGCAGGGAGCCATATGCATGAAGGGATGACATAGAAGGGACATGAAGAGGGAACAGCTAGAAAACTGGAAAGTATTTGTGAGCATAGATTGATGACTTCCAACTGTTGAAGGGAAGGCTATCTGTCAAAGAAAATATCACATATTAGGGAGGAGATTGGAGAGGGAAATTTTTATTGGGAAAGGGCAAGCAAGAAGTCAAAGTAGGAGCAAGAGGTGTTTCACATTGCTACCGAAACCACATTATTTCTAGAGTTAGGATTGTTTTTATATCTAAAACCTAAGTCTGACTTTACTGGTCATTGCTGTCTGAGGCCTATGTTGATGAAAATTCTGGATCTATCTTTGGACTCTGGAAAAGAGTACACAAATAAAGAGCAACTTTGAGTGGAAACAGAAGTTTCAGTTAAAGGTCAACTCTGCCTGTGGCCCTGGTTTAATTGGTGTCAGGTGGTTAAACAGCCAGAAAGAAATGTTCTTGGCTTTTCTGTCTCAGAAGGTCTCTTGCTTCTGGGACACACAGACTGAAAGACTTACATTCTGCCACTAGAGAACTGTCTGTAGTGTCTCACATCCCTGTAACCAGCAGCCTGTGCCCCATTCCTCCCTTCACCAAACCAGTGTAATTCCCCAAGGCCCTAATTCCTTGTCCTTCTTGTTTTCCCAGAGGTCCAATGTCCTCAATGCAAAATTCATCTCCACTTTCACTCCTAAATCCCCTGAAGCATATCTGGCCCCTACCCATGGTGCATGATGACAGTCTTCCCACATGCCATCCACAGCCATTTGATCTTTAAAAGCAGAGAATAGTCAATTGACCTGGTCAAGGACACTGAGGTCATGGAAGATGGAAGCTGACAAAGAATTTAACATAGATCCTTTTCTGTTTTGTTGTGTTTCCATGTGAGAGTGTAGATGATAAACATTGAACTGAAAAAAGGAAATGCCTCATATTATGGTTTGGATCTGAAATATCTGGCAAAAGCTCATGTGTTCAAAGCATGATTCCCAATGCAGCAAGGTTCAGAGTTTTTTAGGCAATGATCAAATCATGAGGGCTGTAATCTCCATTTGATGGAGTGAATTTCCTGGGAATAGTGAAAACCACAGGCAAGTGCAGCATGGCTGGAGGAAGTAGTTCACTGGAACCCTGGCTTTGGGAAGTACATTTGTCCCAATCCCCCACCCTTTCTCGCTTTGCTTTCTGGTTGCCATAAACTGAGAAGCTTTTCTCTTTCATGCGCATCCACCATGACATTTCCGGCATTCGAGCCTGCTGACAGAAGACTCAAACTATGAGCCATAAAAAATCTTTTTTCTCAAAGTTGTCTTTTTCAGATATTTTGGTCACAGTGATGAAAAGCCAATTAACACATCCTATTAAACATGGTTACACATGTTCAGAACCTAGAAAACAAAGTGTGAAGATTATTTGTAGCAAACACCATATACTGCTCATTTTTTCATGGATTTTGAATATCTGCCAATCTTCAGTCAATGGATATGACATCGGTGATAAAATTATAAACAAGATCTTACTCCTAATTTCAAAGCAATTAAGGTCTTGCACATAGTGGGCACACATGATTTCTATTAGTGACTTAACAAAAATAAAGACTTATTTGACTCTATAATGAACACATATTGCAGTCATTATATGATTTTTTACATTGTATTGTCCTTTTTAAAATCCTTCTAGAGCATCAGTGATCATGCTAATCATTGAATGTGTCAGAATAATTTAGTGATAAAATACATTTGATTTAAATATTAACTGTAATAGATTCCCTATATAATTTTCTCATCGTAGCCTTGTGTCCTGTGTACTAAAAATAAGAATATTCTCACATTATACTTCTCAATTAATTTAAATCTCAGCACTGATGCTCATGTCCTACCCCCTTTCTAGTTTTCAGAACAAAAATTGGGAAAGAATGTAAATATTTACCTGAATTTGGTTAAGGTTTGCCAAAATTACAGTGAACAGACATGACTGCACATTTAGCTGTTCTGATTAAATTTTAGTTTTTTCTTCTTTAAATTGAATCATTTATTATAGGTTTATGGAGAATTTAGAAAAAAATTAAGTAACTAGTTTGAATGATCCTATGCAGTAGGGAAAAAATATCCTGACAGATCACCAATTCTTCAGGTTTCATTCTCCATGATATTAGAACTTTGAAAAATTAGACAAAGAGTGTTTAAAACTAAACAGGGACTTCTCAGAAATCTTTGGAACAAACCAAAGAAATGGAAAAAAAAACTTGTTCTTTGAATTTCAGTGCTGTTATTCAGGAGCTATGTGATTTTTGGAGTCCAATATAGCCTTTCATTTCTCTCTGAGACAAAATGTTTCTGTATAAATCAACCAAGGCTTCCTAATCAGTGTATCAACTCTTTCTCTTTCTTCTGTTCTCTCCCTACTCTACTCCCTGTTTATATATACTGAGCATATGCTTCCTTTGACCACTTCAAAGAAATATAACTTTACTAAATATTAGTCAAATGCAGCTCTGTGTCTTTGAAAGTGAGAAAGTATAACTGACTTTGAATCTTTTAATACATGAGTGGAGAAAGGAGGAGTGATTGAAATGTTACATTGACCAGCCTAGGAAGTAAGAAATAGCTTGTGATCAAATGCAGATGTTAACCTGAAATTTTTAGTTAATCACAGATATTAAGTATGCTTGGAAACCATAAAAAGACAAAATAAACCAATGAATAACCTTGCATTGAAATAGTATAGTGACAAACAATTCACATTGGGTAAAAAATAATGGACTCAATTTAAATTACTTCAACTTTTCCATCTTATGTAAATGTTTATGAACAAATTAACAGACCACTACATGAACTAGTAACCAGGGAACAGTGGCAACTTAAATAAATAAAAATCAGAGTGGAAAGATCCATGTATGACAGGTATTTTAACTAGTACTTGGAAAAAAAACAAGCTGAAAAATATTCTACTTGAGTATTAACCACATTAGTAATACTGTCAAGAGCTTTAAAAATCCATAATGCCCATTATATTTAAAGACTGTGCAATAATATAGAAAGCAAATTACAAATTGCCATAAATAGTGCTAGGAGATCCAACTAGGCATTTCATATCTAGTGCTCCATAGCCTAGTATTGGTCTTGGCATACAATTGAAACTCAATAAATGTTGGTTCTGATTTATTGTTATTAGTGCTCCTCAAAATATTATAAAAGTTATATAAATTCAAGATGAACTTGAGCAAGCTAATAATGTCAGTTGTAGTATTTTATATATATATATATATATATATATATATATATATATATATATATATATAAAATTTAGTTATAAGATACTTTTGATTAGACTATTAACTCTAATGGATTCCCCATATAATTTTATATAATTAAATGTAATACATGTTACATTTTACCAGCAGTCACCACTCTTTACTGCTTCCAGTTACCAATCTAACATTGTTGAAAAGCACCTGTATTTTACTCTGAGCTCCAATGAGTTTCACATTAATCATTTTCTGGTGCTAATTTATCACTTTCAGCAGCTGAATTTTGAAATCCCAGTGTAAATGCAGTCAGGAGTCTGGTGATACATGAGGATAACCATAAATTACAGTGTGGCTTTTTGCAAGATGAATCAAAATTATTCCTCACCAGTTTTTCTTTCCAAAGTGCCTTCCAAGATGCACTCCAGCAAATGTGGCATGTTTCATATTAATAAATGCCTACCCCTGAGAGCCACAGTTTTGGTCAAATCACAGTACAGAGACCAGAGGTAATTCCAAAGTTTGGGGTTTTGTTTTTGTTTTTTGGAGGCAACTTTTTTATTGTAATTTGTTACATATTACAGCAGAATGCATTACAATTCATTTTACACATGTACAGCACAATTTTTCATATCTCTGGTTGTATACAAAGTATATTCACACCATTTGTGTCTTCATACATGTACTTAGGGTAAAGATGTTCATCTCATTCCACCATCATTTTTTATCCCCTTGCCTTATCTAGAGTTAGTATAATCTTCCCATGCTCCACCCTCAACCCCACTATGAATCACCTTCCTTATATTAAAGAAAACATTCGGCATTTGGTTTTTAGGGATTGGCTTACTTCACTTAGCATTATATTCTCCAACTCCATCCATTTACTTGAAAATGCCATGATTTTATTCTCTTTTATTGTTGAGTAATATTCCATTGTGTATATATGCCACATTTTCTTATCCATTCATCTACTGAAGGGCATCTAGTTTGGTTCCACAGTTTAGTAATTGTGAATTGTGCTCCAATAAACATTGATGTGCCTCTGTAGTATGCTGTTTTTAAGGTCTTTGGTATAAACCAAGAAGTGGAATAGCTGGGTCCAAAGGTGGTTCCATTCCCAGTTTTCCAAGAAACCTTCTTACTGCTTTCCATATAGGCTGCGCCATTTTGCAGTTCCATCAGCAATGTATGAGTGTACCTTTTTCCCACATCCTCACCAACACTTATTGTTGTTTGTATTCTTAATAGCTGCCATTCTGGATTGAGGAAATCTTGGAGTTGCTTTGATGTGTATTTCTCTAAATTTCTAGAGATGTTGAACATGGTTTCATATATTTGCTGATTGATTGCATATCACCTTCTGAGAAGTGTCTGTTCACTTCTTTGGTCCACTTATTGACTGGGCTACTTGTTTGTTGGTTGGTTGGTTTATAGCTTTATGAGTTCTTTATATACACTAGAGATTAGTGTTTTATCTGATGGGCAAGTGGTAAAAATTCGCTCCCAAGCTATACGCTCTCTATTCACCTGAGTGATTGTTCCTTTAGCTGAGAAGAAGCTTTTTAGTTTGAATCCATCCCATTTATTAAATCTTCATTTTAATTCTTTTGCTATAGGAGTCTTATTGTGGAAGGAGGGATCTAATCTAATATGATGAAGATTTGAGCCCACTTTTTCTTTTATTAGATGCAGGTTCTCTGGTTTAATTCCTAGGTCCTTGATCCATTTTGAGTTGAGTTTTGTGGAGAAATAGGGGTTTAATTTTATTTTGTTGCATATGGATTTCCAGTTTTCCCAGCACCATTTGTTGAAAAGGCTATCTTTTCTCCAATGTATGTTTTTGGTACCTTTGTTTAATATAAGATAACTGTAATTACGTGGGTTAGTCTCTGTGTCCTCTATTCTGTACCAATGGTCTACATGTCTATTTTGGTGCCAATACCATGCTGTCTTTGTCACTATTGCTCTGTAGTATAGTTTAAGGTCTGGTATAGTGACACTTCCCTCTTCTAGCTAAGGATTGCTTTAGCTATTCTGGGTCTTGTATTTCCAGATGAATTTCATGACTGCTTTTTCTTTTCTGAGGAATGTCATTGGGATTTTTATTGGAATTCCATTAAATCTATACAATGCTTTTGATAGTATGGTCATTTTGACAATATTAATTCTACCTATCCAAGAACAAGGGAGATCTTTCCATCTTCTAAGGTCTTCTTTAATTTTTTTCTTTGGCGTTCTGTATTTTTTGTTGTAGAGATATTTCACCACTTTTGTTAGGTTGGTTCCCAAGTATTTTATATTATTTTTTGAGATTATTGTAAATATGGTAGTTTTCCTCATTTCTCTTTCAGAGGATTTGTCATTAATATATAGAAATGTCTTTGATTTATGGCTGTTAATTTTGTACCCTGCTACTTTGCTGAATTCATTTACTAGTTCTGGTGGAATGTTTTGGGTATTCTAGGTATAGCATCATATTGTTGGCAACCTAGTGCTAATTTTAGCTCTTCTTTTCCCATTTGGATCCCTTTAATTTCTTTTGTCTGTCTAATTGCTCTGGCCAGTGTTTCAAGAACTATATTAAATAGAAGAGGTGAAAGAGGGTATTCCTTTCTTGTTCCAGTTTTTAGAGAGAATGTTTTCAATTTTTCTCCATTTAGAATGAGGTTGGCCTGGGGCCTAGCATAGATAGCCTTTATGATGTTGAGATATGTTCCTGATATCCCCAGTTTTTCTCATGTTTTGAACATGATGACATGCTGTATTTTGTAGAATGCTTTTTCTGTGTCTATTGAGATGATCATATCTTTAAGTCTATTGATGTGATTAATTACATTTAACTTTTGTATGTTGAAACGACCTTGCATCCCTGGAATTAACCCCATTTGGTCATGGTGTACTATCTTTTTGATATGTTCTTGTATTTGATTTGTCAGAATTTTATTGAAAATTTTTGCATCTATGTTCATTAAAGATAGTGGTCTGAAGTTTTCTTTTCTTGATGTGTCTTTATCTGGTTTTGAAATCAGGATGATATTTTTCTCATAGAATGAGTTTGAAAATTTTTCTAAAAAAAATTCTGAAATAAATTGAAGAGTACTGATATTAGTTCTTCTTTAAAGTTTTTGTAGAACTCAGCTATGTATCCATCTGGTCCTGTGCTTTTCTTGGTTGGTAGGCTTCTGATGGCATCTTCTATTTCATTGCTTGAAATTGACCTGTTTAAATTGTGTATATCATCCTGATTCAATTTGTGCAAATTATAAGACTTTAGAAATTTGTCAATGCCTTTTTATTTTATTGGAGTACAAATATTCAAAATAATTTCTAATTATCTTCTCTATTTCTGTAGTGTCTGTTGTGTTATTTCCTTTTTCATCATGTATGTTAGTAACTTGAGTTTTCTCTTTTTCTCTTCATCAGCATAGCTAAGTACTGTCAATATTATTTATTTTTTCAAAGAACCAACTTTTTATTTTGTCAATTTTTTCAATTGTTCTTTTTTTAAGTTTTATTGATTCCAGCTCTGATTTTAATTATTTCCTGTCTGCTACTACTTTTGGAGTTTATTTGTTCTTCTTTTTCTAGGGCTTTGAGATGTAATATTAAGTCATTTATTTGATGACCGTTTCTTCGTCTAAGGAATGAACTCCCTGCAGTGAACTTTCCTCTTAGTATTGCCTTCATAGTGTTCCAGAGATTTTGATACATCGTGTCTATGTTCTCATTCACATCTAAGAATTTTTTAATCTCCTTGATGTCTTTTGCAACCCATTGTTCATTCAGTAGCATATTATTTGGTCTAGAGGTGTTGAAGTAGCTTTTATTTTTTCATTGATTTCTAATTTCATTCCATTATGATCTGACAGAAAGAAAGGTAGTTTATCTACATTTTTATATTTGCTAAGAGTTGCTTTGCGGCATAGTATATGGTCTATTTTAGAGAAGGATCCATGTGCTGCTGAGAAGAAAGTGTATTTGTTCATTGAAGGGTGAAATATTCTATATATGTCAGTTAAGCCTTAGTTATTGATTGTATTATTGAGTTCTATAGTTTATTTGTTCAGCTTTTGTTTGGATGATCTATCTAGTGGTGAAACAGGTGTGTTAAAGTCACCCAAAATTATTGTGTTGTGGTCTATTTGACTCTTGAACTTGAGAAATATTTGTTTGATGAATGTAGATGCTCTTTTGTTTGGGTTATATAAATTTTTATTGTTGTCTTGTTAATGAATGGTTCTCTTAAGCAGTATAAAATATCCTTCTTTATCCTTTTGATTAACCCTGGCTTGAAGTCTACTTTATTTAATATGAGGTTGTAAACCCCTGCTTTCTTCTGCAGTCCATGTTAGTGGTATGATTTTTCCCAACCTTTCACCTTCTTTCTGTGGATGTCTTTTCCTATGAGATGAGTCTCTTGGAGGCAGCATATTGTTGGGTCTTTTTTTTTAAATTCCATCTGCCAGTCTATGTCTTTTTTATGAATATATCTTCATTATTTTTATTGAAAGTAATATATCTTCAAGCTATGTATCAGAAAATCAGTTAATTGGCAATTTCTTAGAAATAATTGATCAGATTTAGCTCCAGTCCATTTCTCTTTTTTTAAACATAAGAAATTTGTTAGTTGCTCAAAACATTGCATTGATCTTGACATATCATATATCATACATTTGTTTCAAATGGGGTATGAATTCTTATTATTTCCACGTGTACAGATTGCAGGATCACATTGGTTATACAGCCACATTTATTCATACTGCCATACTAGGATCTGTTGTATTCTGCTGCCCTTCCTATCCCCTTCCTATCCCCCTCCCCTCCCCTCCCTTTCCCTCCCCTCCCTTCTCTCTACCCCATCTACCATAACTTATTTCTCTAGCTCTCTCTTGTTTTTTTTTTTCTCCCCTTCGCCTCACTTCCTCTTATATGTATTTTTGTTGATTGGTGAGGTTAGGCCATTAACATGCAGAGTTATTATTGAAACATGATTTGTATTCCCAGTCATTTTTGTTTATTTTTGGTATTTAACTTGACTTGGTTTCTCCTTTGATTAGTTTCTCCCTTAGTGTTATACATCTCTTTGCTGATTTTCATTGATATTTTATAATTCCTCTTTATGAAATATTTTGCCGAGGATGTTCTGTAGTGCTGGCTTTCGAGTTGTAAACTCTTTGAACTTTTGTTTATCATGGAAGGTTTTTATTTTATCATCAAATCTAAAACTTAATTTTGCTGGATATAAGATATTGGATGGCAACTATTTTCTTTCAGAGCTTGATACATATTGTTCCAGGATCATCTAGCTTTAAGGGTCCGGTTGAAAAATATGCACATAATCTAATTTGTTTCCCCCTATATGTAATATGATTCCTTTCTCTCATGGCTTTTAATTTTCTCTCCTTATTCTGTATATTAGGCATTTTCATTATAATGTGACTTGTTGTGTATCTGTTGTGATTTTGCACATTTGGTGTCCTGTAAGCTTCTTGAATTTGGTTTTCCAATTCATTCTTCATGTTTGGAAAAAAAATTTGATATTATTTCATTGAGTAGATTGCTCATTCCTTTGGTTTGAAACTCTATGCCTTCCTTTCTCCCAATAAATCTTAAATTTTATCTTTTTATACTATCCCATATTTCTTGAATATTCTGTCCCTGGTTTCTTACCGTTTTCACTGTGTGGTCTACATTCTTTTCAAGATGTTATATTTTGTCTTCATTGTCTGAGGGCCTTTCTTCCAAGTTGTCTAATCTTTTGGTGATGTTTTCAATAGAACTTTTAATTTGGTTTATTGTTTCTTTCATTTCAAGGATTTCTGGAGTTTTTTGTTTGTTTGTTTTTAGGGTTTTTTGTTTGTTTGTTTGTTTGTTTGTTGATTTTTTGGTTGGTTTGTTTTGTTTTGTTTTAGAACCTTTATCTCCCTATTGAAGTAATCTTTTGATTCTTATGTTTGTTTATGTAGCTGTTTGTTAAAATAAAATCTTTTGTTTTCTGTATTTGCTCTCTTATACCACCATTTAATTTGCATAACATTTTAGTTATGTACACCCTGAACTCCTTCTCTGTAATTTTTTTCTGTGTGTTGGCCATGGATTCTAATAATGTGGTATCTTGACTTGTTTGAAGCACTTTCTTCCATTGTCTTTTCATGTTGCTAGGTGTCTTCCTTTCTAGCTCTGTGGATCTGAGGCATCACTGTTTTTACCCTATAAGTTTATAGTTCCCCTGTATGGATCCAATACCTCTTCTTTGAGGTGAAGGACAATGTTATCAGATCCCAATATAAACAACATACACCATAAAAACAAATATTTGCTATTAAGATTTTTATAATTTGGTCACAATATGCAGAAATGGTGAATTGAATTATTATCTATAATATTCTCAGTAGGGTTGTAAAAGGATTTACAGTTTTTGATAGTAGACAAAGAACCAGGAATGAGGAATAGGATAATATGCTGAGGAGGTAGGAGGTGAGGACATAGAGTTATTATATATTAGGAAGTGTGAAAGAGAAATCTAAAGAGGAGGATTAGTAGCAGGAGAAGGGAGAGGAAGTAATTTTGGTTAGGCAAGTAAATGGGAAGAGAGTAGAGTGTGTAAACAAACACACATATATATTAAGAAAAATTAAAAAAAATATTAAAATAGTAGAAATTGGTGGGAAAAAAAGATTTAAAAAAATGAATATACAACACAACTGTAATATACTATTCAGACATCACAGTCCCCAAAATCCTAATTTATGCTAATATATGGTTTCACATATGTTGGGGATGTGAGGATGGGAGAATAGAGAGGGAGAGGAAAAAAAATCTTGAAGGAAGAAACAAGAGTTGTTTTGGCTGGAGATCAGTATCTTTCCTGCTTCCTTTCTCATCCAATAGGTGGGGTCATCTGCTGTTAGCTGGTATCTCTGCTCTCAGGATGGTGAAGGTAACCAGGGTGTTACTGTGCCAGGGTAGAAGCTGCTGGAGAGAAGAGGGAGTTAGAAACTGGGTACCAGGCCAGCTGGAGTTCTAAACTAGGAGTTTAACCCACTGAAGATGGTGATAATGGTGGCCCAAGATAGAAGCTTCTGCTTATAGTGTTAGGATGTTGGGCGATGTGGGGGGAGCCGAGCGATGGCATTGGACAATGAGTTCAGAGAGGAACTCTGTGGGGTGCAGTGTGTGGCTGTCAGCTGACTTCAGAGCCTGTGTGAAGTTCTCTGAGTGCAGGCAGACACTGTGTACAAAGGACTATCTCTGTTGCTGCAGAATCCCAAGATGGTGGCTACCAGGAGAGCCCCACGTTGGTAGATGGGAGTCTACACAGGAGTGGCGGCCAAAGTTCCTGTGCATGGAAAGCTGCCAGGTGTCCTGTGTGATTTCTGCTCTGGTGGGTGTCCAAAAGTTCTTCATGGGTGCTGTTGCCAATGGTGTCACTAAGGTAACCAGTAGTCCTGCATGGGCGGGTAGTTGGGAGAACTACTCTTATGCTGAGGCCTGGAGCCCTGGAAGGGGACCGTGACCAAAATTCCTGTGCAGGAACAGGAATATCACTCACAGAGAAGCAGTATTCTCACTACTTGAGTCCCAGGTCACGGAGCCATGCAGAATGCTGCCTCCCTCTGGCCCACCAATTTGGATCTCCTGGAGGTAACTTTATTATTATTATTATTATTATTATTATTATTATTATTATTATTATTAGTTCTAGTTAGTTATATATGATAGCAGAATGCATTTCAACTCCTTGTACACAAATGGAGCACAACTTTTCATTACGTGTTGCAGAGACACACAATTTGTGCAATCATACATGTACAAAGAGTAATAATGCCCATCTCATTCCACTATCTTTACCACCCCTATACCCCCTCCCCTCCACTCACTCCCCTCTATCCAATCCAAAGTTCCTCTATTCCTCATTGCCCCTGTATTATGGATCTTCTCAGGAAAGGAAACAATAATCTGAAGACAGAACCTACAGAATGGGAGAAAATCTTTACCACATGAACATCAGGTAGAGCACTAATCTCCAGGATACATGAGAGAGAGAGAGAGAGAGAGAGAGAGAGAGAGAAACAAAAATAAATGAAAATATAAATTTTAAAAAGTAAAATAAGAATAAGAAAATTGAAAAAAATAAGGAAAATGTAAAAATAGAAGATTATACAACAAAACTGTAATATACTACTCAGACATCCCAGTCCTCAGGAGCCTGATGCATGAAAAGTACTTGTCTTCACAAATATTGTGGATGTGAGAGGGGGAAAAGGAAAAAAAATCTTGAAGGAAAATTGAACAATTATTTCTGTTGGAATACAATATCTTCTCTCCTTCCCTTCTCATCTGATAGGTGGGGTTATCTAGAGTTTGCTGGTATCTCCACCCTCAGGATGGTGAAGATTACTAGGTTGGCAGGATTAGTCTTGGAGGTGGAACTCCTGGAGGTAGGGTATAGCACTTGCTGGTCCCCATTGGAAGACTTCACCCCAAAAATCTCCTTTTGGGTCCAGTCATGTGAAGTAGGAACCTGTTCTTTATTCCTTACATTGTCTGTGGGCCCCACAGTTCCTCATCTCTCATGTAGTCTCTAAGCTGTATCTCTTCCACCCTTGCCCTTTCAGCTTCCCAATCAGGAACCACTCCCTCTGGAGGTCCTGAGGGCTGAGCTTCAAGACCTGTGCACCTGTCCTGGAGAGCTATTCTGTATTAGGCAGATCAGAACCATGCATTGAGAGCTGCAGGCCAGCCAGGTAGCTGCAAGAGCTGGACCAGTTGGTGGCTTGGTTTGGGGTTAAGAGACTGATGATTGGGGAGCCTGAGGGCCCTGTGGATTGCCAAACCTGTGGGAACAGGTAATCAGTGCATGCCATGTTAGGAAGGGAGTTAGGAGCCTGGTATTGGGTCCCAGCAAGTACCACTGATTTGGCCCTGGGAACCCAGTGGGTGCTGAGCTGGTTGGCTGGGCAAGCTCGCATCAAGATGCCCTCACACTGTCTTCCAATGAACCAACCCTGCGTGAGGCTCTCTCCTGCCTCGGCAACTAGATGATGATGATTAGCACACCTACCAGAGAGACCTCAGGTATAACCAAGGCTGCAGGCACCTTGGTGATGGTCTTTCTGGTCCTGTTGTTCCTAGGTGGAAGTGACCACATCTCTAGTTGGTAGTGGCAGCAGTGGCAAACCTGTAGGTACCTTGATGTTGGACTTTGGGAGATGGAAGCGGCCCCAACTAAAGATGGTGATGGCGCCCACAGAGGTTATCCAAGATTGAGAATTCCAAAGTTTTGAAACAATACATAAGAAAATAAAAAAGAATTGGTCTTAGGCAAACACTATGACTGAAAACTGAGTTTCTGGTATGATTGATCCTCATGTTTATGTTTTTTAATCCAGCAGTTTAAAGGATTGATGCAGTTGTTTGTCCACAGAGAGTTTTGTTGACAGATGAAGGGAAAAGTTAACACATAGAACTGACAAAAAAAAATGAATTGAGCATGTAATTCAGAATTTAAAAAAAAACAAAGGAAGTGGGAATATAAGGCTTATAAATTGGAATAAAATGGCAGTGGAAAGAAGAGTGGAAGAGTCTTGATGAAGTCAACAAGCAGTGGCCATACAAGGCAGCATGTATTAACTTAAATTCTCTGATCCCTGAGAAGATACCTAATCCTCATAGAGGAACGTTCTAGTGAAGAAGGCACATGGAGACTCCATCAAATGTCATTTCTCTCCTGTTCTAGCATATATAAAATCCTACATTTTTTTCAGGCCAGTGACTGCAAAGGTAATAATGTTATTGCCCTACTACATAGATCAGACTTCCTGATCACAAGAAAATGACTTACAGGACAGAAGCTGGAAAAAAAATAAACCTGCAAAACCAATCTCAACTCATTTCCTGTATTGAATTTAGTAAACCTGAATATTAACGAGCAGAGATACTCATTGTCACAACTGGAGCTGTGCCATAGCTTCGGAAGTTTTAGTTTCTCATTCAGTGTTATATGCCTTTAAACATGGAAATGAAAACAGATTTGTTAAACTATAGAAAAACTTATTGTTTTGACATTCTTCTTTCTCTTTTATTCCCCTGAGCACTTCTGAAATAAAAATAGAATTATCCCCATCTCCCTCAATCCAATTCAAGTTTAAAATGTAGTTGGATATATCTAGGGATGAAATGATGAGTTTATTTAAGGCTAGAAATAGAGTGAGTCATCTTTGAAGAATGTGATGAAAGAATTTGCTGAAATCCCACCTCCTGTCAGTTGTGGTTGACCTAGGGACCTCCAGTCCACTAGATGAGGTGAATTGCATTGCTCACTCAGGTTTATTCCAATATACTTCTCTTGGTTCATCAATACTGGCTCCATCACACAAATCTCATCATGTTCTTTCTCTTCTAAAATAGTTGTAGATTTTGATGTTTTTTTTTAACCTTGTACAAATTATTAGGTTTCACTGTGACACTTCCATAAACATGTGTATCTTGCTTTGATCATGAGATCTACCTAGATACCTTTTATTATTTTTAATTTAATTTTATTTCAAAGAAATTTCTGTCAAAGTATAAGTGAAATGGGCCTTAAGTAGAAGAGAAATGGCCAGAATTAGGCTATAGGATCTGGATATGTGAGTGAGTATATAAGCCAAAATCAGATTAGATTGTCAGCAACAGTATAAACAACAGCATAAATTGAGGAAGATACAAACAAAGGAAGAAGATAAGACCTGCCATTAATTAAATAGTTAAATAAGTGTGTTCTTGAATCAGTCAAATAGCAGAATACAAAAGGAAAATCAGATAATATAAAACAGGACATATAGGAACAAAATTTAGATGTTGGTCAATATGAAAAAAATACCCAAGGGAGATATAGGTCAATGAAAGAAGAGTATGTGTGTGTGTTTATATGTATGTGTGTATTTTTATATATGTGTTTATATGTGTGTGTGTGTATATATGTGTGTGTATATATATATACATATACATATATATTCACATATATGTATGTACATATATATATATTTTTTTACTTTTGTTCCCCAAGGATATCATCTTCTTTTTCTCTAATAGTTCTAATTTCACTTATTAATAATAATAATTTCACTTATTATTATTATTATTAATTTATTTTTCCTGACCTAGTTAGGAAAGAGTTATACATAGCAATTAAAAAACTATGGAAGATATGAGTTATGTTTTTTAAAAGATATTCTTTTTCACATATGCACACACACACATACACACACTCATAATCACAAACTTGGAGTTGACATTTATTCCTTCAAATAGACAAATAAACACATCAGGGCAACATTCTAAAATTATTTATATAACTTTAATGCTTATTTTTGTATGACTAAGAGGTAATACATGACTGGTATTACCCATAAAAGACTACAAGAACTGGAAAAAATAGTGTATTTATAAGAAAATACTCTGAAATGCACCTGTGCTGCATACTTAATTTGAATTTAACAATAGTAGTGCTTCCTGGAATCACTGCAAAAATAAACATTCATTCATTTGAACCATATTTTTCTTCTTCATAAAACTATATAATTCTCTCTTTAGTTCTGCTTCTATCATTGATCCATTGACTTAAACACATGAAGCCATTCCTTAGAGTGCTGTAATACTCCAAAATTATGACTTCCTAACCAATCTTACTCACTTGCCATATAAGAACTTTGATACCCTTTCCTGGGCAAGCTATTGGCTTTCTGTCCACCCACCAGTCAGCTCCATGGTAACTGATCAAAGAATTTATTAAATATTGTATCAATTTACACATTCCTTCTTTCAGCTAAAATCCTTTTGCTTTTTTATAATAGCCCTATCCCTTCTATACTTCTGATCTCTAACTATAATTAGCTATTCACATTCTTGTGACATTAGGCATACAAATTCTTTGGAAGCTACTAAACAGTGCCCTCTTTATATTCCTCATTGAGCTATGAATAAAGAATTCTTATAAAAATAAGACTTGGCCCAAGATTTGGAAGAAACTTAGACAAAATGACATTCAAAGAGTGAGTCCACAAAAAAATTATATATTGGGATCCTCTTGATAACTTTGCTTTTCCTAACTCTACATAGAGAGACACTGCACCTATATATAAATAACATTAATCTTTAAACATAAATGAAAGGGACAGAACAACAAGATGCCACCTACAGAGAAAATCACAAGAATTGATTTAAAATGTACACACTGTCTAGGTGCAGTTGTGCGTGCCTGTAATCCCAGCAACTCGGGAGAGGCTGAGGAAGAAGGATTGCATGTTCCAGGCCAGCCTCAGGAATTTAGCTTGTCCCTAAGCAACTTAGTGTATCAAAATAAAAAATAAAATGAGCTGGGGATACACATAACTCAGTGGTAAAGCATCTTTGGGTTCAATTCCCAGTACCCACCCCCCAAAAATATATGCACTGTATGCCTGATACAATCACATGTCTTCGTGATTCAAGACAGCTGAATCGATGATAAAACAAATTATGGCACACTTTATTCAGTACATTACACACTAAAACAAATCTGGTTAAGCATACAAATAAATGAAAAGAACAACTCTCAACTTTCAGTAAACCCATGAAACAAAAAATAGGAAAAATATGTAAATTGCCAGTGACTAACATACAAAAGTAGTAAAAATGCTTGTCAAAACCCCAGACCAACCAAGAAGGGAAAAGAGTTTAATAAAATGCTCAAAAAACACATCCTAATCTCTATGTGGCTTTAAAATCAAATTAGCATAGAACAGAAATTTCTTATTAAAAAATCCAGAACCAGAATATCATGGAGATCTCTAACGTAGGTGAATTTAAATCCACCTTTAGAAATGTATCCATAGTCCTGGATACCTGCAGGAGTCAGTTAGGGCTAAAGTTGCAGCTGACTGCTAATTGAAAGCATACTGGGAGACAAGAGGTAGAAGTAGCAGGCTCAAGGACAGGAAAATTTTGCACCCAAAGAACAAAAAGAATTTAAAAAATTGAAAAAAAAAAGCTCTAAATAAGTTTAAAATATTCTAACAAATAAAGGAATTAAAATAACACAGAAATAGAAGATAAAAATAAGACTAATGAGAAACTGATTAAAATTAAATGCAGAGAAAAGAAATCTATGTTTTGTTTATGAAGGGTCCCTGAGACTACCTTCAGGTTTAATGATGCACTTGATAGACTCACAGGACACAGAAAAAGCTATTTTACCTATGGTTATATATTATTATAGCAAAAGAATACAAATTATAATGAGCAAGGAGAAAGATACAAACATGAGGTCAAGAAGAACAGACTTTTAGGTGTCCTTTTCCAGTGGAGTCACATCAAACAGCTTAATTATGCCAACAGCAATGTGTAGTAACACATGTGAATTTCTGTCAGTCAGGGAAGCTCACGTTGTCTTGTGACCGGGGTTTGTATTAGATGTCAGTCAGGTAGCATGCAGCATCTGCAGGATTAAACTCAGCTACACCAGCCCTACAAAGCAAAAACAGGTACTCAGCATGAGTCACAGTGTTAGCATAAATGATCTGATCAAATTGGTTCAGTGTGGCCCCAGCCTCAGGTATAAAAACACTATAAACATGCAGAATATTCCAAGGACTCAGAGTTTGTCTCCCAGGAGCTGTCCAAGGGCAAGTTCTGAAGACAGGCCTTCCTTGGGCAGGTACAGGGTTTGAGCAACTCACACCTGCAGAATTGTTTTCCTTTTGAGCAACTCATACTTGCAGAGTCCCTTCGTGCATATATTTATAAAATTAAAAGAAAAATACATCAGTGAGTGAATTGAACATTACAATAGATACAAAGAAAATATAAATGGATTAATTCAAACATTCATCTGAACATTCATCTGAAGACACCTTCCAGAATTCAGTACAAATTGGCAAGGAAAAATGCAGAAATATTAAGTATAGATTTGGAAGTCAGTGGCCCCCTAGGAAGAGTGAATGAAGGAGGAAATAGAAAATATTAGAGAAAGACTCATTGCTCATAGAAATGTTCAGAACACAAGTCTCAGCTTGACAAAGCACACCAAGACACCAGCAGGGTAAGAAAAACAAATCCATATCCAGCCCCATCTAAATACTCCTGCAAAATGTCAAATTAAAATCTTTAAACTACCGAAGGAAGCAAGATTTAGACAACATATTTTGGATCTGTGGATGTCAGTTAAGAATAGACTTTTTTTTAAAAGAGAGAGTGTGAGATAGAGAGAATTTTTCAATATTTATTTTCTAGTTTTCGGCGGACACAACATCTTTGTTTGTATGTGGTGCTGAGGATCCAACCCGGGCCGCACGCATGCCAGGCGAGCACGCTACCGCTTGAGCCACATCCCCAGCCCAAGAATAGAATTTTAAAAGAGTTATTTCCCCTTGAATTATATCATTCCGTTGCCTTTATCATTCTCTGGTGGTAACTTTTAAGAGTTTTCCAGTCTGAAACATTTATTTACCCAATCCATGACTCAGATTCATCATTATAAAAAAATTTTAAAATGCAGACGTCTTCAAATAAACCTAGATGAAGAGTTAATGATTCTGTAGAACCTTGTTAAAGGAAACAAAAGAGGTGATTCAGTAAAAAATGAACCCAGAAGGAATATGTAGAATGGAAGAAATAAAGATATTTTTAAACTTTTTGGTAAATATAATAATTTATACTTTTGGTAAGTATGAATTTTTGGTAAATATAATTGGTTATAAAATAAAGTGGTGATGACATGAGAAGAAAACATTTAAATTAATAAATGAGGCAATGATAACATGGAATGAACCAAAATTAGATTGTTTTAAGATCTTTGTATTATTTGGGTATTCTATAGGAGGTGGGTAAAGATTCTGAAGAACTTCAAACATCTTTCAGTTAAACATACATGCTAAAATTTGAGATAAATTCTTATTTAAAATGTTAAGCAAAATGAATAACCTCTGAACCAATGAAGAAAGAAAAAGACAGAATAAAGAAAGTTCTGTCAATGATAAAGAAAACAAAAGTCACAAAAGGAGAAAAAGTAGTAACATTACACAATTATAAAGTTTAATAAGATATGCTAAAATACAAACCAAGTTGCAACAAATACCCAAATATGGCAGGAATTACAAAGAGTATTATTGTATTATATCCAGCCTAAAAGATAAAACATCAGAGCTCCAGGTTCCAGAACATTTGGATCCAGGGCTTATACCAGTGCCCCATCTTCTCTACTCCCCACCCCATCCCAGGTTCTCAGACCTTTGGTCTCAGACTGAGAGTTAGACCATTGGTTTGTCTGGGTCTTAGGCATTTAAAGGATTCAGGCTGAATTATACCATCAATTTTTCTGGTTATTCAGCTTTCTGACACCATGTCAGGACACTTCTCTTCCTCCATCATGTGATAACTAGAAAATATTTTATTTCTTTTAGTGCATTTTTTTAAACATAAAATAAATGAATTAGACACAAAGAAGTTAGAAAAACAAAATCAGGAGAAAGACAAAATTAGAAATTAATAAAAATAAAGCTAGCCCAACAGAAAGAATGACAAAAAGTGGTCTTTGAAAAGACAAAATGGAAAAACAGTCAAAAGATTAATTCATAAATGGACAACACATACATCTTAACACACATATAAAAAGGTGTGTGTATGTGTGTGCTCATGTGTTTGTACATATATGCAATAATTAAGTATAATTATCCTTTAAGGGCAAAGTATCAATAAATGTGCACTATTGATAAGATGGAATAATAACCAGAAGTTAAATAAATGGAATATCATAAGTAGATAATATAATTTAACAAATTGAAAAGAGCAAATTGCAGAATATTACTTATAATATGGTATTATTTAAGTCAATGTTATAAACAAATAAAACCTTTTATTGCTTTTGAACACATGTATGTGTAAAGAAAAAGTAAAGTCACATGAATTGACTATATAACTAATTCACAATAATACTTTCCTCTGGAGAAAAAAGAAAGTTGGAAAGAGGATTTCAAAGAAAAAATAAGGAGAGATCTCTCTTATCTATAGTTTAAAAATCTAAAGCAAATATGACAATCTTTTTTTTCTTTCAAAGTGTTTAGCAATTTGAAGTTATCTCTCTAAGATGCAAATGGTTGTTCACTAGCTCTTCTGGTGAGGAGTATCATCCGAAATCCAAGGTTCACACACTTTTTGAGCTCAATATGGTGATATGGGCTATCTGTAATTTTTCCTAAACTAACTTAGGAAATCTTCATGAACCCTGTGAAACAGTGGATCTCAACCCTGTTTGGCCCAAAAGTAAACATCTTTGAAAGATCATTGCATAATATACTATTCTAAAATAAAATAACATAACCAGCCTTTATGAATTCTTTAAAAAATCAATGTAATTCTCTGAATTTAAATGGAAGAAAAGTAATTTAAAATAAAACAATGTATATGTAAATGTTCAGTCATTATTATAATTGTAAATGTAATAGAATTTCAGTTGTTGAAACCTATAAAGTCACAAAATAAGAAGGCATAAATGTAGACCAATATGGTTGTGTAGACAAATACCACAAGCTGTATGATTTCCTAATATTACTAGAATCTGTCATTAAGGACCTTAAGAACATATTGTACAATCTTTCCTCAACTTATACTGCATTGGCATTCTTCAGAAATTGGCTGCATACTATAAACTTTTATTTCTAAGTTTATATCAATAATTCTCAAGACAAGTTCTCAGATAATGTTGATGCTATTGGTTAAAAGTCCACATTCACCAGGCACGGTGACACACACCTATAATCCCAGCAACTCTGGAGGCTGAGGTAGGAGGATCACAAGTTCAAAGCAGTCTCAGCAAAAATTAGGTGCTAAGTAACTCAGCGAGACCCTGTCTCTAAATATAATACAAAATAGGGGTGGGGATGTGGCTCCATGGATCAGTGACTTGTGAAATTGAGGCAGAAGGATCCCTAAGTTCAATGCCCAGTACAAAAAAAAAAAAAAATCCACATTTAATAGCCACATCTTAGAGAGGTCTGCAATTTATTTTCTGCTATTTTCATTGAAGATGGAGTCCATTTCTCCCCTTAAATCTTTTCAGCATCTTTGACCCCTGAATAATAGAATACAATGGAAGTGCCAGTTTCTGGCTCAAGATGTAAGAGAGTGTTTCCATGTTCTTTCTCTCTCTTAGAAATCTTTGCTTGGAACACTGAACTACCATGTAAGAAGATCAACTTCCTTGGCATTCAATGAATGAGTGCCAGGGAACAGGGAGGCTAGACTCTTTTTTTTTTTTTTTTTTTGTACCAGTGATTGATCCCAGAAGTGCTTAACCACAGAGTCACATCCCCAGACCTTTAAAAAAATATTTTATTAGAAACAGGATCTAGCTGAGTTGTTTAGGGCCTAAGTTGATGAGGCTGGATTTGAACTTGTGATCTTCCTTCCTCAGTTTCCCAAATCAATGGCATCACAGACATGCACAACCATGCCCAGAGATGTTAGACCCTTCAACAATGGGGCCATTCTGAAACCTGAGAACAGTTACACATATCTTTCAAATGTTTCAGAAAGCATTTATGGAACACAAGAAAAGTACATATAAAATTTCTTCATGATTTCTCACTGAGTATAGTCAAGCTTCTTGCGTGATGAATCAGGACTCCATAAGGGAGTACCCAAGAGACAAGAAGACAAAGTCACTTTCTCATAATCCAAGGCTCAGAAATTGAAACATCTCTTCTATCAAGCACATATAAAACTCATGCAGATTCAAGGACAGAGATGTTGAACTCAAATTTCAGTGAAAAGAGTATCAAAGAATTTATGTCTGCCTTTAGCACACCACTTCTCCCATCAGTCTGGCAAACAAAAATGCCAGCTTCAACAATTCCTTCCAATACATGAAGTACTTCCTGTGAATCTACTTTCTATAACATTTAATTTTTTCAGCCTGACTTTAGGAGAATTACCATTCCCAAGGATCTGAGCTCTAACACTCTCTGTTAGTGAAGGAGCTACTATCCCTGGGGATAGTTTTTGGGTGCAATTTCATCATCACATTAAGCATACTTCTGTGGATCAGAAAAGACTACAAAACTAACCGGAACTCTTTTCAGTGAGATTAACTTGTACTGTTTTTAAGGTATTACGAGATTCTTCTTCAAATGCTTTGTATTGGCTGATAAATACATTCCTGGTTTATTTCCAGGGATTTCCCAAGAGAGTTTCCTATTGTAAGTGCAACATCCAGGTGTATAAATCTTTCTAGATTTCTTCTGGAAGAAATGGGAACAGGCTGCTCTGGCTCTGGGCAGCCAAATACTAACTTCCTTTTGTAGACCATGCTTCCATGTTCTTGTCCTGATCAACTGGAGCTGGCAACACCAGGACAAGAGAAAAATCGTTAAAAGACTCCAGGCATTCAGACAAAGAGAAAGGTGCTGAGTTGCTAAGCTTCTGAGGATCGAGAGCTAATGCTGTAGCCCAAGACTGGATACAGGCCATATGTGCTGTGAGTGCTAGGGGAAAAGAAAAAAAAAAGAAAGAAAGAAAAGAAGTTCAGAGAAAGGCCCTTCCACTATTCCTGTCTGCAGTCTCAAAATTTCTGCTAACACAGACACTTTCTAAAGTACATTTCAGTCATGTTGACTTTTCCTGAAACTAAATATACCTGGACATTTGCATAAAGCTATAAACTTCAGAATTTAGGTTTTGTGTACTCCTCAATCAAGTATGCTTAACAAAATGTCTATGACTTAATACCTTCCTGCTTTTGGATATGGGATTTTCTAAGCCTAATGCCTCCATGAAGGTGAATAAGTAGTTAGTTGTTGTTGTTGTTGTTGTTGTTGTTGTTGTTGTTGTTCTTCTTCTTCTTCTTCTTCTTCTTCTTCTTCTTCTTCTTCTTCTTCTTCTTCTTCCTCTTCTCCTCCTCCTCCTCCTCCTCCTCCTCCTCCTCCCCTCTTCCTCCTCCTCCTCCTCCTCTTCCTCCTCTTCCTCTCTCTCTTTCCCTCCTCCTCCTCCTCTTCCTCTCCTCCTCCTCCTCTTTCTCTCCTCCTCCTCCTCTTCCTCCTCTTCCTCCTCCTCATTCTTTGCACCTCTCTCTGTACTTAGAATTATTTTATTCTCTTCTTTTCAGTGATCTGGGATTAATTATGTATGCCAGTTGCCTTGCAGGGCTGGGATCACTAACTTAAATGCTGTATACTTGCTGGAGATTTGCAAAGTTTCCATTCCAGTTACATATACCTTATGTTTGAGAACAGTAACCACTGAATAAATATTTATAAATTGCTTACTGATCCAGGATTCCGTGCCTTCTTAAAAAATTTCTTCTTTATAAGCCTTAGTAATTCAACATTAGTGCTGCAGTCAACTTATTTCAAGCTGTCTCCAACCTACAGGGCCCCCATAATCCTAATTCAGGAAACAGAGACATATGCAGGAATATCCCACAGTATTGATATGTATGTCTCTTTGTGTCAGGGTTTCTTTTTCACGCAGAGAAAACTTCAGCTGAAAATATACATGGTCTTTGAAAACAAACACGGAAATAATGGGTGGTTTAAAATCAGAGTATAGAGAAGTTGACTGTTCCTTTAACAAATAAAAACCTTCATTTTTTTCTCCATAAGCCATAAATAGTAGTACACATGCTCTCCCAAGCATGAGTTTATCACTCATCAACACAAGCTATGACAGCTAATTTTCTTAGATTTGTTTGGTTCTTGTAAACTAGCCAGTAGACTAACTGCTTGAAAAATGAAATGTTAAATTATTTCTACTTTTTTGGTAAAAGTGCAGTTTGATATTTTTGAAGCCAAACCCAGATGAGGCATTTTCCAGAAAGTCACAAACTGTAATTGTAATATAAGGCATGAGAATTTTAACTGTGCCAATTGGAGCCTGGAAGGAAATAGGATAGAGTTACTTGTCTCTTTGTGCAGGTCATGTTACAATGCTTCTCAAAGAATAATCCAATATTCAGTGTGAGTTGTACAGCAACATCCATAGTGAGAAGGGAAGAAAAGCTGAGCTGGTGGAATGCTCTGTCCTCCTTCCTAAGGTCAGCCAATAGGAATTGAAACAGTGAATATCCTAGACAGTGGGAATGTAGGAGAAGGTTTTTTCCCTTCTTTCCCAAGAGAAAAAATAAATATCAAGACATTTTGAAATCCAGAAAAATCACAGCTGGAAACCCAAAATAAACCTTCCTCAACCCTCAGATTCTATCATTTGATTTATTATCTCCTTGAGAGTCCAAATGAAGTAAAACATTAAGTTTACAAAGGGGCTTCATTGGGATGTCTAACAAAGAACTTCAACTCAAGCGAAATTGCTGTTTAGATTAAAGTTTATTGGACAACTTTTAAAGTTTAATATCACTCATAACTACTAAATATAAATGATTCCTGTCCTTATCCATTAACTTTCAGCAATTTTTATCATCTTCTTCACCTTGTTCAATAAGCCTTTGTGAAGTCTATTCTGGATATTTTCCTAAATGACAGATTCCATTTTTGATACACTTTGCACATATTTCTGAGTTCCCATTCTTTCTTCTTTGCAAGGTTTCTCTCCAACTTTCATCTTCCTTCCTGAGAAAGTAAAGATGAGATGTAGGATTCTTCAAAATCACCCCACAAGGGACAGGTTGACATCCCTCCACAAGCTGTATCTGATGTACTTGTTACCTTAATCCTGTTTAAAAGCAAGAAAACAACCAAGGAAACAAATTAGCAAAGAAGGACAGATATGTCCAGACTTTCATATCACTACTGGCATCATAATAACCAATTGTATAATTTATTCATGTGGATCTTGGTCACATACTCTGCCTAGTGAGGCTAACCTCAATGTACTGGGTACAGAGTAAATGGTAGAACTAAATCCTCCCCATGGCCCATCCCACCCTGAAAATATTCTCATCAGCAGAAGTTCTTTTTAGCATGCTCCTTTAAATTCTACCAGTTAGATATTAACATCTGTTCAAAATATTGCTCTTCAAAAGAATTCATGGATGCTCAGTGAACAATGGAAATTTGTTGTAGTACAATAGTCTCCCTGGAATAGTAGTACACAGTTATATGCCTTTACTTTGTACCAGGCACTGTTCTACATGCTTCACATACACAAAATCATTTGAAACTCACCTCCTTCCTATGAAGCACATATGTTTTCCCCTTCATGCTTTGGTATATAAGGGGAAAGTGAGGTACACAGAGAGCGAGTGATGCACCCTAGGTTACCAACATCATAAACAGCAGAGTATTGAATTCAGGAAGCCTTGACTCCAGGTCCATGCTTCTGACCACAGCTGGTGTGCTGCCTTTCTGGCCACAAGAGGTCAGCCTCCCTAGACGAAGCAAGATTTACCAGAGGTCAGGTGCTATCCCAAAGAAAGAAGAGAAGAATCATGGGGAAGACTATCCTGATTTTAGTATCAGAATTCTACACAAAAAGGAGAAAATTTGCAACAGATGAAGAAATACAAATGTCCCCTGATTAGAAAATTTCCTGCTGCACAGTTCTGCTGAGACTTGTTTGTACTAGAAAGAAGCAGTAAACATTCCTAGGAATACTTTGAAGGCATTAAGTGGTACTCAGTGACAAAAGGACCAGAGCTATACTTACATGATTACTTCATGGCTCATCAAGATAATTCTCTAAACACATATTAGGCATCTATTATGCATATTCAATATGAAGCATTTTTTATGCATAGGACATTATATTAGCTAATAGGAAGATACAAAGATTAATGATATTTGTTTGGAGTAAGAGAGCATCATTTTAGCCTCAACATATAAAGCAAGGCTTTTGAATTTCCAGTGAAAAAATTCCAGTGACCCCTGAACCAGTAAACTCAGAATCTTTAGGATGGGATCTAGGCATGAGGGTTTCCAACATGAAGCCAAGTTTGAGAGTGATGAGAACCACTGCTCTAGAGCACCCACTGTGTCTGTCTGACCCTCAACATCCTCAGCAAAAGCATCCCTCTTGTCTTTATCTCCCTTTTATTTTTCTTTCCCAAACAGATAGATAATAGGCTGTAGTTTCCTTGTTATTTTTATTGAACCTATTTAAAGTGCCTTTTTTTTTTGGAGCACTTATTTGCCTCTAATTCACAATTGGCATCAGAGGGAGCGGTGTCAGGTGAAGTTGGTCACTGCTAATTATTTTACATTTTTATTTAAAAATGGAAAATGCTATGGACAGTTAGAAGGGAAGCAGCATGAGGCTGTGAAAAATTCTGGGCTCTAAACAGAAACATCTAGCTCTCCCCCTCATTTCTTCTGCTCCATATTATGACCTTGAGACAATCACTTAACACCTTTAGTCTTGCTCCTGTAATTATAAAATAAGGATAATGATGACTATTGTGAAAACTAAATAATAACTTATGTAAAGTGCCTAGTAGATTCACATGGATCTTGTAGGAAGAGAGTAGATGCTCAAGGAACAGCATTCTCCCCCTGCCCCACCCCATGCTATAATTATCTTGCTACTTGGAATGACTCCTGACCCATCCAAGGCCTTCTTTGCAGAGCTCTTCTCCTAAGGGTCAGGCTGTGTGATCTTCATCACAGGGGCTGTTCTCCCCCATTCAGACAAACGTCTTTGAACCTCTCCATTTCCTTTAGCGGCAATTTCCCACACTGGACAGCTGAAGTCACGTCTTGGCTTCCTCCAAACAGTTTTCAATTCTTCAGATTCTTTGGTCGCTGTCATTTTTTTCCCATATTCCAGACTTCAACTTTAAAAGGGGTCTTTGCTTTCAGGATCTTCCCATGTAGTTCCTTCCTGTTGGTTTTCTCCTCCCTGTGCTGAACCCTTCTGTATCCTCTCATTATGTTCTCAAATGCATAAAATGGACACTTAAAACTCTTTTGACTCCAGATTTTTGCTGCAGTTTTTACTTTTAACATTAAGGCTCTAAACCCAATGAATATTTCAGGTGGAACACTTCTCAGCCCTCATTTGCTGAGATGGTTATAATAACCAGCAGAAAAGCTGTAATAAACACAATAAAGATAACCAGAGAGAATATATTAGGAGGCCCAAATTTATGGCTGCTAGATGAGTCAGAATGTTCTAGAAGAGAATTTGCCACTGCTTTTTTTTTTGTTGTACGGCCCTTAGTCTCTTTTCTCTTTGCTGTTTAGCATCTCTCTTTGAACCTCTCCTCCATCAGCTTTTTTTAAACCTGCAAACGCTCCGTAAGTCCCTCTTCTCAACACCTCCCTTCCACTTCCATAGATTATAGAATACACTTATAGCAGTGCTGCACTGTGTTCCTATTAGATAGCTTCAAGGATTATATCCATGCTGTGCCCTGGGTCTGATTCTTTTCATTTCTCATGTTTCCCACAATTCTAGAAAATCCTCACATGGCCTGACCTCCTTTCAATACATACAGCAGTGTCTTCTGTGGGAGCATGAACTTCATCTGGATGCTGTCCTCTTTTCACCAACCCACCTGGTCACTAAAGAGAAACTGGGTATGGATTGGTGAGGTGCTGTGAATGACTGACACTTCCATAACAAGGAACTGATATGTACTGCTTTAAAGAAAGCTACGTCATCCTCCTGCCTGTGCTATTTGGCTCATCAGTCTTCTCACTTCTAACTTGTCCATCTTTCCTATTTTCTCAGCCTTTTAGTGTAATTTTCAGCCTTCGTCCTACTGCTGCTACCAGTGCTTCTTATCCACTGTTGTTTCTGCAAAATAAGATTTCCACCATAGACTGTGAGGTAACATCAATTGTCAGTCTTAATAGAGTTTTATCTTGTACCTGATAATTTTTTAAAAATCCTTATCTTATCCATCCTATCATTTAATAATTCCAAGATCTTCTGAATTTTGCTCTGCCTTTTTTAAGCTTTTCTCTTTTTTTTCTTTTCTTTCTTTCTTTTTTTTTTTTTGGAGGACTGAGACAAGTGTGTGTAGATAGACTAAAAGCCGACTCTTCTAGGTAATGCCTGCCCATTGCCCATGCAGAACCAAGAGCATATCAAATAAGAAGTAGTTATGCCAATGTTCTTTAAATTCTTCAAGATCATAAATTCTCACTAGTGTGCAATTTAATTCTTTCTTAGAAAAAAAAATTGATTATAATGATAAAATGCAATCTATAAAATCCACAGATTAGTCTAGCTATGGTTCCTTGCTCTCCCAGAAGTCTTATAAAATTGACTGCTCCCAACACACGCTTAACACTGCAAAAATATTCTCTAGGTCTGTGTAGCTCCAAAGTTTTGGGCCACAGAGGGATAGATTTCTCAATAAGAAATCATAAGACGTCAGGGAAAACATTTTGGTTGGGAAATCAAAACATCAACATAGCTGAATGTAGGAAAAATGCCACCTACTTTATTTTATGCTACTTCCAAATACCATATATGTTAACAAGAAAAAAGTTGGCCAAAAACTAGAATCTCCAAAATATATAGTGACTTGTTGCTTTTGGACAATGATACTTCTGTCAAAAGAATATTTATGATTAATTGAATCAGTTAAGCTGTGATTTTCATATAGAATCACAAAATTGCTTGCAAAATTAAAAGAAGGCATTTGAGGTCACCAAATTTAGTCACTGAAAAAAAAAACAAATCAATACAACCTTTATCCTAAAGAAACCTTAGTGTTTCCATGATTGAAGATTTGGGGGGAGTTTCAGGCTTATCTGAGCCCAACCTATCCTCTCCATCTGGCTGGAGACTTGTTTAAATATAACTGATCTGGTTCAACATGTTTACTTATAAGGGAGAGCATCAAGACCTAAACACATTAAATGCCTCACCCAAGGACCCAGGTCTTGTTAGTAGTACATAACATAAATAAGAACTGAAGGCTCCCAGTTGCAGGCTTACAAGTTCTTCAGATACTCTGCCATCTCCACCTCAAGGAACTCCATTTTGGAAATCATACTTTGAGCACAAAAGAGGACTCAAAATTGGCAGAACTCAAAATTCTGCTCAAAATTGTGAAGCATACATTTTAAATGAACAAATAGCCAAGACGCATTACTGTATTGACAAAGTCCTAGGATTTCTGTACTCCTTCTTGCATTTATATATTTGATCTCTTTGATAGCAAATAGGGTGCACAGCAGCTTATAGCTGAGAAGCCTGTGGTTTTGTACATATGGGAACCTGTGTCTGCAACTATGATAAGAAAGATAAAATTATGTAAACTGTTCAGCTGTTTAAATTAGACAAACTTTAATCAGTTTGAGTAGGATATTTTTAGACATATCTAAAATGATCACTGCCATATACTTAGTCAACTCTAAGTCCATCAAGTAAACAAATTTCTATACACTGGATCTTTCCTGAGTATAACACTTTGTAACGAGCCTCAGGAAGGACAATGTATGCCTCAAAAGACTGTAAGAACTTTTGTGTGTCATTCATAATGATTGAAAGAAAACCAAATTAATCTGAACTCCAATGAATTCTAAACCTATGAAATTTCAATTAATATTCCAACTGTCGTAATACTATAAACTGAATGACTTACACTATGGAAATTATCTTCTCACAGCTCTGGAGGCTGAAAGTCTGAAATCAGGTTGCCTTAATTATGAGCTTCTGATGAAGGCTCTCCTACTGGCTTGAGATGGCTGCCTTCCAACTGTGTCTTCACATGATGGAGAAGGAAAGCTATCTCTCTAGTATCTTCTTGCCAAGACACTAATCTAATCATATCAGGTCCCCGTGCCCATGATCTCCTTTCACTTTCCTTATACTCATAAAGACTCTTTATTAGTCAGTTTCACATTACTACAATGAAATACCTGAGGCAACCAACTTAATAAAGAGAAAAGGTTTTTTATAACTTCAGTTTTGGAGGTTCAAGTCTAATATTGGGTGACATTTTTGTTTTGGGACTCTATTGAGTGTGCCGGATGGCAATGGTGGGAGTATTTTGGAGCAAGCAGTTATGTATCAAGACAGAGGGGATGGACACTCCCACAGTCCCCTTCAAGAGCATACCCCCAGTGACCCAAGGACCTCTCAGTAGGCCTCATCTCCTAAAAGTTCCACCACCTCCCAATAAAGGCTTGGAAATCGAGGCTTTGACATATGGGTTTTGGGGGGACATTTAGCATCAACACAATAGCAGAACCTTAGACACATTGGGTGTAAGTTAGGCCTTCAGCATATGAAGCTTGAAAGGCCTCAGTTTAGTCCCTCACATACATGATTCTCATTTAATATAAACATGGAATGTATGCATGACATGGGATTTTTGAAACTGATTAGATTTATTGTAAAACATTTATGTATTACATAATTGCATTGTTGAGTAGAATTGGGCCTTGACTTTCACTCTCATCCTGGGGCTTCGGGGTACTTATAATCATGTAGTCAGCTGTTCTTCTCTTATTTAAACTTTATGAGCAGTGATTTAAAAATAAGACTATTGTTTTAAGATTCCTTCATGATCACAGAAATTGGCAAAAGCATTGCAGTGTAGCAGAAAGTTTTACACAGAGTTGGAAGTTTTGTTGTTTAAAAAAAAATGGGGAACGTATATTAAGAAGATAAACTGTCCATTTCCTTTGGGCTATTTTTTTCTTTTGTGGTCCTATGATTAACTATGAAAATATTAACTAATATTAATTAGTATTAAACCATTTTGTATAGAGATAAACATTGAAGTTTTATTTATTTTACTAAACTTGTAAACATTCAATTTATGTGACAAAAATATCATATCATGATAAAAATATGGTATAAGGCCTAACTAAATTAAGGTCCAATTTTATGTGCTATCTTGAAATTTGGAGAAATCAGGAAGGCCTCTATGTCCTAACCACAATCCCCCACCCCAACTCTGTCCCCAGGTTTTAGGTGCCCCTCTGTTTATCAAGGTAACTGGTAGCAGTTCCTGCTAAGCCCTGAGAGTCAAATTTTAATTCCCTGCCAGTTGCAGAATTATTGAAGCAAATTAATCACATCTTCCTGCAGGAGCCAGGGGTACACACTCTGTTGGTGTTATAAAGCCCATCTCCCACAGGCTCTCTTCTAAAGTGCAACCTTCCTGTGGCTCTACAGTGTGTCCTCTATGTGTGTTGTGTCCACTTGCCCAGAGCTGTGAGTTTCTGTGACTAGCAAACTGCTGTAATTCATCTGTCCAGGCTGCATTCCAGTCATTGCCATCATAGCTTAGGGTGAGAATCTCTCCTTCACCAGTGGGTCAAACAGAAGATTCAAAACAAACAAACCAAAAACTTAGTTACACAAGGAATTTCTAGTAATATGGGGAACGGAAGAAGTTCTAACAGGTGAAAACACTGATCACAAATATATACAGAATACAAATTTAACATTATTTTAAAGGTTTCCTCTTTATATTGCAATTCAGTCTTTTTCTTCTTTCCTACTTGCCTTATTTTTCCATTATCTAAAATTTAATATATAAAAGCATTTCAAAATCAGTTCTATTGTTTTTCCTACTATAAAAACTTGATCAGTGAAGATTGTTCCAGTCTTCATTTTATTGCTTAGTGAAAGATCTAAGAGGAACTTCCTGCATCATGGCTGGGTTCACTTTGGAGTGCTCTGAGACTGTTACACACACTTTAATAGTTTCAATAATATAAAGCATTTTGTGGTTAATTATTATAGTAATAAACAGGACTCTTCCATTAACACTGCTAGAGTTGGCTAGCTGCAGAGACATTTTCCGGCCTTCTGGACTCTGCCAGCTTCTTATGAAATTATGATTTGACACGAGGACTTCAGCATTCACCTCCGGGCCCAGTTCTTAGAGTGAGCCTCTTGATATCCAGGGCTCCATTTCTCTCTCAGACAAACCACAAAGAAGCTCATTGCATGATGTTGCTCCTCTATTCTCCCTTCCTTTGCCCATCCCTTGCCAAAGAGTTGAATTTTATTCAAGTCTCTCTTGTCCCTCCTTTCTGCTCTTTGTGATGACAACCACACAACCATCTGCACCATTTTTATAATAGAAAAAAATATAGCTTAAGATATGTGTATTTTAACAATATCTGCTTATAATCTTAACTCAAAGAAGGGACTTAAATGGAAATAAGTATTTTTATTCTTAAATTATCATTATATCATGTGCCTTACTATCTAAGGATAGAGGATCATGGAACTCAAGTTCATCGATAGAACATATAATACAAAGTGTGAGCCTCTAACCCTGCCCCTGTCAATAGAGGCCAAAATGTTCTAAGAAGAATTGTCTGATGGAAGCATGAAAGGAGTTCCATGCCTCCCTGAGATCAACTGTGGGGTAAAAGGCTAAAGTGACCCAACTTCTAAAATTATTACCTATGTTCTATTTTCAAAGTAAATTTAGGAATACATATTGGGAGAGAGGAGTTTAAAAGAACGATATTTCCAAGTATGTGAATTTAGTTACAAATAAAAATGTATTCTTAGAAGTAAATGTAATTTAGAGTCTCATATTCCCCTTTACTTGTTATCCCATCATCTTGATGGATGTTAGAAAGCTACATTTTTTCAGGTATGTTGCAATTGCTTCATAACTTGAGCATACACTGTGATTATATGCTACAGGGTCGACAGCTAAAGTACTGAAGGGCCATTTCTAATGCTATTGGTGATGCTATTCTCCCTTTGTGCCTGGAATTCAGGTGCTTGTATTCTACAATTATTACTTGACATTTGGAATGGGCTGGGGTTTGGGTTATTTTTTTTTAACTACTGATCATGCAAAGACTGCATCAATGATAATTTCAAACATCTTAGGAGGCCTGTTTCCATCTAAATCATTTGATCTCATGTAATTTTAGGTTAATACTCTATTTAGAAAGGCCTCGGCAAGTATAGTTGGAGGCATTCACAGATGTTCGTGATGCATCTTGCAGGACATCTTAGCTCTGGGAAAGCAAGGTTAATAATGATAAATGATAGACCAGAAGATAGTTTAAGTGACAACAAGGTGCAGAATAAAATTAGGGAGTGGGGGAGGGGAAAGCAAAATAACAACAAAAACTTCTGGGACGTTTTCTGAAATAAGCTACCCACAAATAATCTGTTTTCTTCACTAAAATGAGAGAAGGGAAAAAATTGTGTCAGAACTGAAGGAAATATATGCCACCTGATATAATTTTTCTCTCCTGAACAGATATTTGCTTTAGTCCAAAGCTTACAGATTAACTCTTTTCTGTTGGGAATAAAAGGAGGAAAGAGTCTCTCTTTCCCACATAAACACCACTAATTATAGTTTACATAGGCACACAATCCAATGACTATTTTTAAGAATATTTGGCAGATTTTCTTTTTGCAAAATATTGACAAATGTATCTTAAAATCCACAGAAGCAATTTGGGAAGGCATGCAAATATTTAATTTTTGACACAAAATGAGTTTGCAGAGAAAGGACCCACCTTGTGAGATAATCTACACAGTGTGGTGAATAGGAAGTCAGGCAGTTCTCCTAACAATTTCATTTTCTGGCTCAAAATGCCAAACTCCCCACTTAGCCTCCTGTAAAAAGGCTTTCTAGAGTCAAGTGTCCCAATATTAGTGACATAAAACTTTATCTGCAGATGCTATGGGAAGAATTTTAACAGGTACACTTGAAGAGGACTTTTGACCCAGGATAAAAGCTCAGGAGAAGAGTACCCTGAAAGGGAATGGATGGGGCCCAAGGAGAAAGGAACTGACTGTATCATTTATCTTTCAAAGGTATCAACTCTTTTGTACAACATCAGAAATATACATAAATGTCACAGACATGTGCATACATTATTCCACTAATTCACAAGTTACTTTCTTATCACTAGCACCATGTCAGTGGGATTACTTCAACTTCTAATTATACATGTGCATTAGAATGCAGTTCTAGACACAATAGTAAGGCACAAAGACCTGCTTCTCTTATCCAGGCTCATAACTGAAACTAATGTTATCACAGCCATAAGTCAGTCACCTTAGACTCCTATGTTAGAAAAATCAATGAATAAATCTGAACAATTCTTTTCTTATTGTTTTCTTGGACCTGAAATGGCATTGGGATTTGGTATTGCTTTGTTCAATGTATGTAGGCACATCTAGCTGAATATTTCCAAGACAGCATCCTTTTGTTGCACCAACATCACTTAAATATTCTTATAAAAATTGTCAGACTGGCATGTGGCGCATGCCAGGGACCCAGGGACCCAGGAGGCTGAGAAAGGCCAATTGAATTTCAAAGGCAACCTCAGCAGTTTAACAAGGCCCTAAACAATTTAGTGAGACCATGTCTCAAAAATTTTAAAAAAGCAAGAGTAAGGTTGGGGATGTACTCAGTGGAAAAACATCCCTGGGCTCAATCCTCAGTACAAAAATAAATAAATAAGTTTGTCAGTTCTTGCCATACATATAAATTTTTCAAATATACAGGCCTTGGAGAAACATTGCCATTTCCAATTAAACTACTAAAGGGAAAGTTCTCAGGAGAATCAACATTTGGTATTAATAGTAAAGTCCAGAGTTTATATAAATCCCAAATTGTAACTCCAGCTCATGCTCATTATGGATACCCTGCATTTTTCTCACACCTCTGCACTTCCAATTGTCTCAATCACTAAACTTGGAAGTGCTCAAATACCAAAGGCATTACTTCTTCATGTTATTTATGGACTGGCCAGGGCAGGAAGTATCAGAAACCTCAAGAGGATTCCCTCCCTCATGTTATTTTCAGCTCCATGTTTGTGTTTGTAGAGGTCTGAACACTTCACAAGCCTTTCTCAAAAGCAAAAGAAACTGAATCTTTTTAAAACGGAAGTTGAGGAGTGCTTATAATTGCATTTTCTAAGTGAAAGAAGCTAAGTGGATCATATCCCAGAAAGCAAACCAAGATTTTCAGACATGTAAACTAAACTCAACAAAATGTAAGTTTTCCCCAGAGCTAAAAAAAAAAAAAAAATCTAATCTAAGTCTTAGTTAAATTAATCATAATTTAAATATATATGAATGAACCTAGGGGTCCAAATTACCACAGAGCACATAACTAACCACATTTGTCCCTATTCTTATTTGGACAATCACACATTTCTTTAATTCCATGGAAAATGTTAAATTATAAAGTCTCCGCTCTGTGAAGGAGTGGATCTAGGCTTCATTATCAGCAATCATAAAAATGCAGCAGAACACACAGGTAGCAAAGTGATAAGAAGGTACGCTGGTTCTAACCAAGACAAGCACTAGTATGTGTTCCCAGCTCTGGAGTGACAAACTAGAAAAGGCACCTCTGCCAGGAATAACACATGGGAAAACGATACCCTTCCTTTGGGCATCCTAGGTAAAGGATATGGAAAATAATATTCCCTAGGAAAAGGGGAACGACAGCCCCCAGAGAGAAAAGGAAGACAATGTGATCTGGGAGGAGAGGAGGAGAGGGCAAACAATGGGCCCTGGCCTCTGGGCTTTCATCCTTTCCCAGTAACAATGAGCCCTGGGTAAAGAAGGCAAAGGATAAGACCTGAGCTCTGGACTTTCATCCTAGTATCAATAGGTTCTGAGCTTTTACAGCTGTTTGCCTGAATTAGACTTTGAACCTGGACAACTATTTTCCTGACTGCCCAAGTCTCTAATGATTAAGTCACAGTAAACATTCTGCTATGATTAACTCTCATTAAAACTTATTAAAAAAAAAAAAAAAACAGACCCTTCTTTTCACCAGTTATCATGTTCTTCCCTAAAAATGTGCCATTCCGCCTCTGCTTAATAAAGACTCCTTGCAGTCTGCTCCCCTTTGGGTTATTTTTGCTTCACTAGACATCCTCACCCTCAGGCACAGGACACAGCAATGGAGCTCAGGCTATGGAACTGTCCTCCCATGAAGTCCCCTGACGCTGGTTTCATGCCCAAGTGCACAACCACAGGACAAGCTCTACTTTTTATATCTCCCTCAGATCGTAGTTAGTAGTTCACATGTCCATATCCCCAAGAAAGTCAGCAGTTGTTAGATTTAAATATTATTCTCATTTTTGTTTCCATTTGATGATCCTTGGAAAATAAGGAACTCAAAGTATTTTCTCTTTTGTTAATTAATTAATTTTTTATTTATATATGACAGCAGAAGGCATTACAATTCTTATTACACATGTAGAGCACAATTTTTCTTATCTCTGGTTGTATACAAAGTATATTCACACCAATTTGTGTCTTCATCAGTAGAATCAACATTTTCTCATTATTGTGAGGTAGGAAGGATTAATAGAAAGAAGAGAGTGGGAAAAGAAAAGAATAACACTTCATGTAGAATTAGTTGAGACGGAATGAATTCTTGAACCAAATATTACTCTTCCTGGCATATTGAATTTCATGAATGATTTACACGGCTCAAAAATGTTTATAGAAATGATCTCTCACTAGATGGCCTGGTGTTTGTCAAATACTTAGGCTAAATGACTTTTCAAAACAAGAAAAAAGAGATGGAAATATTTTTTGTCACATACATTTTCAATGGCAAATCACACAAAATTATGTAAAGAACTTCATATAGCCCAGCAAGAGTTAGCATACATTTTCTTCTGTTCTCTGATCTAACCCAGTTTGCCAACTGGTAGTTCTAGCCATTGAATATTGAAAGGCATGTCAGCAACCATATCACATCTCTCAAATAACAGGATGACAGACAAAATTGTATGTGAGATTACAGACTACATTATTATTTTTTTTTTACCAGAATACAAATGGAATAGTTTTAAAGCAAATCTCATAAAATATTCTTAGTTTGCCTGTAGGTTGGACCACTCACATTCATGTTTGGAGATGAAATACTGCCTCATACACTTAGGCTACAATGTGCTGGTATAGTTTCAATAATGTCCCTTTTCCTTGCCCAATAGGTTCTAGGAATAGTTGTCAACAATGACACAGAAAAATTTAGAAGTAACTTAATAGTAAATTTCATTTTTGGCACCAATGTATCATGAGAGAATAAAATTTTATTCAGGATCTAGGATCAGTAAATGTTAGCCTGCAGGCCAAATTCAGTCCATTGCCTACTTTTATTAGTAAACTTTTCTTGGAGCACAAATCACACTCATTCATTGGCATAGTCTCTATGTCCACTTTGCAGTACAACAGCTGAGTTATGTAGTTGCAATAAAGATAATGTGGCCCATGAAACCAAAATATATTTACTATCTAGTTCTTTACCAAAAAAAAGTGAAAATATTTCAGATGGAGATTTGTCATTTATTGTCTGTGTGGTCTTGAATAAGTTGGTTGGCATACCTAACTTCTCTCTTGGAAAATTAAAGTTATTAATTTTATCCAGCATTTGTGACCATTAAATGAGCAGGGCCTATGGAGGAGGCCTCACTAGATGCATAACTAGTGGGTAATAAGAATAACAAAGGTGATGAAGAATTGACATTGACTTTCTGCATGTTGTTGAACTCCATCACAAAAATTCTTGAAATCTTTGGTTCGGTAGCTTCTGACAATGAAAATAGCAGAGGTGGAGAAGAATTTAAAACAAAATAATCTTAGGAAGGAAAAGTCATGGTCAGGGGGGACACATGGGAGCAAAGGTCTGTGTGTGGCAGGTTCTTTTCTGTACTTCAGTCTGTAGACTCCTTCTTCTGACTTTGATTTGCTTTAAGGAATCCTGAACAACATGCTAATACACTTAAAATTAGATGACACAATTAAAAACAATTGCCTTATTCTATAAAGGGTGCGTAGATTTTTTTAATCTTAAAAAACAAAACTGTTACACTAAAACTAATAAACGCAGATGGGAATTGATTAGTGAAACCACCTACACAAACACATCTCTCTGTGCTTCTCAAACAGGGATGATCCCTTCCCCCAGCAGAGGTTAGGCATGCTGCTAAATATTCTACACACACACACACATACACACACACACACACACACTAATTATCAAGTCCAAATATTACCAATGTTGAGAAAATCTAATGTATCTGAAGTCATTATAAAAAGTCAGATGTAAAAGAGAGTTAATAGAAAAGAAGAAGGAGGAGGAGGAGGAGGAAGAGGAGGAGGAGGGGGGAGGAGGAGGAGGAGAAAAAGAAGAAGAAGAAAAAAAACAGTTTGTAACACCATGGCAGTCTTCTTAAAATGAATTCAAAGTGACTTGGATTAAATTTTAAATAGATATTCTTTCCCATTCTTTATCTTAAGAAACTAATGTAACTATGGTCAATTAATTCAATTATTAAACACTATTTTTTGAATTGCTTCCAAGTATATGGCACTGCAATAAACATGAAGGATAAAACAGTGAGAAAAGCCAATACAAATCTTGTACCCATGCAGCTTATATTAGGGATATACCTATAAATTCAATTATGTTGTTACATTTACATTTCTATTATTTGTTCTTTACTTGAGGGTGTTTCGCCTCACCACATCCTGAGTACTAAGCCAATTGTGGCTAGATAACATACAGAAGACACCTTCCCCACCCCCATTATTACTAACTGAAGATATGATACATTTGCAGGATGCTTTGGTGGCAAAAGAAAGTAACCTCAGCCTTGGAGCCTTGGATTGCTGCTCAAGGAATGTAACAACTCAGTCAGACTCGAAGTCATTATAAAAAGTCAGATGTAAAAGAATTAATAGAAAAAAAAAAACAGTTTGTAACACCTTGGTAGTCTTCTTAAAATGAATTCAAAGTGACTTGGATTAAATTTTAAATAGCTATTCTTTCCTATTCTTTATCTTAAGAAACTAAAGTAACTATGGTCAATTAATTCAATTATTAAATACTATGCAAACAAATGCATACAAATTGGCCAGACAAGAAGGAAGGGTTCAGATAAAGTGAGCATTTCAGTGTGATTGCAGCATAAAGGAACAAGTCTAAGGGGTCAACAGTGCCAGATCATTGGGTTTATGTTAAATAGGAGATATTTATACTTTCTCCCATTGACTATGGGAAATCCCAACAGGCATTAAAGAAAACTAATGTGGTCTTACACACATTTAGGTAAGTCATTCTGAAAGAGAAAAAGACAAAATAACAAAAAACATCTAACTGGTAAATGAAGAGAAGCTTTATAGTCTCAAACAGAAGGATGTTGCATTGAAGCAGTTTAACAAATTTTGTTATGTGCCATGAGAGGGAGAAAGAAGAGAATGGGACGAAATAGAAGATTTAGGAGGAAAAATGGACAGGAATTTGTAATTGATTTGGATGTAGGAAAAGAGGCCAGGATTCAAGGATGAGGCAATTTTCTGGCTTGAACAACAGAGAAAATGGTGATCCAAGATCACAAGTCTCAGTTAGAACTCGGGAGAATTCCTGATGCTGCTGATTGATAGGAGCTAAAACACATGCGTTTCCTCTTTCCCCTAACTCAAGGCCTAAATTCATTTCTTTCCTGTAACAATTGACTTCAATTATTTGACGTAGGTGGTCAGGTGAAAAAGACAATGAACTAACCTAACTAGTACAAATGCATCAAAGTCAGTTTTTCCTTATCACCCCTTCCTACCTAGTCCAGAGTGAGATTGAGCTACATAGAAACAGAATTGACAAGAAGTCATGCCTGGACTTAAACAATGTATATTTATATTATGTAGGAAGAAAAAATTGTACAGTTGAACAGTCACACAGTTTATATTTTGGCATATTTAATTATACATAGCATGTCATATGGATTTCCAATGATGGATTACGAATTGCTATTTCAGTCCATAAAATTTTAGGAAGTTCCAAGAATTATATTCTGGACATTTCACCCCCAAAATATGGCAACTGAAATATACGTCAAAGGTTAGAAATAGAAGGACAGGAGAGAAAGCAATGTCCCAAAGGACAGTGAGGTAGTGAGAAGAAATATCAGAGGATTTTTATGACATAAGTTATGGAGTTATAAGGACATTGTAATGTAAACTCCATAGAAGAAACTTCATTTCCCTTATGATTTAATTTATGCCTCAGTTGTAATCAGAATATCTAATGCAATAATTTTTTCTGCAAACTTCCTGATGCCATTAGCCTCTGCTTTGACTTTGTCTGAGACTCACAGGGAAATGTTGATACTCCTCACCTTTAGAAAGCTCTTTCTTATACTGAATCACAATAGCCCTCTGGCTATTGTGAGAATATAATACTCATTTCCCAGTAAATTTCCCCTTTTCAAGACCACATATCAATGCTTTCTTCTTACCACCTGGGTTTGATCCCCTTTACTGTTGTAGATCAGGGTTGCTAGGTTTAGAAAATAAATATAGCGGAGGTCTAGTTCAATTTGGATTTCAGATAATCAACAAATCATTTTTTTTAGAATAAGTATGTCTCAAGCATTATGTGGGATGTACTTCTCCCTCCAAAATTATTCATTCTAACTAGAATTTAAATTTAATTAATCACTGTGTATTTTATCTGGGACCCTAGTCATAGGTGCCAACTCTTTGAATATGAGTTTTATATTGATGAATCTCTAATTATGAAGCTTCCAGAATAAATAGTTATATTTCAGGTAAATACTGTAATGAATGAAATAAATCTCACCAATGGACCAGATAAAATGCATCTAGCCACATAATCTATGAGTACATTAATTTTTTTTCAATAACAGTTGTGATTCATTTAACTCTCAGTCAATTAAATTTCCTAGGTCACAGAAATTGCTATTACCCAGACAACCATATCCTGTCATTGCACAACAAATCTCTTTTAGTCCATTATGTCTGCCTTATAAGGTCTTTTATGCCATTCACTGTATTAGTTCTACTTTGTCATTATCCAAAGTGTTTGCAAAAACGTTGGGCAAGATAGAGCTAAACTTTGAGACCTGTGGCCCACTGCTTCAGAACTTCCTTAAATAGGTTGGTATCACCCATGAAGAAGTATCTCTTTTTTAAGGCAGATGGTTATCCATTTTTTAATTTCCTAACAGTGACATCAAGCATGTTTTTTCCATCCTGTCTATAAGGATCTTATATCTTTGAATCCTTCACTCAAATAAAGAGACAATGGCAATGTCATCCCCTCACTTGCCAGATATGGGAACATCTCAAATTTTTAAAAGTGGGGATTATTTTGACATGATTTACTTTGGACTGAAACCATGGGACATGATAATTGATATTTCATTTTTGGGGTGTGTAAACCATCAGTTTACCTATCTAGAAATTTGGGTCTATCTTATTCTTCCCTACCTTACTGGTATCCCTTTTTCTCCATTGGCAGATTACCTGCTGGTATCTCAGCACTATTTCCCCTCTTCTGCTCTCAAAGAACCAGAAAACCTGAAAATTATTTTCCACAATCTGTGCCAGCAATTTCCAGTTTAGACAGAGGAGGCATTTGTGCAAAATTCAGAAAGTAGTAAAAGGAAGCAGAAGCCACATTATTGTTCTTCTAGAGGCTAGAGTAGAAGACCTGTGGACTTCAGCAAGCATGAAATTTTTTTTAAGAATATTTTTTGGGGGCATGCTGGAGGCATTTGCAACTATGAATGTTGTTGTTCTTGAAACTTCTGTAATTTCCTGACTTCCTGAGAACAGCCAGCCTGAGGTCTAGAGCAGCTTATCGCCTTCTTTCTATGGTCTCATTAGCACTTACTCCCTGTCTTGACTCCCCTAATGCCTGAAATACTTCTGGCTTCCGGATGGATAAATTTCCCGTTTAAAACAATGGGGGAGGCAGTATTACGTGGTAATTAGCAGCACGTCTCTCCTTCTTCTTTTTTAGATTTTTTTCCATCTTGCATAAAATAAAATAAAATTATTCTTGTCTACACTAGTCCTACCTTAACCTTAAGGCCGGAAATACATCAGACATAGAAAAGACATCTGAGCCTGGATAGAAACGTGACTATTTATTTAAGAAGAGGAGGAAATGTCAAAACTAATTTTATTTAGCAGTAACGATGAAGGTATTCAGTCTTTCAAAGGCAAAAGAAAATATGACATTTAGGAAAACTCAATTTTTTCCCCAAATATTAATGTTTTTGACACAGATTTGGGTGAATTACTGCCAAATTCTACTTAAAAAGCTAAATACACCCAGAGAAACGTTGGCTGGATGTTTCAGTGTCACCCCTATGTAACTTCTCCAGAGTGTCAGACTTAACCATTCAGTGCTTAGAAAAACAAAAAGTACAGGATGTTTCAGAGGAACCGGGGGAGACAAAACTGACGATTCAGTGCTATTTCATTTGACTTTCCATTCTCAGATTCCTACTTTAGAAAGCAAAACATAACAGACTTTTTTTTTAATTTTGCTTACCAACATCTTCTGTCTTTTGCATATCAACAAAAGAAAGACTGCAGTATATGGAGGCAAATAGATTACCAGAGTAGCTGCACAAAATTACTTATTCATAACACCCATGATAGGTTTGTGGCTTTGGTTTGCAGGTGTTAATTTCTTCCTTAAATATCATTTTCTGCTAATATGTTTGCAAATTGCATGAAAAATTGCTTTGCTGAAATAAAAATGAATATTTAGGATTAAAACCACTATGTGTGTATACACTATGTGATTCTTGCTATTTACTTATTTATTCTTATTCTATTCCCCCCCAAAAAAAGATAAGATAGCATATTAGATAGATCTGCTTGCTCATTTTAAAGTAAAATTGTTTTTGAATCATATACTTACTTGGGCTAAAAGGCTTGAAAGCCTTATTGTGTGTTCATGATTCTTAAAAATATCATGTAGAAAATTTATTCATTTAATTTATAACAGGTATTTACAGCAAACCTTCAAATGCAGTATCACTTCTGAGTTGGATACAAATAGGAACACCATAATTCCTGCCCTGAAGGAGCTCAGAGTTTACCAGTCTTGGTAAACAGATCTTAGTGTTCTAATTGCTTTTCCTCATCAGTTTAGGAGTGAAAATATTCTACAGGGTCAGAAACATACAGGGTGGCCTAAAATCACATACATGTAAAGGAAAAGAAGAAATAAGCATAAGACTCTTCAAAGCTTTAGAGGTTTCCCACAAAAAAACCCCACACTGCTTGACCCAGCAGCAAAAAAAAAAAAAAAACAGGACAAATTGAGGTAGCTAGCAAAACACTGGACATCCTGTCACATCTTTCTTGTTGGCAAACTTTACAACAAACTTCAGAACAATGCCTACTGTTTGTTTGAGACATCTCTGGTGTTTCCCTGAGAGACACTGATTGATGGGGTGGAGGTGTTCCTTTCCTCCCAGCACACTGGGCAGAAGCAGATCACTGGTCCTTTCCATGCTTCACGCAGATGGAATAATGCAGCAGCCTGGGGCTTGGCCTTATGGACCCACGCACAAGTCTAAGACTTCTTGACTTTATTTTCAAATTCTACCTAAGTTATTATTTTCAGGCACAGCTAAAATAGTGTACTGTTGGTTAAAGTAGCAACCTGTACCACTCTTAAGAATTTCACCATACTTCCCACATGTATCCATGTGGATCTGGTGGGAAATTCAATTTCATTGGATTAAAGGAGGGCCTTCCAGCTTTCAAACATTACCTTTCCAAGGACCCCTTGTATGTCCCCATCTAACCCTGCTTTCCCTGCATTTCCTTATCCCTTCCCTGTGATATTTCATTTAACTTTATACTATTGATGACCTTATAAAAGGTTATAAAATGTCCTTCTTTGTGCTTTATTAACTGTGTCTTCCCACTACAAAGTCAGCAAGATATGGATTCTTGTCACTTTTTTCACTGCTGAATACCTAGGACATAAACTAGTTTCTGGTTTATAAAAATGCTCAATAAATATTTGTTCAACCATTCTTAAATAACATTATACCAAAATCATTATGTCTATAGTCTATATGGTCTATCAACTTGAGAAAGTATATATATATAACTTAGTAGACATCTTTCTTGAACAAATTTGTTTGGGGCAGTGGTATGATCTCACTGTTAAACGCATGGCCAGGAACTCAGGCTGAGAAATGGATGTTCTACCTCCACTTGCCGTTTTATCTTTTCAACACCTCTGTTTTCTCAACCACAAAACAAGGATGAGGACTTATTGGTGCAGCCTTTGTAGGATTGTTGTGGTAATAAAAAGAAATATACATTGTATGTGTGACAACTAGTATTGCTACTATTTCTGCTCATTTCCACTTAAGGAATGATAGTGTCAGGTCAAGCTATGTTGACAATAGCACCTTGCATTCATTCTCTAGGGCAAGTATTTCACAATACAATCTACTAGTTGTCACAGGAGTGACAGCCTCGTCTTTACCTCAACTGCCAGAATGACTTTGGGAATTAGTAGCAAGCAAGACTCTTCTTTCCTGGTGCCTTTTAAAACTTCAGAAATGACCATTTGGTCTAGTAATTTTCAATCCAAAGCTCCAGTCTCCTTTCCTCTAAAAATCATCATCATCTTCATCATCATCATCTATAAAATTCATAGTAAAAAGAAAATATATATTTGGATTTCATCTAGGTCTTTCTCACCAATCACTACTCTGCTTACTCCCAAATTGCATCCCTTCCATAATCTCTCTGATAGGACAGTCATGCAGCCTGTGTGTCATCTTTTGCCATTGCCTGATGCAACTTTACAAAGCAATCTGTCTTATATATGCACTTCATGTATTGTTAGAAATTTGGTACTCACAGCACCTTAAATCTAGCTGTGGGTTGGGCATGGTAGTATGCACCTGTAATCCCAGGGGCTATGGAGGATGATACAGGAAGATCTTGAATTCAAAGCCCTTTAGCAACTATTTAGCAAGGCCCTAAACAATTTAGTGAGATCCTGTCTCAAAAAAAAAAAAAAAGTGTGTGTTGGGGGCTGGACTGTGGTTCAGTGGTTAAGTGCCCTGAGTTTTTTTGGTTTTGGGTTTTGTTTTGTTTTGTTTGGGGGGGTTGTTTGTTTGTTTGTTTGTTTTTGGATTTTTTTTCTTAAAAAAAAATAGCGATTGGCTAATTCTGACTGCCTGAACCCAGAGTAAGATGACTCCACTGTCCTTATAATGCTCCTGTGGGTATTTGAAGATACCCTTAAGTGTTCTTCCTCTGATGAAACACCCCTGGTCCCTGTGACCATTCCTCATATATTCCTCATGTGGCAAGGTTTCTAGATTTCTTCATCCTTCATATCTCCTCTTACTTTGACTCCAAGAGTGACTTTTGAATTGTGATCCACAGGTCATGACCCAAATTTTTAAAAATAGCATAATCTGGACGGAGCCTTGGAATTTGGTCATAAAGGAATTGAAATTTCAATGTCCTTAAAAAATTATGTGGGCTTGCACAGATATTTCTAAAATTTGTATCACACTGTTGGAGCACAGAGTTTGTGGTCACACAAAATCCCCAAGTCTCTGTTTTAATGAGTCAGGTTTTCTAGCTTCTTGGTAAAGTTGGGCCAACGCTCTCTTCTTCAGGTGGCCAAGAGATATGCTAGACTCATATGTGGTATTCTTTGGTAGGCTGCACATCTGCCCCAGTTAGAAGATTGTTGTACAAGGATCCAGGTTAGAGGCATGGTGTCAGGAGGAAACGAATCTGAGATAATCACAGATTATAATCACTATAAATCCCAGCACTTCTTTTGGAGTATTTGTGCTTCTTGTCTCACAAAATGGACTCTAGGGAGAGCTTCCTAAAATTTTATGCTACAGTTGTCCCCTAGTCACAATCCTAGAAGGAATATCTGATCCTAGATCAGCTAGGTTTCACTCCTGGGGTTGTGCATTTTATGTGTTTGGACAAATATATAATGATTTATGTCCACCATTATAGTATCACACAGAGTAGTTTCTATGCCCTAAAAATCCTATGGTGTTAACCCCAGCAACCACTGATCTTTGTACTGTCTTCATAGTTTTGACTTTTCCAAAATATCATATAGTGGAAACCATAGTATAAGTAGCCTTTTCCAGTTGACTCCTTTCACTTATTAATATGCATTCAAGTGTCCTCCAGTTCTTTTTGTGACTTGATTTATTCCAAGCTTTGACAATTATGAATCTATACACATCTATATACAGCTTTTTGTGTGGACTTAAGTTTTCAACTTGGAAAATACCAAGAATGTTTATTACTGAATCATATGATAATTGTAAGTTTTGTTTTGTAAGATAATGATAAACTGTCTTCCAAAGTATCTTTATTATTTTGCATTCCTACCAACAATGAATGAGAACTAATATTGCTCCCCGTTCTCTTTAGGGTTAGGTGTTGTCAGTGTTCTGTGTTTTGGCTCTCCAAACAGATGCACAGTGGTGTCTCACTATTGTTTTATTTGTATTTCTCTGATGAAATAAGAAGTAGTGCATTTTTTCATATGGTATTCCTATCTGTGAGTATTCTTTGGTGAGATTTTTTTGGTCTTGGTTCATATTTTGACTGGCTGGTTTATTTTCTTATTGTTCAGTTCTAAGTGTTCTTCATATATTTTGGGTCACAGTTCTTCATCAGGTAAGTGTCTTGCAAATATTTTCTCCCAGTCTGTGACTTTGTCTTTCATTCTCTTGAAGTGTCTTTCACAGAGCAGAAATTTTTACTTTTAATGAAGACAGACTTGTCAATTCACTCTTCTGTGGTTAGTGCTTTGGTGTCACATCTTAAAAGTCATCACCAAACCCAAAGTCATGTACATTTTTCTCCCATGTTATTTTCTAAAAATTTTATAGTTTTTCATTTTACCTTTAAGCCTGATGTCCATTGATGGGTTAATTTTGTGAAAGTGAAGTTCCCATGTCTGAATTCATTTTTTGTATGTGGACATCCAGTTACCCCAGCACCTTTGTTGAAGGGACTCTTATCTACATTTTCTTGCCTTTATCAAAAATCAGTCAATTACATACATGTAGGTAGATTTGGAGGCTCTCTATTTTGTTCCATGGATATATTTATTTTTCCAATGCCACACCTTGATTACTGTGATTTTCTATTAAGTCTTGAGAACAGGTAGTGTTGGTTCTCCAACTTTGTTCTTCTTCAATTTTGTGTTGACTACTGTGGATAGACACAAAAAAAATAGCTGGGATTTTGAGTCTTCCTATTTATGAATACCAAATGTACCTCCACATATTTAGTTTTCCTTTAATTTCTTTCATTAGATTTTTTTGTAGAATTACTAACATAGGTCTTCTAGATATTGTGTTAGATTTATACTTCAGAATTTTATTTTAAGGGATGTTTAAGCAAATGATATTTGGGATTTTAGCTTCCTGTTCATTGCTACTGAGCAGGATTGACTTTTGTCTATTAATGTGTTATCTTGCAACCTTGCTGTAATCATATATTTCCAGAAGACTAATGTTTGTTGGTTGCTTTTGTGTGTGTGTTTGGGTTATTTTTGGCCAATTTTTCCAGGTGTTCTTTTTGAGAAGAAAGGTACTTTGTTATGGTTTAAATATATGATGTCCCCCAAAGAGCTCATATGTGCCCAATGTAAAAAAGCTTAGAGGTGAAATGATTGACTTATGAACTTTAACCCAATCAGTGAATTAATCCCCTGAAAAGGGTTGACTGAGGTAATGAGGTCCGTGGGGGGCATGCCTTTGGGATGTTGTTTTGTCCTTGTTGAGCAGAACTCTCTCTCCCTCTCTCTCTCTCTCTCTCTCTCTTTCTCTCTCTCTCTCTCTCTCTATGTGTGTGTGTGTGTGTGTGTGTGCTTCTTAGTGAAATGCCCTCTCTCTCTCTCTCTCTCTCTCTCTCTCTCTCTCTCTCTGTTTCTTGGTGAAATGCCCTGAGCCACTTTTCTCCACCACACTCTTGCTATGACATTCTGCCTGGCCTTAGGCCTGAAGAATGGAGTCAGCCATCTATGGACTGAGAACTCTGAAACTGTGTGCCCCAAAATAAACTTTTCTTCCTTAGAATTGTTCATGTCAGGTCTTCTGGTCACAGTGGCAAAAGGTGACTGAAACTGTCTATTTATTCTTTTCCAGTCAATTTAACTTTTACCGCCTTTTCTTTATTACTGCATTAGCTAGAATTTCCAGTTCAGTGTTAAAAAAAGAAATCATGCATGGGTATCTCCTTGCCTTATCCCTGTACTTACCGGGAAAGTTTCTACTTTATCACACTGAGCATAATGTAGGGGTTTTTTGTTTTGTTTTGTTTTGTTTGTAGGTATACTTTAGCAAGTTGAGGAAGTTCCCCCTCCCCCAATTCCATGTTGATTGTTTTTGGCATAAATGTGTGTTGAATTTTGTTAAATACTTTTTCTACATATGTTGATATGATCATTTTTCTTCAGCCTGTTGCTGTAATGGGTTTAAACAATTTTTGATTGTTGAACCAGTTGTGCTTACCTGAGGTAAATTTCATTTAGTTGTGGTGTAAAAAAAAATTATGTTAATACAAGGGGGACAAACGAATGTCAGTAGAGGGGGCAGAGAGAGAAGAGGGGAGGGGAGGGGAGGGGAGGGGTGATAGTAGAGGATAGGAAAGGCAGCAGAATACAACAGACACTAGTATGGCAATATGTAAATCAATGGATGTGTAACTGATGTGGTTCTGCAATCTGTATATGGGGTAAAAATGGGAGCTCATAACCCACTTGAATCAAATTGTGAAATATGATATATCAAGAACTATGTAATGTTTTGAACAGCCAACAATAAAAAATTAAAAAAAAAAAATTATGTGCTGTTGGATTCAATTGTGCTAATACTTAAGGAATTTTTATCTATGCTCATCAGATATAAAGGTTATACTTTTCATTTCTTGTAGTCTCTGATCAGTTTTGGTAATGAAGTAATACTGGCTTTATAAAATGTATTAGGAAGTATTACGTCCACTTCTGCCATAAGAGATTATAGAGAATTGGTGTAATTTCTTCCTCAAATGTCTTGTAGTATTCACCAGTGAACAAATCCAGGCCTAACATTTTTGTCTTGGAAGGTCCTAAGTTATTGATTTAATTTATTTAATGAAAAGAGGTCTATTGAAGTTGTCCATTTTTTTCTGTGTGAGTTTTCAGAATCTGTCTTTCAAAATATTGATCTATTTCATCAAGGTTATCTAATTTGTGAGCAGAGTTGTTCATTGATCATCTTTTCAGTTTCCATAGGTCTATAAGGATTTTCATGACATATTTTGACATTCTGTTTTCATATACATATGCATTAAGGATTGTCATACCTCCTTGGAGAATTGACCCCTTTTTTGTTATTAATGCCCTTCTGTAACTCCGCTGACTTGCTTTGCTCTGATGTCTGCTCTGAATTCATATAGTTATTCCTACTTTTATATTTAATTAGGGTTATCATGGTATATCTTGATCCATTTGCTTTCAGTCTATAACGGTTTTTATGGTAGATTAACTATTAACCCAAATCAGTCAATAAGAAATTTGAATACCAATGGTCTAAATTCACCAAAGTTAGATTATAAGAGTAGAACAAAAACAAGACACAGCTGCATATTGTCTTCAGCAAACTTACTTTAAATATAAAAAATTGGGCTGGGGATGTGGCTCAAGCAGTAGCATGCTCACTCGCTCTCCTGGCATGCACAGGGCGCTGGGTTTAATCCTCAGCACCACATAAAAATAAAATAAAGATGTTGTATCCACCAAAAACTAAAGAATAAATATTAAAAAATTCTCTCTCATATATATATATATGAAGATAAAGCAAATAGGCTTCTACTTTTTGCTGTGTTTTATAGTTTTAATTAAGCATTTTATATGATTCCATTTTCTCCTTTCTAAGTATGTCAATATACCTCTTTTAAATATTTAGATGATTGCCTCACAGTGCAATGTATACTTATAATCAATTCAAGTTCACTTCAAGTAATACTGTACTACTTCACAGATAATGCAAACACCTTATAATATCAAAATAATCCCAATTTGTTTCTCCCATTTCTTGTGTAACTGCTGTCATTAATTCCACATCTGATTAAGCATAAGTAAGTATTTATATGCAGACACATTAATGCATTATTGCTATTATTCTGAAAAAAACTGATATTTTAGATCAATTTAAAATAATAAAAGTTTTATTTCTTTACTTTCACTTATTTCTTCTCTGATCAACTTCCTTTCTGACATCCAGTTTTCTTTATCCTTTCTGCTACATTCATCAGTGACATAGCAAATTCATCACAGTTATTTTAAATCCTGGTCTAATAATAATTCCCACATTCCTGCCATATTTGAGTCCAGTTTCTGATGCTTGCTCTCTGTCCCTTAAAATACATTATTTTCCTTTTAGTGTGTTTTATAATTTTTTTCTAGGAAGCCAGATATCATGTACTGTGTATAAAGAATTGTTGTAAATAAGTGTTAAATATTTCGGGTAAAGATATGGTTGGAAAGGGAGCATCCTAAAATCCTATGATTAGGTCTCAGTCTTTTAGTAAGGCCATATCTCAAGACTGTGAACTTCACTAGTGCTTCCCATTTTCTTTTCTTAGTAGGACATAATGCCTAGAGTGGACTGAAATTAGGTACTTCCTTTTCCCTTTGGAAGATAGAGGTGAATAGAGTTGTATATTACTTTTTCCCTAGACCATTTAGGCTCTAATAAAACTCTAGTTCATTAGGTTTTAGTTTCAAATTTGTTCTTTTTCTACTTTCCTTAATTAATGTCTGAGGAGATTTTTTTTTCCAATATTCACCATGAAAGCCGGGTCGAGTTCCTAAAGATAAAACTCAAGGTATGGGAGCCATACTAAGACAGGGTAACTCTGGAGTTTATATCCCCTGGAGCTGTCCATTCTGAACCTCCAGTAATCCATCAGTTATAGTTCATGTTTTCCTATGCATTCCCTTTTACAATTTTCATGATACATGGATAAATGTGTCAATCAATATTGGTCCTTAAAGAGCGTAGTGGCCTAGGGTTCAGATCTCTTGTGTATAAGGATCTGGGTTACCCTATGAGTTAATCCACGTAGGCAAGCAGAGATACAAAATAAGGATGAGCATAATACAGAATGGACTGTAGAGGAAGACAGAAGTGGATATCAGTTGGGACTTTGAAATCAGTTGCAATAAGAGGCATTAACCAGAATCCCAAAGGAACGTCTCTTAGAAATTACATGAACCCAGTATATCCCATGATATATTGAAGCATGTTTCATTTGAGGCTGTCAAGTGATGGACTGTGATGATCACACAGATTATTATTCTTCAGTACTGATGCACTATTTTCACCAATTTCTGACTCTTCAGGAGAATTCCCTCTATAAAGTTTTCCCTTAATGGAAGACCCATGCTACACAATGCACTTTCCCCTTCTCAAGGGCAGTGCACATTCACCATGTGGTTGTTACAGGGATATAAAGACTTGGTTCTCTTTTATCCATGTCAGAACTAACATGTAGGGTCATCAGAGTTCCAGAGCACCCTCATGGGTCTGGATGAGATCTTTGCGGAGACCTTTTTGCACTACAACTTCTTCCTCTATTTTTTACTACTTCATTTATGTAAGTACTAATTCTAACTACATTACACAGCAAATATCCTTTCTGTAGAAACTGAACGCTCCTGATGGAAATGAAAATACTTTGGAGAATACTGTGCATCAGGGATGAGGATACTGCTAGTGGGAAAGAAGCAGTGTAGAGACTGAGACATCTGGATGGAACAAATGGCACTCACCATGCTAAAATAAGCCCCTTTTGAATGATAGAAACTTGATTGGGTTTACCAAAGTTGGAGGATTCACTTTTGAAGAGATTTATTTTAAAACATTCAAGTAAGGATTTTAATTTTCTAGTGAATTTGTTCATTGCTGTGTTCATTTATACATGCACACACACACTCATACACACACACACACACACACACACATACACACAGACACCAAAAGACCTCAAGAATACCTTGGTAGTAGTGTTTTTACTTATTCTAGACAACAAATATGCGTTCTAATCAGGAATCAAAGTATCTGAAATTTGTAGGGCAATCTTAGTGTGTGTGTGTGGTATTGGGTAGGGATTAAACCCAAGAACACTCTACCATTGAGCAAAAACACTCTACCACCCAGATCTTTGAAAAAGTTTGAGACAGGTTCTTACAGACTGCCCAGGCTATCATTGAATCTGCAATCCTCCCGCCTTGGTTTCCTGAGTTGCTGGGATTATAGGAATGTTCCATCACACCAGGAGGAGGTTAATCTCCTTAAACATTTCTTTTTATAAAATTTACTTTCATGATATATTGAAGCATGTTTCGTTTGAGGCTGTCAATCAGGGCTCTTCAAGAATTTGAGTAACAATATGGTAACCACCTCAAATAAGTGGTTGACTTCGTTGTTTTTCTTAATGAGGTGTAAATAATACAAAGTAAAATTTTTAAAAATAAAAATAATAACTTAAAATTCTTCTTGATAGTCAACATTATCCCTACTCTCTACTTCTTCCAACAATTCCTGTAGTCAATGACCAGGTCCTGAACCCACTGGATAATTAATAAATATTTGAGAACTTACCTGGAAATGAACATTCTTTTTTCTTCTCCTACATTTTCTTTTGCAAGCAGACCAGTTACATGTAGTATTGGCAGGTAAACTGGTTGAAATCACAGAGGTGAATATGAAGAAAAACTAAGTTATTTTTCAATTAAGGTAAAAAGTAAAACATAGAACTGAATCATTTCATCTTTCTTTCCCAGAACAAGTCAGGATTCTGAGGGACCCAAACACAGCAACACATTCATGGGGACAAAATGTTGCTACTGAAAAGGACAAACATTTCATCTGACACAATATTTGTCCACATAAACATATTTTTTATTCTCCTGTATGGAGATGTCTTTCCCCCTAATCAAGTCTTTATGAATTGAAGAGTTAAACCAGCAGGGAATATGTTGGTTGTATGCAGGAGTGAGAGGAAATGGGATAAAATGACGTTGCAGTCTGCATTGCCAAATAAACATGCCACCTGAAACATCTCTAAATTTTAATGAATGTGGGTAGACCTCACTATTATCCTGCATAACAAATGCATGAAAAGAAAAATTTTAAAAAAGATATAGAAAGTTTTTCAACTTCTTGTTTCATCAAGGTGGAAGTGTGAATAAATTATCTGTCTTACATGCATGCATATTTCAAGCACATGGGAAGTTTATCAGGAGACGGACTTGAGGGGCCAAAGAAAAAAATACTAATGTGCCCACAGAGACATCTAAAGAATTGAATGAAGGAACAAGAAGTGGAGATAAAGTGGTGATCCAGGGTAGAGAGTCTGAAATATAAGAGGTAGAGTACCTGTTAGAATAGAGGTCAGTTCCCCAGAGTGGGATCATAGACATGCAGCAAGCCAAGGTACCTGAGCCCATAGAGTATAACCCTACCTAAACCAAACGCTATGCTGTCCAGGCCCAGAGACATGTTGTATTTAAATAAATATGGACAGAATGGAAATTTCCATACTACTTTGAACCTGTCAAAAAACATATTAAAGGGATTGTAGTATACTGTGCATTCAGTTTTCATTAGATGTCTAGTCCTTATCTTTCTTTAGTCCTCAGCAACTCTAAACTGCTTTTTATTCTTCTTCCCTAGAGAAATTTGGTGAATCTTGCTATTTCATTAGCTTTCACCTCTGAGCAATACTTTCCCCCAAGAAATACTTCCAATAAATAACTGGGAGTTATTTTTCTGAAAACGAATTCTCCCACTTTTTTGGTTCTTCCTCTCCTCAAGGTCATTTTTAAATGGGGAGGGCCAGTGTTGTGAATCTCCTGACCATAAGTCATTTTTGTCTTCTCCTACTAGTTTTGACCAGGATTTTAGTTAGGACTCTGAGAAGTAAAGAACTTATTCCTTTTGAAGAAAAAAAAAAAAAAAACCTTATTAACCAGGGTCAATGAAGCCCTAATGACCTAAAGCATCTATTGTGTGTGATGAATTAACTTATCATCTATGCATCTCACATGATATCAATTCTGTGCCATTGTTGGAAGAACTGAGAAAATACTTTCTCAAGTCATTTTCTTTATAGTTTAATTCTTTTATGGAACTAGTTGAGAAAGGCTATTTTACAGAGTAGCCTAGGCTAGCTACTCTACAAGAGCTATATCATCAGGAATTTGGACTATTAAGTTTCTTATAGTCCTCAGTGCCTGGAACATTGAACACCATTCAATAAAGATTTGTTCAATTGATAAATAAATTACTTAGTACTGGTGGTTCCATCCAGATAAACCTAGGCCCTAAAAGTCAACATCCTAAATGGGGGCGGGGGGCAGGGGGAATGAAGAACACCTGAAAAGAATTCAGTTGTACTTTAACCTAAGCCTAGAAATGTATGAGAGTGACCCCTCACTCATATTAAACCACGACTGTATTGTGCTCCATTGTTTCTTCTGTCTGCATAAAGGTTTAGTTACTCACCTGGATGAATTATATGAGCAGGAACACAGAGCACAGTATCAGGCGAGGAATACTTTTTAAACAATAGAACAGGAGAAAAATCAAAACTAAGATTTTGCTTTTGACATATATTTGTCCTATATTTTATTCTGGTACCTAACATGCAAGAGTTCGGACAAGGTCAATGTGTGATATTGTGACATGTGCACACCAGTCAGTGCTTGTTGTTTAACCTCAGCCATCAACGGCTTCCAGCAAAACTTCCTGTTGTTACATTTTTCGGATACAGTCTGATAAGTACAAGGTGGGGAGTTACAGAGGGCCATGTCCTGTTTCTCATCTGTGATAAGTGGGGATCTATGTTCATACAGGATGCAGTGGTATGTTAAAAAAAAAAAAAAACCACAATGAAACTGTCAGGGGGTTTCTGCAATCATTTAACCTTCTGTATTTTGCAAAGTTCTCTGACCATATTTTGGAGTCAATGAATATCCCTTCCTTCTTCCTCTACCCCTCTTGTTCCTGATAGCCTGCAGATTCTTGAAACTTCAGTATTACATGGACCACAAGATGTAGCACACCTGGGCTCTTAGATGGATTCAACAACATCAATAATTACAGAAACAGAACATGATATAAAAGGAAGGGCCATAAATAATAGCATCCTGGAAGGCAGCCAGCCCTCAGCCTTGAATCAGTGCTTAACATGGTATAACTTTAATAGCTGAGCCCAGGTGGAGGATAAAGGGCCCAAGCTGCCCAGTAGGGTCCCCAAACAGCTGCTATCCTGTAAGTTCAAGTAGATGATGTGTTCAGACTTTCCGGAAAGCTCCACTTTTGTGTGGAAGAAAATAATCCATATATCATTCTTTGCAGAAAGTGGAAGAGACTACAACTTAACAAATGAATCCCAGCTGTTTAAAATTAGACTGCTAAAAGAAATTTCATATAAGAATATTCTCTGGGACTGTAGCATTTTTATTAAATTAGAACAGGATGATTCACTCAAAGTACCAACCTCTCCAAATTGAAGGCTGAGATAGTTAAACAATTGATGATAGCCATGTTGGTTGTAAAAGGGCTGTCTCTGTCACTTAAACTGCCTGTTTGACATAGTTTTAAAGTTGTATTTTTTTTTTAACAAAATGCTTGCATTACCACCCAGAAGACACTGACCACACTAAGACTGTGTGACTCATGGGAAAGCAACAGAGTGTGTAGGCCGGAAGAATTTTGAACTTTGACGAAGGAAACCTGAGTAACAACCCTATTTTACATTTGTCACTCATAAGAACTGGGGAAAATCTCTTCATTTGTCCAGTGAAAATATAAAGATGATGTGTTGCTTGGTCCATTAGCGTCTCAGATAATTTCATGACATTTCTGGTATGGACAGCATTGTAAATATGACTTAAACAGGCACATATCACTTGGCTCCTTAACTGAAGGGGGATTTTTCTTAGGCTGCCTTTGTCCTTCTTCCCAGGTCTTCCTTAAGCCAGTATGCCTCCTTAATGTAATAAAGAGGAAAGGAACTTTCTGACTTCCTTTTTCTGATCTTAGTTGGCTCTTATTTTGATTTTGGACCCTTCTAATTATAATACCCAGCACTCTTCCGTTGTTTCATTCTTTGACATATAAATTCGGTTTAAGTATTGTTGTAAGTTTTAGTTATTTACTGGATATTATGAAGATAATGTAAATATTAAATACTAATAGTTTGATATTCAGCATATAATTATTCCATAAAACATGTACAATGCACATAGCTACTAAAAGAGTGGCTGAAAGAGATTTCTTTTTTTTTTTTTTTTTTTTTTTTTTTTTTTTTTTTTTTAATTTTTATTGTGGGTTGTTCAAAACATTACAAATTTCTTGACATATCATATTCCACACTTTGATTCAAGTGGGTTATGAACTCCCACCTTCACCCCATACACAGATTGCAGAATCACATCAGTTACACATCCATTGATTTACAAATTGCCATACTAGTGTCTGTTGTGCTCCGCTGCCTTTCCCATCCTCCACCCTCCCCCCTCCCCACCTCTCCCCTCCCCTCCCCTCCTCTCTCTCTACCTCCTCCACAGTATAACCCTGAGGGTCTCCTTCCATTACCATGCAATTTCCCTTCTCTCTCCCTTTCCCTCCCACCTCTCATCCCTGTTTAATGTTAATCTTCTTCTCATGCTCTTCGACCCTACTCTGTTCTTAGTTACTCTCCTTATATCAAAGAAGACATTTGGCATTTGTTTTTTAGGGATTGGCTAGCTTCACTTAGAATAATCTGCTCTAATGCCATCCATTTCCCTGTAAATTCTATGATTTTGTCATTTTTTAATGCAGAGTAATACTCCATTGTGTATAAATGCCACATTTTTTTTATCCATTCGTCTATTGAAGGGCATCTAGGTTGGTTCCACAGTCTTGCTATTGTGAACTGTGCTGCTATGAACATCGATGTAGCAGTGTCCCTGTAGCATGCTCTTTTTAGGTCTTTAGGGAATAGACCAAGAAGGGGAATAGCTGGGTCAAATGGTGGCTCCATTCCCAGCTTTCCAAGAAATCTCCATACTGCTTTCCAAATTGGCTGCACCAATCTGCAGTCCCACCAGCAATGTACAAGTGTACCCTTTTCCCCACATCCTCGCCAGCACTTGTTGTTGTTTGACTTCCTAATGGCTGCCAATCTAACTGGAGTGAGATGGTATCTTAGGGTGGTTTTGATTTGCATTTCTCTGACAGCTAGAGATGTTGAGCATTTTTTCATGTACTTGTTGATTGACTGTATGTCCTCCTCTGAGAAGTGTCTGTTCAGGTCCTTGGCCCATTTGTTGATTGGGTTGTTTGTTTTCTTATTGTCTAATTTTTTGAGTTCTTTGTATACTCTGGATATTAGGGCTCTATCTGAAGTGTGAGGAGTAAAGATTTGTTCCCAGGGTGTAGGCTCCCTATTTACCTCTCTTATTGTTTCTTTTGCTGAGAAAAAACTTTTTAGTTTGAGTAAGTCCCATTTGTTGATTCTAGTTATTAACTTTTGTGCTATGGGTGTCCTATTGAGGAATTTGGAGCCCGACCCCACAGTATGTAGATCGTAGCCAACTTTTTCTTCTATCAGACGCCGTGTCTCTGATTTGATATCAAGCTCCTTGATCCATTTTGAATTCACTTTTGTGCATGGCGAGAGAAAGGGATTCAGTTTCATTTTGTTGCATATGGATTTCCAGTTTTCCCAGCACCATTTGTTGAAGATGCTATCCTTCCTCCATTGCATGCTTTTAGACCCTTTATCAAATATAAGATAGTTGTAGTTTTGTGGATTGGTTTCTGTGTCCTCTATTCTGTACCATTGGTCCACCCGCCTGTTTTGGTACCAGTACCATGCTGTTTTTGTTACTATTGCTCTGTAGTATAGTTTGAAGTCTGGTATCGCTATACCGCCTGATTCACACTTCCTGCTTAGCATTGTTTTTGCTATTCTGGGTCTTTTATTTTTCCATATGAATTTCATGATTGCTTTCTCTATTTCTACAAGAAATGCCATTGGGATTTTGATTGGCATTGCATTAAACCTATAGAGAACTTTTGGTAATATCGCCATTTTGATGATGTTAGTTCTGCCTATCCATGAACAGGGTATATTTTTCCATCTTCTAAGATCTTCTTCTATTTCTCTCTTTAGGGTTCTGTAGTTTTCATTGTATAAGTCTTTCACCTCTTTTGTTAGGTTGATTCCCAAGTATTTTATTTTTTTTGAAGATATTTTGAATGGAGTGGTTGTCCTCATTTCCATTTCAGAGGATTTGTCGCTGATATACAGGAATGCCTTTGATTTATGCGTGTTGATTTTATATCCTGCCACTTTGCTGAATTCATTTATTAGCTCTAATAGTTTCTTTGTAGAGCCTTTTGGGTCTGCTAGGTATAGAATCATATCATCTGCAAATAGTGATAATTTAAGTTCTTCTTTTCCTATTTTTATGCCTTTAATTTCTTTCGTCTGTCTAATTGCTCTGGCCAGTGTTTCGAGAACTATGTTGAACAGAAGTGGAGAGAGAGGGCATCCCTGTCTAGTTCCAGATTTTAGAGGGAATGCCTTCAGTTTTTCTCCGTTCAGAATGATGCTAGCCTGAGGCTTAGCATAGATTGCTTTTACAATATTGAGGTATGTTCCTGTTATCCCTAGTTTTTCTAGAGTTTTGAACATAAAGGGATGCTGTACTTTGTCAAATGCTTTTTCCGCATCTATCGAGATGATCATATGGTTCTTATTTTTAAGTCTATTGATGTGGTGAATAACATTTATTGATTTCCGTATATTGAACCAGCCTTGCATCCCTGGGATGAATCCTACTTGATCATGGTGTACAATTTTTTTGATATGTTTTTGTATCCGATTCGCCAGAATTTTATTGAGGATTTTTGCATCTAGGTTCATTAGAGATATTGGTCTGTAGTTTTCTTTCTTTGAAGTGTCTTTGTCTGGTTTAGGTATCAGGGTGATGTTGGCCTCATAGAATGAATTTGGAAGTTCTCCCTCCTTTTCTATTTCCTGAAGTAGCTTGAAAAGTATTGGTATTAGTTCTTCTTTAAAGGTTTTGTAAAATTCTGCTGTATACCCATCTGGACCTGGGCTTTTCTTAGTTGGAAGTCTTTTTATGGTTTCTTCTATTTCCTCAATTGATATTGGTCTGTTTAGGTTTTCTATATCCTCCTGACTCAATCTGGGCAGATCATATGACTTAAGAAATTTATCTATGCCTTCACTATCTTCTAATTTGTTGGAGTATAAGGATTCAAAATAGTTTTTGATTATCTTCTGTATTTCTGAAGTGTCTGTTGTGATATTGCCTTTTTCATCCCGTATGCTAGTAATTTGAGTTCTCTCTCTTCTTCTCTTCGCTAGCATCGCTAAGGGTCTGTCGATTTTGTTTATTTTTTCAAAGAACCAACTTTTAGTTTTGTCAATTTTTTCAATTGTTTCTTTTGTTTCGATTTCATTAATTTCAGCTCTGATTTTAATTATTTCTTGCCTTCTACTTCTTTTGCTGTTGTTTTGCTCTTCTTTTTCAAGGATTTTGAGATGAAGTATGAGATCATTTATTTGTTGGTTTTTTCTTTTTTTAAGGAATGAACTCCAAGCAATGAATTTTCCTCTTAGAACTGCTTTCAATGTGTCCCATAGATTCCGATATGTTGTGTCTGTGTTTTCATTTATCTCTAAGAATTTTTTAATTTCCTTCTTGATGTCTTCTATAACCCATTGATCATTCAGTAACCTATTGTTCATTCTCCAAGTGATGTATGCTTTTTCCTTCCTTCTTTTATCGTTGATTTTCAGTTTCATTCCATTATGATCAGATAAGATGCATGGTATTATCTCTACTCCTTTATATTGTCTAAGAGTTGCCCTGTGACATAATATATGATCTATTTTTGAGAAGGATCCATGTGCTGCTGAGAAAAAAGTGTAACTGCTTGATGTTGGGTGGTATATTCTATATATGTCAATTAGGTCTAGGTTATTAATAGTGTTATTGAGTTCTATAGTTTCCTTATTCAACTTTTGTTTGGAAGATCTGTCCAGTGGCGAGAGAGGTGTGTTGAAGTCTCCCATGATTATGGTATGGTGATCTATTAGACTCTTGAACTTGAGAAGAGTTTGTTTGACGAACATAGCTGCACCATTGTTTGGGGCATAAATATTTATGATTGTTATGTCTTGTTGTTGTATGGTTCCCTTAAGCAGTATGTAGTGTCCCTCTTTATCTCTTTTGATTAACTTTGGCTTGAAATCTATTTTATTTGATATGAGTATGGACACTCCTGCTTGTTTCCGAAGTCCATATGAGTGATATGATTTTTCCCAACCTTTCACCTTCAGCCTATATATGTCTTTTCCTATCAAATGCGTCTCCTGCAGGCAGCATATTGTTGGGTCTTGTTTTGTGATCCATTCTACTAGCCTGTGTCTCTTAATTGGTGAGTTTAAGCCATTAACATTTAGGGTTATTATTGAGATATGGGTTGTTCTTCCAGCCATATTTGTTTATTTCTGTTACTAAACATGGTTTGTTTTCCTCTTTGATTATTCCCCCCCCCCCTTTACTGTCCTACCTCCCACTGTTGGTTTTCATTGTTATTTTCCATTTCCTCTTCCTGTAATGCTTTGGCGAGGATGTTTTGAAGAGATGGTTTTCTAGCTGCAAATTCTTTTAACTTTTGTTTATCGTGGAAGGTTTTAATTTCATCCTCCATCCTGAAGCTTAATTTCGCTGGATACACAATTCTTGGTTGGAACCCATTTTCTTTCAGTGTTTGAAATATGTTATTCCAGGATCTTCTAGCTTTCAGAGTCTGTGTTGACAGATCAGCTGTTATCCTGATTGGCTTACCCCTAAATGTAATCTGCTTCCTTTCTCTTGTAGCTTTTAAAATTAAGAGATTTCTTTTTAAAAAAAAAATTTCATATTGGCTGGGCGTGGTGGTGCATGCCTGGAATCCCAACAACTCTAGAGGCTGAGGCAAGAGAATCACAAGTTCAAAGCCAGCCTCCGCAAAAGCTAGGTGTTAAGGAAATCAGTAAGACCCTGTCTCTAAGTAAAATAAAAAATAGGACTGGGGATGTGGCACAATGGTTGAATGCCCCTGAGTTTAACCCCAGTACACCACCACGCCAAAAACAAAAGAAAAATTCCATATTAACAAACATGGAATCCCACAACCTAGAAATCCAGCATGATTCTACAGCCCATAGATAAGTTCCTGTGGGTTCTTTTTGTCCCTGATTATCCTTTAAAAGAGAAAGAAAAAAAATCCATAATCTAAGTTGTTTCTTGAATAGTAATGAATATATGATATTTTTTGACAAATAAACTATTGTATAATCAATTAGTAAGCCTGATACATTTCCTTGGATCATCTTTTCTCAGATTTTAAAAGGAAAAGAAAAATTTTATATGATTTTCTAAAGCAAAACAGAAGAAACCAAATGATTCTCAAATTTTCCTCTTAATATGGTTTACATATGTGGTTTTCCCCAAAAGCTCATGGGTGAGACATTGCAAGAAAGTTTAGAGATGAAATGATTGGGTTATAGAAGGTTTAATCTAATCAGTGTGTCAATCTTCTGATAGAGATTAACTGGTTGGTAACTGTAGGAAGGTAGGGTGTAGCTGGAGGAGGAGGGTCACTGGGTTTGTGCCTTCGGATATATTTATTCGTCAGTGGCAGGTGGGCTCTCTCTCTGCTTGCTGTTGTGATGTTCTGTGCCACTTTCTTCCACCACAAATTTTTACCATGATATTCTACCTAATCTCAGGCCTGAGCAATGGAGTTGTTGGTCATCTATGGACTGAGACCTCCGAAACTGTGGGCCCCAAATAAATTTCTCCTCCTCTTTTTGTTCTTGTCAGGTCTTTTGGTCATGGCAGCTAAAAAGCTGACTAAAACACCTGTACAATCTTACAGATATGCTCCCGGCCATAGCTCCCTTAAGGATTGAATGGTTTCCTTTCTCACTCTTCTACCATTTAAAGATACCTCAGTGGCAAACATTTAAGGAGAAGAGATCTAGGGAAGTCTGAGAGTGTCTCTTCTTTAAACAGTGGAAGGACTTACCTAACAAAAAAATACACATATTCATTTTGCTCAACAATACCCATAACGCACATTATTAGTTTATACCTGGGTTTGTATTTTGAAGTCCTTGGTAATCTTCCTGTCATCAATCTTTCTCTTGCTTTCTTAGTGAGCTATTTCTTACTCTTCGATGCTTCCCTCAATGCACCATTTCACAGTCATAAGGGTATGTTCTGGACAGGATATTAAATGTTTCTTATCCAGTATTTTTTGTCTTTGCCAAGTCAATCATTATTATTTTTGAGAAGATGTTGTTCAAGCTTTCCATGTACTATCGCCAGTATCAATGAAGACTATTTATAAAATGTAAGTTTTAATTTTCTTAAAACTAAACCCGCAATGACTCCAGTTGTAACAATAAAAAAGAAAATGACATATCATTGTCTATACACACAACACACAGTTTTGCACACACAAAAAATTAATAAGCCTTGGAATAAACAACATGAACACTGGATCCTGATGTAAAGAGATAGTTTTTGTAGGGAGCAGAACGAGAAGGTAATTGTCACTAGGAATGTGACTTCCTCCCTCACTGGCTACTTTCTGTCATACAAGAACTTACTGTAAAAATAGCATTCAAGCTTTCTCTGAAAAACCTTTTGTTCACAGAATGACAGAGAAGATCTGACTTCCTTTTCCATTCTCTCTCAATGAAGCATGGGCCACAGACTTCACATAGTCTGTTCTTGGGAGAACATTTGTGATGCACTAAGTGGAGAAGACAGAGAAGACCAAAGAATGGAGCCAGCTTGTCTCTGAGTCAGACATTGTGGGAACGAGGGTTAGCCTCCAGGGCTTTCCCATCTGACCATCCTTTTAAGCTTCTCCTTCATCCCACAGGAAGGAGGGGGCTGAGTCCTGTTGCCACCAGGGAAGATCAATCAGGAACCCTTTGAGCAGGGACAGCAACACACCCCAGCCTGCCAAAGACACATGATTTCAAAAGGACAGATATGGCAAGTCACCAACAAATCAATCCATATTTTATTTCTTCATACTAAAAGTAGCTTCTTCTTCTTCTTTTTTTTTTTTACTCAAAAACTATGGCATGCTTATTGCACAAAAGTCAGACAACACATAAAGCATTCATACTGGATCCAGGATTTGAACCCAGGAATACAAGCTTCAGAGTACATGATGAATTCCCCTTGCATTTCCCCTGAATTTAATAAAAGCCCAATAACTACTGTTTGAATCACATTCCAAAAAGACATAGGGAGTGATTTTCAGAGACTGGGAAACCGGCATCAAAGAACAGTCTTTATAGAATCTTAGAATAAGCAGAGTAATAAATAATAATAATAATAATAATTATTATTATTATTATTATCATCATGCTTATTAGATAAAAGGTATTATACTAAATAAGAAGTATGTAAGTGATCTTACTTATTCCTCACAAAAGCCTATCAGTTTCAACTTATTATCATTCTGCAGACTTGGCAATTGGAGCTCAGAGCTTTACACAATTTTCTAGAATCACAAAACTAAAGTTAGTATTGAAGTCAGTCTGATCTAATTTCCAACTCTTGGCATGAATTATTGTGTCTCAATGGTAGGTAGATATTGTGAAAAACAGCATACACATGAAAAAGGAAGGAAATATTAGATCAACCCTCCTACAGTGCACAATAATGACTAAGCACCAATATGTCTGGATTCTGATCTTTGAATACTCATTAATTAACTGTATGGTGTGAGTAGCTCATATATTCTATGTATGCACTTTGGTTTCACCATCTATCAAATGTACAGGGTGTAATGGGGTCACTGATTCTGAATCTTCTGGTGATCATATCACTCGCAAAGATTCAACAAATTCTACCTGCAGAAAAATGTGTATATGAATCTAAGACACACAACTCTGCATTTGAATTGGAAGCAGCATCATATTATATATTTATTATCAGACTTTCCCACTGAAATGGAATAAATATCCATGAATGCCAGAGACTGTTTTTTTCCACATCTGAATCCTCAGTTACTACTTAGTACATCATGGCCTCCCAAAAGCTCTCAGTGGAATGACTAAATTAATGTCTCCTAAAAGTTAAGTCATATTCACACCAGTTTAAGAATCCCTGGATCAAATTACTTCTAAAGTCCTTTTTGGTTTTAAAAGACCTTAGACTGAGCAAATGAAAAGGCCATGCTATTGTTTTGGATGAATAATCATGACATTTTATGTGCTGCAATGTAATATGTTAATTTGCAATTTTACCAACTTTTCTGACAATGAGTATATATATGTGTGGTATCAGACATGATGCTAATCTTTGGTATTAATCTTGCTCATCTCTGAAAGGTGTTATTTACTTTTCATTTACCACATAATGAAACCCAGGCAAGAATTGTATACATAGTATTTCCTGCTTCTTGCCTGTAAATGCAAACAGGCCCATTTCTGCTTACGATACAATTGGTTGTATTTCTCCTTAAATTACACGATTTGAAATTTATCAGGACTTACATAATTCCAAATGTTTCCCTGATGAAATAACAACTAAACAGGTTAAAACTGAATTTAATATAAATGAGTCAGACTTCCTAAATCATTGTTAAAACAAGAATGCAGTGTGGGTTCAACCAGAAACAAAATTTTCTAAAACGCATTCCAAGTATAAATTTTAGGTTGGTTGTAGTGTTGAATTGTATGACTTTGGTATTTGATAATAATATATCATGTTTAGCATTTATTCAGAATTATTGATATTCTGTGACATCCAGTATCTATTATTCAAGCATTATGCATAATGAATTTTTAAAATCCTTTAGATAAATCTACTGTAAAGGTCATTTGGAATTAAAAAGAAATTTAAACTGCTAAAACAAATAGAATTCGGTTTTTGTGCATTTTTTTAATTCTAATTAGTTATACATGACAGTAAAACACATTTTTTTTGTGATAGCAAAAGAATTCAGTTTATTTACTTTCTAATGTTCACATAGATACTAGCTAACAAGATAGGCAAAAGAAAAGCTCTCTGAAGATCTTCTTTTTCTTTTTTTCTTTTTTTGGGGGGTACTGTAAAACTCCAATGTCATTCTTCAAATTATATTTTCAGTTTAGAAGTTTTTTTTTTTATTTTTTATTGTTGGCTGTTCAAAACATTACATAGTTCTTGATATATCATATTTCACACTTTGATTCAAGTGGGTTATGAGCTCCCATTTTTACCCCATATACAGATTGCAGAATCACATCAGTTACACATCCATTGATTTACATATTGCCATACTAGTGTCTGTTGTGTTCTGCTGCCTTTCCTATCCTCTACTATCCCCCCTCCCCTCCCCTCCCCTCCCCTCTTCTCTCTCTGCCCCCTCTACTGACATTCATTTGTCCCCCTTGTATTATTTTTCCCTTTCCCCTCACTTCCTCTTGTATGTACTTTTGTATAACTCTGAGGGTCTCGTTCCATTTCCATGCAATTTCCCTTCTCTCTCCCTTTCCCTCCCACCTCTCATCCCTGTTTAATGTTAATCTTCTCATGCTCTTCAACCCTACTCTGTTCTTAGTTACTCTCCTTATATCAAAGAAGACATTTGGCATTTGTTTTTTAGGGATTGGCTAGCTTCACTTAGCATAATCTGCTCTAGTGCCATCCATTTCCCTGCAAATTCTATGATTTTGTCATTTTTTAATGCAGAGTAATACTCCATTGTGTATAAATGCCACATTTTTTTAATCCATTCGTCTATTGAAGGGCATCTGGGTTGGTTCCACAGTCTTGCTATTGTGAATTGAGCTGCTATGAACATCGATGTAGCAGTGTCCCTGTAGCATGCTCTTTTTAGGTCTTTAGGGAATAGACCAAGAAGGGGAATAGCTGGGTCAAATGGTGGCTCCATTCCCAGCTTTCCAAGAAATCTCCATACTGCTTTCCAAATTGGCTGCACCAATCTGCAGTCCCACCAGCAATGTACAAGTGTACCCTTTTCCCCACATCCTCGCCAGCACTTGTTGTTGTTTGACTTCCTAATGGCTGCCAATCTAACTGGAGTGAGATGGTATCTTAGGGTGGTTTTGATTTGCATTTCTCTGACTGCTAGAGATGTTGAGCATTTTTTCATGTACTTGTTGATTGATTGTATGTCCTCCTCTGAGAAGTGTCTGTTCAGGTCCTTGGCCCATTTGTTGATTGGGTTGTTTGTTCTCTTATTGTCTAATTTTTTGAGTTCTTTGTATGCTCTGGATATTAGGGCTCTATCTGAAGTGTGAGGAGTAAAGATTTGTTCCCAGGATGTAGGATCTCTATTTACCTCTCTTATTGTTTCTTTTGCTGAGAAAAAACTTTTTAGTTTGAGTAAGTCCCATTTGTTGATTCTAGTTATTAACTTTTGTGCTATGGGTGTCCTATTGAGGAATTTGGAGCCCGACCCCACAGTATGTAAATCGTAGCCAACTTTTTCTTCTATCAGACGGCGTGTCTCTGATTTGATATCAAGCTCCTTGATCCATTTTGAATTAGCTTTTGTGCATGGCGAGAGAAAGGGATTCAGTTTCATTTTGTTGCATATGGATTTCCAGTTTTCCCAGCACCATTTGTTGAAGATGCTATCTTTCCTCCATTGCATGCTTTTAGCCCCTTTATCAAATATAAGGTAGTTGTAGTTTTGTGGATTGGTTTCTGTGTCCTCTATTCTGTACCATTGGTCCACCTGCCTGTTTTGGTACCAGTACCATGCTGTTTTTGTTACTATTGCTCTGTAGTATAGTTTGAAGTCTGGTATCGCTATACCGCCTGATTCACACTTCCTGCTTAGCATTGTTTTTGCTATTCTGGGTCGTTTATTTTTCCATATGAATTTCGTGATTGCTTTCTCTATTTCTACAAGAAATGTCGTTGGGATTTTGATTGGCATTGCATTAAACCTATAGAGAACTTTTGGTAATATCGCCATTTTGATGATGTTAGTTCTGCCTATCCATGAACAGGGTATATTTTTCCATCTTCTAAGATCTTCTTCTATTTCTCTCTTTAGGGTTCTGTAGTTTTCATTGTATAAGTCTTTCACCTCTTTTGAGTAAAACACATTTTGACACATCATACATAAATGGAGTATAACTTCTCATTTTTCTGGTTATACATGATGTAGAGTTACATAGGTCATGTAATCATATATGCACATAGGTAATAATGTCAATTTATTATGCTATCATTCCTACCCCCTACCCCCTCCCATCCCTTCTCTTCCCTCTGTCTAGTCCAAATTACTTCTATTCTCCCCAATATGCACTTTGTGAATTAGCATCCGCATATCAGAGAAAATATTTGGCCTTAAGTTCTTTGGGATTGGTTTATTTTGCTTAGCATAATATTCTCCAGTTCCATCGATTTACTAGCAAATGCCATAATTTCATTCTTATTTAAGGCTGAGTAATATTCTATTATGTATGTATACCATATTTTCTTTATTCATTCATCAGTTGAAGGGCACCTAGATTTGTTACATAGTTTAGCTATTGTGAATTGAGCTGCTATAAACATAGATGTGGCTGTGCCACTCTACTATGCTGATTTTAAGTCTTTTGGGTGTAAACCTGGAGTGGGATGACTGGGTCAAATGGTGGTTCCATAGAATCCAATTTTGTGAGTTGACTTGATAGGGTGTAACTATTGAAGAAATATTTCTGAAACATGTCATACAATATATATCACTTAAGTATTACCTTTTACTTAGCCATGATGATAACAATTTATTTGGATAAATAAATTTGTGAGGAAAAATTAACAGTATGTTTAAATTTTGTCATATGCTAAAACCATTTTGTTCCCTTCTTTACCATAAAGATTTAACCTGTGGTGTTTCAAGGAGAGCTCTAAGCATCAAGCTAAGCTACACTTTCTCTTCTCTAAAACAATATTTCCAGCAAAACTAGCTGAGGTAGAAGTGACATTAAAATAATAAACCAAAGAATCTCCCCACAGAAGAATTTCTCACTAAGAGAAATCAAATGCATATCTATATGCCTGCCAAATACAAAGAGAAGACAAATAATGTGATATTAGTATAACATTTAGCATGTATTCCCCTAAACCACTCCTCATTCCTGCTATCTGCTATATTTGTTATAAAGCCCAAAGTTGGGTGGAGAAGTAAAAGGATTTTTTTTCTTGCTTTACTGGCAGTATTTTTTAAATAGTTGGCTTGTCCATTTCTAGTTGAAAGTTTCCAAAATACGATTGAATTGGATTAAGGAAATGAATATCGGAACACTAATCCTATTCAAAATTCCTAAATGAGGGGTATGTGTGTGTGTGTGTGTATGTGTGTGTGTGTGTGTGTGTGTGTGTGTAAGAGAAAGGGTACTAAGACTAAAGAAACAAAATTTTAGGCAAGGATTAAAAATTAAATGAATTTATTCCTCAGCTAAACCAGTGAATTGTGAAATTATCAGGAACATATTGAATAAAAAGGAAAAGTAAAAATAATGGGATCAGGTTTTCTAACCAGAATTAACAAACTTTCATTCCCTATAGATGCTTCCCTACCATTCAGTCATGGAGAGGCAAGCCTGAGTGTACATTCTAGAATATGAGTCTTATCAACATAGCACATAAGTGTTTAAGGCAGCTTTTTCAAAAATTCTGGAGGAAAGGAAATGATCAAGAAAGAAAAAAGGTAGAAATCATATTTATGTATAAGAAAAAATATACAGAGATCTGAAACTATAAGATACAAAGAAATTTGAGAATTCTGACTTAATTTTAGTTATTTTCTCTATTTTTACCCTTTTATCACAGATAAATTAGTTATATGTAACAAAGATAAATGAAAGCATTGATATCTTGTTTTAATTCATAATTTAACCATCTATTAGTCCAAGAAAATACCTTTCATGGCAATAAGTAGAGTTCAGATTGTAACTACCTTTATGGGGTACATACTACCAAGAGCTTAGAAAACCAGTAGCCCAGAATTCTTATCTAACTTCTACTCCTGTTTCTCCCTATTCTCTTCAAATTATTGAAACTGCTGGAGGAATATAATAAAATTATTTTCTTTTTAAACACTTCAATATTAAAAACCATAAAAACTTAAAAAGAGAAGGAAAAGGAGGAAGAAAAGGACAGGAAATAAGAAAAAGAATTGTGAAGTTCTGCTTCTTAGAATTCACGTGTGAAAAGGGAGAGAGAAATGAACATGGGCAGAATGAACAATGAGCAGAATCAGAAGCCAGAACCAGAACCTATCTGAGACAATGATGTCCCTCTCCATTACCTTATCTCTCAGCATGAAAGGAAGCAGACACAGAGGCCAGGGTCCCTCCTTAATCGGTAGCCAGATAACCAGCTATGAAAGGAAAAAGGGATGACTACCCTGGAGGGAGATTTTGAAAAAGAGATAGAAAGTTTACTACTGATCACTATTTTAAAAAAGAAAAACAGAAAGGAGGAAAGAAAAAAGAAAATCCTCAAAGTATCAAAGGAAGCCAAGGGAAAGTAAAAGGTACTAAAACAGAAGAAATATCATGGACAAAAATAAAAAATTAACTGTATTTATTTCTTAACTAAATATAGTGGTACAATTTTTAAAAGTTACCAGATAAAAGGGTAAAGATGATAATAGAAAACCATTTAAAATCCTCATTAAGTTCTTTCCTCACAAATGGTAACAACTATGCACAATAAGATAATCTTAAAACAACTAAAGCAGCAAAATAATCTTCAGGTTGAAACTACAAAACTGCATCCCAGAAAGCATCTCACGTCACACCGGAAGGATGTCTTCACTATTTGCCAGCAATTTTTCCAGCTCAGGGTACCATAAGGATTCATAGAAGTTTGCTTCACTTCCCCAGATCATGAGTCAAGGTGATCCAATTCCATCCAGTTTTTATCAAAGCAATGGGCCAGAAGAGCCACTAAGCCACAGCCCTCTTAACTTAGAATACCTTAGAATCAGCTGGGAAACTTGCAGGTCTTTCTGATTTCCTCATCAGGAATGCTACTTTCTGAAAATAGACCCAAGGATCCACATTTTTAACTGGCATCTGTGATGATTCCAGAACAGGTGGCCTTGGAAACTCACCTCAAGAAGCCCTGTATTAGAAATTACCCTAGTAATCTTGGCCCATTCACTGCTACCATGGGCAGGTCACATTGGTGCACATGAAGCATCTTGGTCTGTTCCCTCCAAAACAGGAATGCAAGCTTAGTTGTTCCTGTATTTGGGTAAATGTGACAATTTAAAATATTTGCAAAACTGTGCAGGCCTTCTTCCTGCTGAATGCAAAAATTTGCTAAATTTACCACACTACCATTTTCCTAGATCCAAAGAAAAGCTGCACATTGAAAGCCATTTTCTGAACATTTCTTAAGGTGCAATGAGAACAATCTATGTAAGTATATTTAAACTCTTTGTTTTAAGAAAGAAATACATGATCCTTGTACAAACCACCAGATGGATTTTAAGTACAGTTTTTGGTTTGATTTGAATAAATTTTTTTAGAAATAGGATTTTAAAATATGATCTCCAAATAATTAAGAAGACAAAGAATAGAAGAGAATTGGGCAATACTATGTCTGTTGATTGCTGATTTCTGATGGCACTCATCTTTCTCCATTTCCTCATGGCTCTGTCTGACAGTTGTCTGGCAAACTCCACTGAAATACAGAGAGCTGTGCACATGTGCTCTTATCTGTGAGAATAGCAAGATAATATTGATGGCAGATCAAAGCCCTCTCCAGATGACAGTTTTGCTTTATTGACTCAATGGAACTTATCATTGAAATTCCTTTTCCAAAAGGCATCCAGTGGATTAATTTGTGCCTCTCAGCACTAGTGAGCTGTATTATTTAGATTCAAGTTAATTTACTTTTTTAGGCAATAAAAATGACTTTATTTTCACACTTTGATGTTTTTCAATTGTAAAATCTTAAGTTTTTGTTTTTGCAATCCATCTTCAACGGAGCACTTAATGACAGGTTAAGTGAACAATGAGCAGAATCGGAAGCCATATATTTATTTTCTTCAAAATAAAATATGTTTTATTTTCTACAAAATAAAATATATTTTATTTTCTACAAAATAAAATATCAAGTATTACTAGACTAATAAGGTCTTTTTTTTTATACCAAGGATTGAACCCAGGATCACTTAACCACTGAGTGACATCCCCAGCCTTTTTAAAAATATTTTATTTAGAGGCAGAGTTTTCCTGAGTTGCTTAGGGCCTTGCTAAATTCCTGAGGCTGGATTTGAACTCATAATACTCCTGCCTCTGCCTCTTGAGCCACTGGGATTACAAGCATGCACCAACATACTCAGCAAGTCTTTGTTTTCTTATAGCAGTGATGACCTACCCAAGAATTTCAGTCCTGATTTAATATGTGTTAACACATTTTTTTGTGTTATTGTTGGAGCCATTGATCACATTAATCACTTCTTGGAGAGTCTGAAATTTATATTAATATGTTAATTATCCATTTTATATAAAATCAGTCTTCATATTCTTATGTCCAATCCATAGTAAGTGAAGCAAGTGTTTAACCTGGATTTTCTGGGCAAGTTCTAATATTAAATACTTTTCTACTATTATCAAACTCTATGTTCTACTGTTATAATCACCAATGACATATTTTTCTTTGGAAAATATAATTATATACTTTTTAAATGACTGACTTAATTTGAGTATCTCAGGAATAATCTTCAGCCCTGGATACCCTTCATTCTCAATCCTAGGATCTAAGGGTGGTGACATAGAGGATGATATTGACCTTAAACCTCGAGGCCTTGAGAAGCTCTTGCTATAAATTGCATCAACTGTTCCTGCTTCAACTCAAAAAGAGATTTCCCACTGAGTAGAGTGTGCCTCTGGTTCAAGGCTCCCTTATCTCTGGGACATGTGTCTGCAGCTGCTCTACCGATAAGCTTGTAAACTGTAACCTGGAGTTGACCTCTGGTTTTTACCTCATGTCTGGTTTCTCTTACTCAGCTAGAATTTCTTGGTTTTGAACATCAGTTTTTTCCCAGCACTATTACTCTGGCTTTGTTGGTCCAAGGTTTTAGTCTTAAATACCAGTAGCACCCTCTGTGACAACCCCATACCTGCTTTCAAACACCCCTTTTCTGCTAACTCCCCCTTGGACTTTCCCAGGCTCTTGCTTTCCAGCTCCAAGATGCCCCCTTTCTTCTTCCTCAATTTTTTCTTCATAGTTCCTCTTCTAAATCTTGCTTTGTTCTTCCCAGTCATTTCCCCAGGATTTCCCCCAATGAATTTCTCACCATTACAGCAGAAGCAGAGATCTACTCAGAAATAAATCTTCCAGAAGAAATATATGTAAACCTTGAAAGAATATTAACATTGAACTTCCAGGGTTCTAGTTCAAAAATCAGGTTGCAATACATGAATATATTTAGCTTTATTCATATACAAAAGAGTTAATTTTAATATATTTATAAGTAAAAAGAAATTTTAACTTAATAGACTGATAAAGTTAATTATTGAACTCATTAAAAGGACTTTTCTTTGTAAGCAGTTTGATCAGAATAGCACATTTATCATTTATTTTTACATATAAAGTGTGTATATATATTCATATATGAAAAATGAAAAAAACAAGAATAAACCACCAAATGTTGGACAAAATTATTATCTGGCAATAATAAACCAGGTACTTTGTGATTTTTCTAAATGTAAATGCATTCCTATGTGTATATACTGCTTATTTATCTTATTTTATTACCTTTATATTCTCCAACAGTATCTACTCTGAGCTGTACTTCTTGCAAAAGCACTAATGGTGAATCTCATTACTTTACATGCCACCAGAGTTTTCCACTAGCTGTTTGCCCAAAAACAATGTAACTGTAGAAATAAGATGATGTTGCCAATGAGTTACATCAGTCATAAGAATAAAAGCAAATTTCAGTCAAAATTCATGAGAAAAGAAACCAATTGACTTGCCTATAGGTGGTCTACAGAGCACAGTGGGTGGATTTTAAATATAAGATTATGGAACAGGATTTTCTCTGAAGGGCTGGAGATATTATTTGATGAATTACTAAAATGTAGGTGGTAGTTGAAGTAATGAGTTAGATGATATATAAAACAGATACTACATGGCATTAAATGAAAAGATCAACATGGGATTAATAGGAAATAAATTTTGAATAATTGGGGCCTTTTATGATCTGCTTAAAATCACATCACCTTCTTCCAATCAGGGCTATCTCTTGAAATCAAAGGTCTGTTTCTAGAACAGACACACCCATACACATACACCCACAAACTACATCTCTAACTGCTTGAATTACTTACATGCATATAAAAGTACAGCAGGTTTATATAAGACCATTGAGGAGAGAAGCAAATCAAACCATCATAAATGTGGGTAGAGTTAAGTGTAAGTTTTTGTTAAAATCCCTGTGGTGATCATGATGAAATTTTTTGGAAAATGTAAGGACAAAAAAATCAGTACTGTTGAATTTTATGGATCTTTTTGTATATTCTACTCATGCTCCTCCCACAAAACTAAGCAATTTTGTTCTTAGCAGAACATAGATGTTTAATGGCCTTAACCCTTGGTAAAATTTAATATGATTAAAAATTGTCCTTGGCACTTCAGAGATATGGGATTGAAAGTATTTGGATATCATGTAATCTAAATATTAATTTTATAGATAAGAAAGCTAAAAATAAAGCAAAAGAAGCAATATCACAAATCTCATACAGATGTTACTTCCTCAATCCCTGTGACATTTTCTTTTTTTTAATATTTTTTATAGTAGATGACACAATACCTTTATTTTACTTTTATGTGGTACTGAGGTTCAAACCCAGTGCCTTACATGTTCTAGGCAAGCACTCTACCAATTGAGCTACAACCCCAACCTGGCATTTTCTTTTTGATGGCAGAAGAGATATCTTTGTGAATTTCCCCCCAGGTGAAGACCATGTCCAAATGTGATTTGCCTTTGTACTTCTAGTCTGGAGGGTTGGTTAACTTTACAGTCCAGACTTGGTTTCTGTAATGGCAAATTCCAAGAGTTTAAATTTTCCTCAAGAGTATAGCAGCATCTGCCATTTAACAGCCTTCAATGTGACAGACCTTGTAGTAGACACTGGATTGATTCACAGCACATCATTTTGTCTTTACAACAGTCTTGCGTATCAGGTCTTTCTGCCCCTGTTCTACGAAGGAGCACAATGAAACTGAAAATATAGATATGTCTTGTATAATGGGTAGGTGATAAAAATCAAGATTGAAGCTCAAGTCCATTCAATTACTAAGGTTTTCTTCTGTGCTTCTTTCCATCATGTGATTCTATTACCAAAGTGCCAGGATAAAGAAGGAAGGTAGACAAGGACAGCCAAATAACAGTCGCGGAGCCACCTATATTTAAGCTTCAAGTAAAGATGAGAGGGGACAACCTGGCACTGCTCCATGGCTGCTCTCAGGAGAATGAGAAGCAGTGCTCTTCCAGCACATGCTTGATGGGAAGACTGCAGAAACACTCCAACAAAGACCCTCATGACATAACCACCAGGATCAGTTTTACCAGAGCACACTTCAGCTGCCTTGATCAACTTAATGGGTGAAATAAAATATCCTGCCACAAAGTTCTGGTGATCCTAAAAAAGACTCTGTATCAATCTGGGATACTGCCTTACTGAAATGACATATCCTAATGTGGGTATTAAATCTAGTCTAGCATGGATTGTTATATAAATTCTGAAATCCCAGAAACTTAGGAAATTTATGCATAAATTGTTTGGGACAGCTGTGAAATTATGATATTTTGAGCTCTAGCAACTTATTTGACATGCCCTGACTTCCAGAAACCTTAAGAAATGGACTCCTCCTTATAAATACCAGGCATCAGTTTTATGCAGAAGCTGGAAAGTAATAAAGACTAGGCAGGATCACATCCAGGGAGTTATTTTGGTTTGGGTAGGAGTTACGAATTTCAGCTTGCCAATAATCAAACGATCCCCTTGAATATGGCCAAGAAAAGGAATGGTGTTTTCCCCTTCACCTTTCCACTGAAGTTTAAGAATCCAAGTTCCTCTGAGAACCCCATGCCAGCTGACATGCTAGGTCCTGTCACTCCTTGGCTTAAACAGATACTTACGGCTCTTAGAATAAAATCCAAACTCTTAAACGTGGAGTTTGCAGCACTTCCTTATGGTCTGCTTTATTTTTAGTCATGTCACTCATTCTACTCTAGTCAATTTCTTTTCCCTCCAAATTATCTCTCTTCTCCAAGCCCTGTCTCATACTAGTCCTTCTTGCTGGAACATTCCCCGCTGTACTTTTCCCCTACCTTTCAGATTCCCTCCTTGGCCCACACAGCTACCTCTGTCTGGCTAAGTTCCACTCAGTCCCCAGCTCGCATGTGGGCATCATTTTCTCCAGGAGCTCTGCTTTCCCTTCCTAGGTCTGGGTTAAGTGCCTCCCCATGAAGACCTCACCATCCTCTATACTTCTCACAATTTGTTATAATTGCTTATTATAATTTTATTTTGCTAGTTAAACTGTAAGTTCTATAAGAGCAAAGACATGTTGGCAATAAGCAAATACTTGCTGAATGTCTGCTCTATGCTAGACATTTGGAACACTGTGACAAATTAACTATAAAAGATCTTTTGTCTGCTTTACCCAACAATGCATCTTAACAAGATGCACATACTTTCCTCTCAGATGAGGTGTATTTTGTGATAGAAGACTTATATACGGATATTAATGACCATTTCCTTCCCTGAATAGACATGAGGCAGAGCAACTTTTAGATAATGGAATCCTGCTTCTGGAAGGTGGAATCAGACTGGTCTAGAAGGCAATCACCAGAGACTGATTTCTGCCTGGACTAGAGTAAGCAGCACTTTAGTGGCTCTTTGGAATACTACATACCAAGCCCTATGACTACAAAATGAAAGAGATTGTTCTTGATCTCCTGAAGCCAATAATCTCAACATATTCTGAGCATTAACCCTGGTAGTCTAAATGGAACTTCTTTGTCCATTAATAATAACAGATTTTTCTAGCACTATCCTATCATAAAATTACCTTTCTGTATGATAGCTAATTTTCTTTTTTTTTATGTTAGTCAATATAAGATTTATGATGCTGTTATACATTTTGTAATTGTAGTTTATAGTAAATTAGTTTCAATCCTTTAATATTTAATGTGCAATAATTTTAAATGTGTCATCTTAATTCATCCTCATTTATGCTCTCTATATAATCTTCTCTGATCTATATATTTTAAAAATTTAGGTATTTATTTTCCAGTTTATTTTTGAAGATAAGGAACCTGTTTTAGTTTCTTTTGTGTTATAGAACAAAACATCTGTTGTGGATACTCTATAAAGAAAATAGTTTTATTTGGCTCACAATTCAATGGCTGGATCCAAAAACTATGACAGTGGCATCTGGTGAGGGCCTCTCTGACTGCAACACAACATGACAGCATCAAATGGTGAGAAAGAGAGAGCAAGCAAGCTGGATCACATGGTGAGAGTGGAACCAAAAGAATGGTAAAGGGCTAGGACCACTTTTATAAAAACCTTCTTTTGCAGGAACTAATCTACTCCTCAAGACCCACCCAACTCCATGAGATCAGCATTAATTGCTTCTGAACATCACAACACAAACACCTTTCTCTTGGACCCACCTCTTAAAGGTCTCACACCCTATCAATATCATTGCACTGGGCCAAGTCTCTGGAAAACGAATTTTGGGGAGACAAACCACATTCAAACCACAGCAGAACCTAAAGCTCAACATGGATAACAACAGAGAGTGCAGTGTGACAGCCAAGACTTTGCTATTAGATAGTCCATGCTCAAGTTCTGCCTATCCCATTTGGGTCAGAGATTTACCTCTTCTAAATCATTTGTAATTTTCTTAACAGAATTTCTGGTATATAATATGCATTCCAAGCAATCAGTGAGATTAGAAGTGAAGCAGTCTATGAATATCAACAGCATGACACTGCCATGTCTTCCCAAAGTTTAAATTTTGCTGAGTATCCAAATTTTAGGCTCTATATCTCTGATCAAATAGCACCTGAATTAAAATAGGTACCACATTTAATTATCCAGATACATTGGCATGTAAATTCAAATCATCAATGAGAATGAAATTAGATGATAAATTAATCCCTCAGCAGTCTGAACATGGAAAATCCCTTCTCTTCCTGGTTTAATTTGTACTACCTAATAAATTCAGAAAAAATTTTGTTTATCATTGATGAACTGAGGTTATAAGATGTTATTGCCATCCAGATGAGTGCCTTTCTAATATTTTGGTACAATGAGTGCAACACGTACATGTTTGAATCTTCACCCATTGAGCAGGTTATATACCATTTTACATCTTTCCCTCAATGTAAGGGCCACAGGGAAACTGGAAGAGGTATATATAGAGAGAAAGAGACATTCAGAGATAAGGTTACTGGAAAAAATAGTAGAACATTTAAAAAGATGTTTGAGAGGAAAATAAATGAGACCACCTCAATGCTGGGTTGGGGAGAGAAGTCTATTAGTCTTGAGTCCACAAGAAAGAAATGTGTGTTGTAGTAAGAGGAAGTTTGAACATCTGAACATGCATGTTAATTTCTTCTTTTCCTGAATTCCTTCAAAATTATCATGTAGGAAATGGTATTGATATAAAATAGTAGAAGTAGGACTGGTTACTGCTGAATAGAGCAAAAGAAATGGCATCCACCTCTCAACAGGTAGAAGCACCAGACACTGAGTCATCTCCCTATGTGGAATTCTTAAACTCAGGGCCAGGGCTACCAGGCATCAGGACAAAACACCAGGAGGGCCCCTGGTTGAAAATAGGGAATTATACAGTCTTAAAACTGAATGGAGGTCATTTCTACCTGGTGATTATAATAAAAGCTAAAGTCTAAGAAAGGATCTGAGAGCAACAATTTATATTACTCTTATACACATAGCAATGTTCACGTGCCTATTACCCCAAAATGTGGGATGGAACTATGCTGAGAGCCTATAGACAAGAAACATTGGGGTGTGATGATGGCAGGGAGATGCTGAGGAGGGTAAATTTTTTAATTACTACCTCAGGAAATCAATAAATCAATCAAAATTGACATATCAAGAAATATCAAAATGGACTAAAGATATAAGAAATGAAAACTACTAGAAAGAAAAACTAAAAAAACTATTAGTGCAAGCAATGATCTTCTGAATAGGACCCCAAAAGCACAGGGAACAGAAGCAAAAATTGACAAATGAGATTATTTCAAACTGAAAAGCTTCTTCAGAGCAAACAATGAACCATAAAGAGACAACCTACAAAATGGGAGGAAATATTTGACAACTCTTCATCTGATCAAAGGTTGATAGCCAGAATACTTAAAAAACTCAAAAACCTTAACAACAAAAAGACTAGTAATACAACTTTTAAAAATAGGTAAATAATCTACATAGATACTTCTCAAAATAGAAATATCAACAAATATACAATAAATGCTCAATAGCATTATCCATAAGAAAAATACAAATCAAAATTACAGTGAGATACCATCTCAACTCCATTTAGAAATGCTATTATCACAAAGAACAAAGGATATAGAAAAAAAGGAACTCATACACTATTGGTGGGAATACAAATTAGTAGAGCCATTTTGGAGAATAATATGAAGGTTCCTCAAAACACTAAAAATAAATCTGCCATATGATCCCACTTCTCATATCTGGGTATATATCCAAAGGAAATGAAACCAGCATACCAAAGAGATACCGGAAAATCCATGTTTATTGAGGCACACTGTTCACATAGCCAAGATAGGGAATCAGCCACATAGTCATCAACAGATGAATGGATAAAGAAAATGTGATGAGTATACACAATGGAGTATTATTCAGACATGAATATTTGCAGCAAAATGGATGGAACTGGAGGACATAATGTTAAGTGAAATAAACAATAGAAAAATAAATACCACATTTTATCTAATATGTGAAAGCTAAAAAATGATCAACTTGATAGTAAAATAGTGACTACTAGACATAGGAAGGGTGTGGTGGGGGATTTGATAACCTGCATGCTACATGCATGTATGGAAATATCACACTGAACCCTGTGAGTATATACAATTAATATGTGATACTATGTAAATAATGGAATAAATAAGTAAATAAATAACAATAAAAAGAAATGTTAGAAATATTATTTATTAAATACAGAGTAAATAACAGGAAAATGCAAAATTTTACAGTTGTTGTCTCTGGGGCATGAGGCGGAACATAGTTCCAAAAGAGAGGATAAGGGACTACAGTTTTTACTAGATACTGTTGTGTTTCTTGGGTTAAAAAAAAAAGAAAAGAAAAGAAAAAAAGAAATTTAAAAAGAAGAGAAGTGGGTAGCTTGAATTGCTGCAATAGTGCACATTAACCCGGAAGAAATCTTTATTACATAAAATCCAGGCCACGAAAGGTTGTAGTTTGACTCTTTTGTAAACTTCAACCAAGTGCCAGAGTGTTCTTTAGAAAAAATACTTTTTTCTTGTTCGCAGCTGTTATTTCTAATGTCTAGCATTGTGCCTGGTTAACATGGGTGCCATTGAAGTACTTCTTCAAGAATATGTAGAGAGATTCAAAACTGTTAGTTAATAAACTATTCGTGAATTAATTGGCATGGTCGGGGAGGAAGGAAGTTCTAAGGAACACTCAACTTGCAAAAGGCCAAATATACCTGGGAGCTATGCCAAATGTTCTCCCTTTTAAGGAATCAAAACCAGGGTAAAGTCAGGGTCAGATCACTAATAAAGGAAAATGAGAATAAAATAAGTTCAAGGTGGTATATCTGAATTTAATTTGGTAAATACTTTGTGTATAAAAGGATTAGAGCTATGAACTAAGAAGGAATCCATATATTATTATGATTGAATTTTGGCATATAAAAATGAAGTTTTCATCATCCAACTTATATGGACGTTTAAGAAAGTATATAAGAGACCATGCTGTCCAGGTAGGAATGTAAATCTGTGTTCAAGAGCATGTATTTGTTTACCCTGGCTGCAATAACTAAGTATTATAAACTTAAACGACAGAAATTCATTATCCTGAAGGCTAGACATTCAAGATCAAAGTGTTGTCAGGGTTAGTTCCTTCTGTGATGTGTGAGTAAAACTCTGTTCTGGGTCTCACCCCTAGTTTCTAGCGGTTTGCTGGCAGTCTTTGGTATTCCTTGGCCTGTAGATGCATGACTCCATCTTTACTTTGATATTAACATGGCACTCTCCCTGTGTGTGTGTCTATATCCAATTTTTTTTACAAGGATGCCAGTCATATTAGATTAGGGGCCTTCTCTACTCTACCATGACCTCATCTTAATGAATTACAACTACAATAACCACATTTCCAAATAAGGTCACATTCTGAGTTACTGGGATGAAGATGTCTATGTATAAATTTTTGGGAGACAAAATTCAACACGTAATTTAGAAGTTTTCTTTCTTCTAGGTTTTCTAAAGTAGTAATCCTTCATCTTTCTCTATAGTACTTTGATCCTATAATTTTTGATGCATTTTAGTATAAAGCTTTTCACATATTCCTTAGCCATGGATATATTATTCAAAAAGCTTATTGGTTGCATACATGGGATGTGCCTGATTCTGACTGTTAGACTGGTGGCCAAGAAGATTATGTGTATCATTGGAAACCAAGATTAGAAGAGCAAGGATCTGTTTTCTGAAAGAAAACTAAAAACTGAGAGAAGGAAACGTGGAATTTTGAATCAAGTGAATTGGGAAAGGAAGAGCTTCCAACAGTACAGAATCCAAATGGAGACCACAAAATCAAAAGAGAAGGGACTAGAGCTGATACATGTGATGAAACTGAAAAACTAAGGAATTCTGTGAGAAGAAACACAAGCTGAGCACACATCAGAGAGTCTTCAGGGAAACACCTTAGAGTCAACCTCTCACTTAATATTGTCCTTTATGTGCATTCTGTGGCATGAAATAAGGGAAAATTACATAGAATTATAAGGCCAGGTCCAAAGGCCATAATAATATTTTTTGATATTCATTGTAATGTGAAATATGAAGCGCTCAATATAAAACTGTACCTGAAGTTAGCTTTACCTTGAGCAATAAAAACAACTAAGAGTCATAATTTGTGTGCTTTGCACCCCAGAAAACCTTGTACAGATTTAAGTAACAGAAACCACTCAAAGTGAGGGAAACCAGACCTAAAGGAATCATGATCCTTGTATCTAACATCTCTGAAATTGCACCACACTCTAAGATACGCAATCCTAGTCCCACATAAACACCATTATTACAAATGTATGATGTATAGATATAAAAGTATGTTCAAATGAATGCTGCACTTCAAATATCTTTTGTCATACCCCCCAAAAAAGATGTTTTATTTCACAACTGTTCTACATACTTGTGGAGCTCCTGCTTTAGAATTTATATCACAACTAGGGTTCCATGAGTGAAACTCATTCTGTAAAGCACTAGGAATGCCCAAAATGTTACTACTTCATTTTTAATTTAATTTACTTTGACTCAGAATAATTTCCTGAATGGGTGGTATAAAAGTCAATATTAGTTATTGCTGGATGGTTCTCTTATATCAGTTCCTAAAAGCCTCCATAATCATACACAGAAATCCTACATGGAGTCAATACTTGTGAGTTTCTCAGATTTTGGAGACAAACTAGCAACTATGAATATTGTCTTTCTCCAATTTCTTAAGGTTTCGTAATATCTAACATCTCTGTTGCCAGTAGCCACAGGAATCTCAAGACTCTACATGCTCACATATACACTGTGAAGCCACCTCTCTATCAAGAAAGGCTTGACCAATGCTGTGGGTGCTTTTAAGAGTAGATCATGGATCCCAACTCTCGGAAAATTGTGAACATTTTTCTTATACCCAGTACCTCTTTCTTCAAGTTCTTCAAGTTCCTCCTCCTATGTCTCTATTACCAGTAACCCTTAATATCATAAAATAAAGCAGGCTTTCAAAAATACAATCATATCAAATCTAGAGTTGTGCGCAGGAAATTGGTGAGGAAACAAAAGGTGTTCAGTGAAGAAAATACAATGTACCCCAAGGATGAAAGAACAAAGAGTCTGGGGACTCTAGAAATCAGACAAGGGAAAATATCCCTAGAACTAAGCAAAACTTAATATCTTTATTTATTTATTTATTTTTGCATTACAATTCTTAATACACCATTATACCATAATCTATCATATCTCTGATTATATATAAGGTATGTTGACACCAAATTCACATTCATACATCTATTTTGCATAATGATGAGAGTCTCCTTTCACCATCCATGCTATTCCCCTTCTCCCTCCTTTTCCCTCCCATCCCTATTCCCTATCTAGAGGTAATCTTCCTCCCTTGCTCTCCCTCCCAATCCCATTTAGCATTCACTAGAGAAAGGATAGCATCTTCAACAAATGGTGCTGGGAAAACTGGAAATATTGAATCCCTATCTCTCACCATGCACAAAAGTTAACTCAAAATGGATCAAGGATCTAGGGATTAAACCAGAGATTCTGCGTCTAATAGAAGAAAAAGTAGGCTCTAATCTCCATCACATCCCAACTTCCTTAATAAGATGCCTGTAGCACAAGAATTAAAACCAAGAATCAACAAATGGGATGGATTCAAACTAAAAAATTTTTTTTTCTCAGCAAAAGAAATAATATGTGAGATGAATAGGGAGCCTATATCCTGGGAACAAATTTTTACCCCTCACACATCAGATAGAGCTCTAATCTCTAGGGTATATAAAGAGCTCAACAAAATAAGCACCAAAAAAAACCCCAAATAACCCAATCAATAAATGGGCCAAGGACCTGAACAGACACTTCTCAGAAGAGGATATACAATTAATCAACAAATATACGAAAAAATGCTCATCATCTCTAACAATCAGAGAAATGCAAATTAAAACTACTCTAAGATATCACCTCACTCCAGCAAGAATGGCAGCCATTATGAAGACAAAAAACTTAATATTTTAATAAGTTATCCCTGTACCAATGTCCAACTGTCATTAAGGCAGTTATCTCAATACTTTATACTTTTAATTTAATACTTTATGTTTTACTACTTTCAATAAGCTAGTAATAACATTTGAAAGTACTACCACCATAAGAACATTTCTAAGACCATGGCAAGATTCCTGAATGTAATTCTAAAACAAGAAATTAATATTGGAGCAATGGCAATGTTGTCATTAAATTTTATTCTCTTCCCTGTTTTCTCATAAAATTTGGGAATGGTTTGGGGGTATTTTAGACAAGGTTCCTCAGTAACAGTCTAAGATGAAGATTTGCAGCAGGAAGTTTATTGATAAACTCCCATGGATTGACATCTATGGAGAGGGCAGTTGGGGTTGGGAAAAGATGAGCTCAATGCAGTTCAACATAGGCCTCATCCAATCCAGGACATGGAAAGCCTGGAGGCAAGGGTTTCTTCACCAACCTACCATTATTCATGAGTTGGGGGAGTGACTTTCAGTTGAAAGTTGTTTCTGGGGAGCAACTCAGCTAAGGTCCATAGCCACCAAAATTATTAGCTGCTGGGATAATGAATTCTCTCCTGCCTAGGAAAACCTGGATAACAAACCACTGCATCCACTTCAGAACCAGTGTAAATTTACAGATGGTGAGGGCAGCAGCAACCAAATCAATATACACAGGAAATGGGAATTACCCACACAACACCCCACTTTCATTAATACACCCCTCATATCCCTTCAGAAAGCTTATTTCTGTCTTCTTTTGCTACTCTCATTGCCAGTCAATGCTGTATCTGGCACCTGGAGGAGTTTTAAGGTAGAAGAAAACAGGGAAGAGAGATCCAGGAATTACTATCATGAACTAATAAGAATGTAATAATGGAATTTGACTTAATATTTACCTGTGAGCATCTGGCTTTAAATGGAGTGCTTAAAAAAGGGACTGAAATGGCTTGTTTACATATTAGAATAAATTTAGTTTCCTGCTGCTAAGTGGGAATGAGGGATTGTCCAACAAGAGCATAATTTGTGTTTGTGTCCACCCAGCCTTTGGTTTGTATATACCTGATGTATACCTGTTGTGTGCCTGACCAGTTAGTCCTTACACATTCTTTTTTTCCAGTAAAAGGAAAGAAGACATTCCAAACTTGCCTTGTGTCCAAGTTGCCAGTAAGTCTCAGAGCTGTGATTCAAACCAAATGTAATTCCAACATCTTTCAATTATTCTACTGTACCTCTTTGGGAGTTTACTGAGATTGTAAGCTGTCCAGGTATCTTATTATATTTATGTTGCTATTACAAAATGCCATAGGCTAGGTTATTTATAAATAATGGAAATTTATTTCTCATAGTTCTGAAGGATGGGAAGTCCAAGGTAAAGATTTCAGCTGGTTTGGTGTCTGCTCAGGGCTGCTCTGCTTCCAAGGTGCCCTGTTGCTATGACTTGTGTGAGGATGAATGCTGTGTCTTCATGGAAGAAGGTAAAAGGGAGGACTCTTTTCACCAAGCCCTTTTACAAGAGCAACAGTATCATATTCATACATGTACGATTTTACACGTATAAACACCTCAAAAGAGATGTCATGGAGAGTAATCCCATTGTCATTTGATGAGTTCTGTTTCCTCCAATAATATGGCATGTGGCATGACTTTATCATCTCCTAAAGGCTACATCTCTTACAGCTGCATGGGGGATTTCAACATGAATTCTGCAGAGGACCAAACATTCAAATCCAAGAACCAAGTAAAAGGAAGGAAGAGGGGAGGGAAGAGGAAGTACTGGGGACTGAATTGGAGTAAATTACATTCCAGGTTTTTATACTTATATTAAAATTAACCCCAACATTTTACAACTGTAATACACTAATAAGATTTTTTAATAAAACATGTTTGAGCACCAAAAGCAAATGTACAAAGGACAATGAAATATCAGAGGATCTCTAAGCCATCTCTAGTCTTAGAGGACCAAACTTTGTGCCCAGATACGTTAATGTGGACCATGCATTCTGTTGGTCTGCCAGTGTCCACTGCAGATCAGAGCTGTGCGTTATGCATCCTGTGGAGCATCTGCCTGGAGAAGAACTCAAAAGAAGATCACTGGGAATCAAAACTCAAAGCACAATTTCTATTTTTGACCCAGTTAGAAAGAGGAAGAGAATGGGGTGGGAATATATGGAAATAATCTCAGTTCTGTATAAGCTGTATTTAATATTTAATTTCATGTGAGGAAATGAATTAATATGGAGTTAGAGTTTATTCTCTAATTATTTTTTGTTTCTGCATTTTAAAATCAATAGGATAAGAAGTCATAGGCTTATTTAACTTTGCCTTATCATTCTCTGTTTTTTTCAGAAATGTTTGATAGAAATTTTATTTCAGAAATGTTTGACTATTTTTGTTCTTCTCATTACAATATTTTTTTCATCAAATAAACGTTCATCACTTTCCATTCTCTGAAAGGCACCAGTGTAGTTTGTGCTCTTGTGCTCTGACCTTTGAAATAATTCATAGTTAAACTAGTGAATGCTATTCCCTCATTTTCCAACCTCAAAGCTAGCAAGTAACTGTGACCTATAAGAAATAATGCTAAAAAGCTTATCATTATTACAGAATAATACTCTTTTCTGCAAAGCAACTACACAGTGAACTTCTTGTTCTAGAAAAAGTAAATAATAGAAAAAAAAACCTGATTCCTCTGTGCGAATTTCTGTAGAATCCACAACTTAAGTTACACTTAAATTCAGTCAAAAAGTATTTCATTGATCATGTTGAACATATACCTACTATGTAACAGAGTCATATATTCTCATTACAGAGATTCAAGATGAGCAAATAACTTACAGCCTAGTGATAAACATGTAAACAAATACATTTAAATCCATGTTGGTTATTGAAACAACAAAACCATGTACGCAATAATTGAGGAGAGAGCATCTAATTCTATGGGAATGTCAAAGAAATATCCACAAGGTAAACTTTCCCGATTATAGGTTCACATAGCACCATGACTCTATCCTTTATAGTACTGGTCACAGATGCAGTTCTCCATTTATCCTGTTATCACTTGATGAGTTTCTGTTTCCTCCAATAATATCATTAATATGAAACTTCGACTTGGGCTCAGAGCATGTCTCTTCTTGCCAACCACTAAATTCTCAACACCCAGCATAATGTTGTTTTAGTCATATTTTATTGTTGTTTTGTTGTTGTTGTTGCTGTGATCAGAGGACCTGAGAAAAACAACTTTAGAGGAGGAAAAGTTTGTTTGTTCCTCGTGGTTTTAGAGGTCTTGGTATTAGATGGAGGACTTCATTCTTCTGTGCCCAAGGTGTGGCAGAATATCATGACAGAAGAGTGTGGCAGAGAAAAGCAGCTGGGAATATGGCACCATGAAGTAGAGAGAGAGAACTCCACTCAACAAGGACAAAATACATACCCCAAAGGAACACCCCAATACTCTACTTGCCTACAATTACCAATTAATACACTGATTAGGTTAAGGCTCTCATAATCCAATCATTTCACCTCTAAGCGTTCTTTCATTGTTTTTTACACATGAACTTTGGGATCACCTCACATCTAAACCATAACAAATGTGTACAAAAGCTCTCAATTACTATTTTTTGAACATTATTTAATATTTGTAGAAAACGCATTCCTAAAGGAATATGTTATGATTCCCAAGATGGCAGTGGAAGAGAACAAGGCCAGATCAGAAGGACATTTCAGAAAAAAAAAAAAAATGTGCAGGCAGTATATGCAAATAGATGGAGGCATTTGTGCTTGGTGCCAGGTATAAAAACTGCAGATGGGTTTTGTAGGAGAGTATGATAGAAGGGAAAAGGAAAAAAAAAAGAAATGAGAGATGTGCTAAGCAATTTCAGCTTTTATCTCTTATTTATGTGATTGGGAGCCACTAAAGCATTTTATGCAAATGAGAAACATGACTCAATCTTAAAAAGACTTTTTTTTTTTTGCAGTTCTATGTTCATTAGGATTTTTAGTTTGCAAGGAACAGAAGCTCATTCAAATTATATAAGTAAGAGAGATTTATTCTAAGAATACACATGGAAGTTAGAGCAGTGGCAATGTCAGTAATCAACCAGATAATATGGAGTCAAGCTGGATCTCCCTTGACTTTGCCAAGAGCAGTTTCCTTAACATGATGGGAACAGACACCTAATGAGAATAGAACACATAATTTGTGGGGAAAACATGGAGTTACTGAAAATGAACTATATTTTCAAGAAGCTAGAAAAGATAAGGAGCTTTCTGGGCCAACTTGATGATAAGAATCTGTGCTTTAATAAACTTTCTTTCCAATACACAACAAAACAGGGTGCAAATTAAACACACACACACACACACACACACACACACACACACAAGCACATCCATCAAATATAAGGTAGATATGGGTTTTGCAAAGTTTCAGCAAAACGCTCAGCAGTGCAGGATCACAAGTCAGTCATAGCAGTCCTCTCATAGTCAAGGAGGACTTCAGCTTCAAGTACTGTGTGGAGACTTGGATCTGGTGTGTCTCTCTAACAAGCAAAAGGAAGTAGGTGAAACATAAGACCTATTGCTTGCTAAATAAAGCTAATGGTACACAGAAATCATGGGTCTATGGAGGCATGGTGGGAGGGGTGTTTCTCCAAAACTGAATCAAGCTGCCTTCTGTCTTCAGCTTGGATTCCTCATATTCCCAGCCATCCCACGGGGGCTGTAACTTCAAACTGTGATTACAAAACCTAGTACTCTCTTGAAGACCTAAAGTATGTAGAAGGAACATTGAATTCCCTATACGGAGAGGGGTAAGGGCGGGCAGGAGGGGGCAATGTGTTCTTGTGCAATTGGAAGGGACACGTATGTGTGTGCATGTGTGAGAGAAAAAGAAATAGACAAAAACAGAGAGGCAGATGGAGAGAAGGAGGGGGAAAGAGAATAAACCAAATAAACCATTATACAAAAATTCCAAAACATATCAAGAATATCTGATGCTAAAAACCCAAATCAATAAAATCAACAATCAGCTAATGGAGCTTTTCCATATGGCATTTATTTTTAACAGTCCAATAAGGCCAGCCATTATGGCACATTCCCATAATCCCAGAAAGTTGGGAGGTTGAGGCAGGAGGATCATAAATTCAAGGACAGCCTGGGCAACTTAACCAGATCTTATCCTAAAATAAAAAGGAGTGGGGGGACTAAGATGTGGCTCAGTGGTAGGGGGCTTCTGGGTTCAATCCTCAGTCCCTTAAAAAAAAATTCTGAGAAAGACTTAAAAATATCAAGGATATGAAATAAATTCTTGATGACATATTTTTATGTAAATGGGCAGAAAAATTACTGAGCAAAAATAAACATAAACATAAGATCAAAGATGATAGAGAGATTCATAGATAGATGATGGATGTGTGTATAAATATGATAATTAGGAATTGTAGAAAAAAAATTTAAAACTGTTAATGAATTTGAAAATGCAAAGGAAGGGACAATTTCAGGACAAAACAGAGTCAAAAAATAAATTTAGTGAGCTAAAACACAAAATCAAAAGTGCTAACATGAGGAAACAGAGATAAATAGGGAAACATAGGTAAGAAACCAGACTGTGAATCTCCAGCATTTAAAACACCAGAGGTCTTGAAAGAAAACTATTTTACATTTTCACAGGATGTTGTTTCAGTACTCATGTCCAAGACTCCTCTGAATATAAAATAATTATTGCCACATCAGTAACTGCTATTTAGTGACTTGCCTTTCAAGAAATTTATTGGAAGATGTAATTAAGTAAGAGGCTTCACAAGGCAATATATTTCTGAGAAGTTGTAGCATGCTACAAAAGGCAACAAAGGTCAAATACCAATAGTTTTATCCTCAAATGAACTGCAACAACTTCCCTGAAATGCACTCCCTGGAATTTGCAGTTGTTATGAAATGGAATTTATAGTTAAAGGAAGAAGCTAATAGTGTATACTGGACTAGAATGAAAATCACAGAACTTTAGCTTATTTTAAGTATAAATAAATTCAAAGAAATGAGCAAAGAGAATTAATATTTTTTGATAGTTTAGGTGGTATATTAGACAATTTTTCTTTTAGCATTGAAATTAGAACTCACAATGGCACAATGAAGAAGTTTCATTAAATAGGTAGGAGATTTCTGATTTTAAAATATAGTAGCAATGTTTACAGTAAATAGGTTTATGAAAAGTGGTCATGGGTTTAGAAACATCTTCCTCTGTCGGTTTGTCTACTGATTTTATGGTTTAAAAATTTATTTGTTTTATAGCATTCACTTACAGACTAAAATGGCAGAATGACATTGGATCATGGAACCTGATTCTCAAAATCCTTAATGAAATGAGTAAAAATGATAATTGTCCACCTGAAATACACGATTAGCACTTAAAGGAAGGGGCATAATCTCGTGTGTATGGAGGAAGGGCAGTAACCTCTGAAAAGTGAAGCCAGAGAAGGAGAAAAGAGCTCAGGAATTAAAGAGCAACTACCCACAAAAGTAGTTTCAGAGGAAGACAATGAATGGGGAACATTCAGAAAATACAAAAGTATTACCAAATATCACTAAATATTTTGCCTGTTCACTCTGTCATTTAATTTCCTAATAAATGACCCTTGTACTCTGTTCCAAGAGCTGCTCATTCAACCTGGAGAATGCCAATCTAAAGAAGTTAATTTGGGGAAAAAATTACTTCTTTAAAAATCAAGTATTTATATTCTCTGTAAAAAATGTGTAACATAAAAATAAATCAAAAGAAAAATTTCAAAATTAAAAAAAAAAAGTGGTCATGGGATTTAGAAGAGCAAATACTTCCAATAGCCTGATGGCTGAATTTATCAAAGGACTGTGATACCACTCAGAATATAGCCAGCTATGTATGTATCATCCAGCCTCAGGGTGATTAAAACCCCCCAGTTACCCTGTTAGTTTATCCACTTTCTCTATAGATACTATCTGCTCCCCATTATGATGACTCAGTAGACCTTGTTTCTGTTTCTACATATCCTTAATTAGAATCCAAATATCATTCTCTACAGGTCTTAAACTGAAATTCAAGGGAAAAGTAAAGTGTAGTTTAAAACTACTAAAAAGAGATCTGAGGGTTAAGTATGAAGCTCAGTGGTAATGACTTTACTGAGCAAAGCTCTGAGTTTGCTCCCTAGCACTAAAGAAAGAGACAGAGAGAAAGAGCAAGAGTGAGAGCGAGAGAGAGAGAGAGAGAGATTACCCTGGAGTTCTGAAATCAGAGTCAGAAAATTCTGTATGATTCTGCTTTTAAGCATTATTCTACTCACTATGAAATTAGTACGTTAATATGTATGGGAAAGAGTACTTGGACACATAGATGCAACTTTTAAAAATTGGTATAAGGTAAGATCACAATTTATAGTCGCATCTTCACTTTTTATTACAAGTTTTTTTTTTTTTTTTTTTTTTTTTTTGGTATTCTCACCCAAACATCACCTAGCCTAATGGATGTATGCTATGATTTTGGATACTACACATATTACTGATCAACTTTTGAACTGACATAGACCTATTGGTGCTAGCCAGAGTGTGAAGAGCATGGGGCACACTATTGCTAGTAGCAACTATCTAACTGGGCTATTAACAAAGTTCTGGATGGTTTTAGATGTTATTCTGAAGTCTCCAGTACTAGTTTATAGTTTTTCTAGTTCACTGATTTATCTACAAAGACACAATTGGTGGTAGGCTTGCTCAGCTCCAGTTTTACCTTTTGGAACAGTCTAAAGAGTGCAAATGGTTCATAGTTTGCAATTTGCATAGACATAATAATTTACAATTAAACATTGTTACTATAGGACAGCTCTCTTTAAAAAAAAAAAAAACAACATAAAACCTATTAATGTAGTGAGCCTCATGAATGAAAGAATATCTCTTGCCAAGTTTGGCACCCACTCCAAATCAATGTATCTGAGCTTTGAAGGCAAGATAAAACATTTGGAATTTTGTGATCATTTACCCATGATGAAGACTAACTTCCTCTTTGGGAGTAGAAAATTAATATTAAATCTAATTTGAAAATCCCCAAAGATTTTTCAAACACTACAAGTCTTCAAATCAAAAACTGGAAGAACAAACATAAATATACCAAAACATGTGGAATTCATTTCCTTTAAAATGCACATTTTTTTTTGAAGTTCAGGACAAGGGCATTTGAAAAATGCTAAGAGTTGTATTGAGCCCAAAACATGCACCTTATGGAATTGTAGAAAGCAGTTCTTGGTTTCCTATGGGCACACAACATTGCGATTGTACCTCATTGCCTATAAGACATACATTAAGGAATGGAGGTAATTTGAAAACCCTTAAAAACCTAGGGTATGGTCATTAGTATAAAAAAATCCCCAAATATTTACATAAATTCTGAAGGACAACTCCCCAGGAGGAAAACTAGTATATCAGAATGGTATTGTGATCCTTTAACTCTCAGTCACCTTCCTCTGTAATCAGCAGCTGCATTCTCCAGTAAAGGTGACTAAAATGATATAAAGTGTCCCCCATTCTGCAGGGCCCAATAGAATAGCCACTAATCACATATGGCTATTGAGCAATTTAAATATGACTGAGACTGAGGGAGTGAATTTTTATTTTATTTAATTTTATATTTAATTGAAACTAAATATCTACATGTGGCTCATGACTACTATAGTATACAGTGCAGCTCTTCATCTTCAGAATGTGAATAAACCCCTAAGTGAATAACAAGTACTCCTTGAATAAATCTCAATACAACAATAATAAATTCCTAACATTTGCTCAGCACCTAGAACTTTACCTGATTATTTCTCATTGAACCAATTCCTACCATTATCCATGCTTGCATGTTGGCATACTTAGACTGGGTAAGATCATATATATATGAGCCTTGAAGGCACCAGGTACCAGGTACCAGGGATTGAACCCAGGGATGCTCAACCACTAGCCACATCCCCAGCCTTTTTAAAAATATTTTTGAGACAGGTCCTTGTTGAGTTGCTTAGGGCCTCACTAAGTTGCTGAGGCTGGCTTTGAACTTGCCTCAGCTTCCCAAGCTGCTGGGATTACAGGTGAGCATCACCACACCCGGCAGATTCTATTTTCACTTTCAGAAGGAAGGACTTTAGAGATAAGTATGAGGATAAGCACTGGACCCAGGAGGTATGGGTGATCAGATGAACAACCACATGTAAGGAGCACAGAGCAGAAAATCTTATGGGTCATATGAGGATGGTGTGAGCCTATGTGTTAACAGTCCTTTGGTAAGATATCAGTTTGTAGGTGACCTTGATGTGGGGCCTAGCCCACACTCTACTGGTCTTGGCATCTTTTGAAGTGGAGCATAGAAAATAGGCTATTAAAAAAACTCCCAGGAGTACTGTTGGGATTGGGATAGGAATATTTGCAAATGAGGAAGAGCTTAGATTTGGGGACTTTAGATTTAAACTTGATAATTCTCCTTCTCTCACACTCTAGATCTAATCTCTTCAACAAAGACTGTCAGCTCTACCCATACTTCACCTCCTGCATATTGATCTGAACCTCTATTGTGCTACACTAGGATTTTTACTATTGCTTCCTCACTGCTCTATATGTCAGTTCTTGCCACATTATAGTCTAATTTTAAATGAGCAGAGAATGGCCATAATCCCGGTAAATCAGGAGGCTGAGTCAGGAGGCTCACCAAGTTTAAGGCCAGCCTGGGCAACTTAGTGAGATCTTGTGTCATAATAAAAGAAAGAGGATCACGAATGTACCTCAGTAGTAGAGCACACCTGGGTTCAAACCCTAGTACCACCACCACCAAAAAAAAAAAAAAAAAGGAAAAGAAGATCCTTTAAAAATAGTCAGATGATGCCACTTTTTTTCCCCTATATTCTCCACTGGTTTCCATCTCTGAATAAAATACAAATCCTCCAAATAGCCTTTAAGTCTCTATATGATCTACCTCATCTCCTTTCACTCTCTGCCACCATTACTCCATCTCAAATAGGTAGGTGTCCTGAACATTCCAGGAATGCTCCTGTTTTAGGGTCCTTCCCCTGTAATTTACCCAGTTAGCTACCTACATAGATCTTGTTATGGACTGAATGTTTGTGTCCCACCAGCAAATTCTCATGTTTAAAACCTAATTATCAATCATGGTGATTGGAGGTAATTGTAACTCAGGTATTTGGAAGATGATAAGGGTTAGAAAACTCATGTCATGGTGAGTTTCTCCTAAGGAGATTAGAATCCATATGAAAAGAGGTAGAGAGAGGTGATGGGAGGGGAGGGGAGGGGAGGGGAGGAAGGGCAGCAGAATACAACAGACACTGTATTGCTATATGTATAAGTGTGCCTGTATAACCAATGTGATCCTGCAAACTGTACACGTGGAAAAATAAGAATTCATACCCTATTTGAATCAAATGTATGATATGTCAAGATCATTGTATTGTACTGAGCAACCAATAAAAACAAAAAAGAGGTAGAGACACAAGACCCCTGTCTCCCTATGTTCTCTACTATATAAGGATACAACCAGAAGACAGTGGTTTGCAAACAGGAAGAGAACATTCACCAGAAAGATATGCTGGCTCCTCGGTCTTGAAATCTCAGCTTCCAAAACTATGAGGAATCAATGTTGCTAAATCACCCAGTGAATGGCCCAAGGTAACAAAGATAGATATACCCATGTTTATTTATCTTCACAGTAAGTATTCAGTGATTATCCTATCTTAAATCTCTCCACCCTACAAACTCTTTTCTCTTTGTGCCTTATTTTCTACATAAAATTTACCATAAACAATTTTTCTCATATTTTTCATATTTTTTTCAGCTTTCTATTTCTGTCCATTAAAATATAAACTTCAGTAAGATGGAAATTTTATTTTTTTTCATTACTGTGTCTCCAGTGTAAAATTTCTTAATTCATAATAGACACTAAAATAAAAGAATGTAGAAGAATAGGAAGCTTTCTGTATGGAGACTTGATTAAAGTTACATTTGATAAATCCCTAAAAGTTGATTGTGTGAACAAAGTTTTATGCATTTAAACTATTTTGTGTGTCCCCAATTGTTGTTTCCTCAATTCCAATTAACAAAAAATAGCTCAGAGCCATATTTTGTTTTGAAGAGAATTCCTCTTAAAATTTCTCCAACTAAGAGAACATGGATCTTTCTTGGCCACACTTTAAAAATGTAGAAGCATGGAGCTGAGGTTGTGGCTCAGCAGTAGAGCGCTCGCCACACATGTGAGAGGCACTGAGTTCAATCCTTAGCACTACATAAAAATAAATAAATAAAATAAAGGTGTTGTTTCGAACTACAACAACAAATATATATAATATATATGTGTATATACATTATATATATATATATTAGATATTATATATATTGTATATATATTAGAAGCATGAAATATTGTATCTGGAAGGGACCTTGGGGAACATGTATTCTAACAGGAGTCCTTAAATTATGTTCCCATAATTTCCATTATAAAAAACTTTTTTGCAGTTTTCAGAAACCAAAGCTAATAAAGAATTTCCAATTAAACCTTTCCTTTTATGATTTTGGTGTTGTAATCATTATCAATATCAACTATCAATAGACAAGAAGCTGGGCATGTAGCTCAGTGGTAGAGCACTTTCCTGGCATGCATAAAGCCTTGGGTTTGATCCCCAGCACTGAAAAAAAAATCAAGAAACAAGAAACAAACAGAAACAGAAAACCAGTAGTGTCTATTGCAAGAGCTGGATTTAGCATAAACATGTGTAAATGGTTGTGATAATATTTTGCCTATATCTAATTATATTTTCTACTAGTGCAGTCTTTCCTACTTTATCTGATAAGTGAAAGACAATGTGTATTTGGTATTTTACTTAAAAATGTATAATATCTGGAAAATAGAATTCTAATTGCAAGTTCTCTAATGTCTGGCCCCTTAATCTCAAATGCAGCAAGTTGTACTCAGCAAGTTGTTATACCCAAGGGAAATGACTTTCCCAAAAGCACACAGTTAATGACAAAAAAGGATCACTTGACAAAGCCTTATCTGCTTACCTTCTTTTTCCTTATTTTAATGTCAAAGTTTTGATATGTATTTTCAAGTTCCCACATTGGCTTTATTATGTGAGAAGGACCTGCTCAGAAATCAGTGGGTTGAGTGGAAGTGAAACTTCCTGGCACTCAACTCCCTTTCTCTCTCTCTACAAACAAACCCATTTTTCTAATCTTTATGATTAGAAACCTTTAGAAGAGATCTTTAGAGAAACAGAACAAAGAGAGAGAGAGGGGGTCAGGCAGATATAAATAGTACTATATCTTTATATATAAAAGGTCAGATTTAAGAGATGTGCTCATGCCATTATGGAGGCAGACAAGTCCCAGGATCTACACTCAGCAAGCTAGAGTTCTAGAAGAGCCAACAGCATAGTTCCCAACTGAAAGCCAGCGAGTTCCAGACCCAAGAAGAATTGATGCTTCAGTTTGAGTTTGAGAGCAGGAAAAATCCCTGATGTACTGGCTCAAAGGGAGTCAGACAGGAGTTCATCCTTACCCATCCTTTTTGCTCTCTTCAGGCCTTCAAGGGATTGGATAAGGCCCACCCATGTTGGAAGAGCGCATCCGCTTTATTCAGTCTACTCATTTAAGTTAATCTCATCCACAAACATCCTAACAGATACAACCAGAACCATGTTTGAACAAATAACTGGGCCTCCCATGGCCCAGAAAAGTTGATATATAAAATGAACCATCACACTGTGTAATCATAAAACATTTTTTTAAGGAGAAAAAGTCATAAAATGACCAAAAAGTATTAAAAGGGAGATTATTATTTCATCTTCTTCTGGCCGTGGTCACAGACAGAGACCTCTGGGCTGTTTCAAGCCCTCTACCACGTTTTCCTTAAAGAATTTCCACTGAAGAATTTGGAGAAGCGTGGAGTGGAGGAAAGCCAGCATATTTAAATTAGATGGTTGCCAATTTTTAAATATTATCAAGTTCTGATTTCTTTTTAAAACACTGGAAGATTTTACAACACTAAACCACATTCTTAAAGGGCAAAAGTCAGCAGGATGGAGTAATGACTTCAGTTTACTGCCTACCCCAGTTCTCTTCCCCCTTTCACCTGCAAATGTTAGTTTCATATATTATCTAATTTGATCTGCCTTTTACACTCTTAATTTATTATAGTTAATTTTTTTTTCTGTTCCCATGTCACAATCAATATTAGGGGGTAATTTAAATTAAGGTGATAATAAATTTAAAGAAAATTTTAGAAAAATCACATTTATTTTGTGGAAATAAATATACCTGTATGTTTTAATGTTTATATGACAGGTTATCTATGTGGAAACAAAGGTGTATTTTTTGACACATGAGCCCCTGGCCTTATTTGAGTTCTTGATACCTATCTTGTAGTCACAACTACTAATTAGCTTTACAGATAGTAACTGAAAGCCACTGGCTTCCTCTTGGCTTTTTCTTCTAAAGAGGATTACTAAAACATCCAACCCCTAGGAGACATATGTGTCATGCCTAAAGTTTCTGGAACTTCCTTGTTCACCACCTACCCACCTCACAATTGCACACAAAAACCCATAAACTATGTGTCCAACCTAAGTGAAACAACCCTAAGCTGTTCCTTGCTGAGGAGTGGTCATCCATTGTGACATTGTTGAGCATTTGAGCCCAGGGCACTGCCCTTTGGAGGCCATGAGTGAGCAGGTCACCTGGCTTTTCTCTAAGATACCTCGATTTGCTCCTTTTTGAATTTATGGTATTGTAAAATAATATGATTTTATTCACAAGATTTTAATTTTATGAAATTCTCTAAATAATAAAGATACAGAGGAGAAAGTAAGAAAGAAGCACAGAAAAGAATGAAATGTGATCACGTGGTCATTAAAAAATTATGATGGGTTAATATTTCTTAAAGTAGCCTATATATATATAATCATTATTTGTTCATTCTTTTGCAGAATTTATATGTATATGTGTATTAACACAAGTTAAATTATGTTATTATAATTTTTAAAAACCTTATGTATTTATTTACACTTTAGGAAACTGTCTATATTGAAAGACTTATACCTAGGTCACCACCATGTGTTTTACAACAATGACAACATGAACAAAATCCACAAGGGTGGGCTATGTATTTCATTCATAGAATTGGTAAAATAGAACCCAATAAATAGCCAAAACATCCCAAAGTAATCCAAATGTTGTTTAGTAAATTTCTTAAATATAAAAAGTTTTCTTTCAACTGACCCAGGGCTATTAAGTGATATATTTTGATCAAGGAAGGAGAAGACACTGTTTGCATTTAAACAGAGACTAATTAAAAATTTTTTTTTAGTTTAAAAATTTAAAGACTAAAAATTTTTGAGTACTCAATCCAATTCTAAATTAAGGTTAACATCATCAAAGATAATTTTCACATTTATTTTGGTAATTTCTGCCAGGTGTTTGGCCACAGAGCTGAATATTTCACTTGGTTTAAGACTGATAAACATTTCCTAAATTCCAGGACTACCAGATTTCAGACTATATATATAATCTTTTTGACGATCTAGAAAGACCTTGAGGTTTTTATTCCAAGGGTTTCAACCAAAACTTAAAGTATGTTTTATATATCTTATGACTTGGGGTTTTCTTTTGAAATGGGACCTTCATTTACAACAATATATCTGCAAATCTGAGCCATCTATGAATCTGCTTAACTCAAGATAAGTTCAGAAAAGGAAGCAAGTACCCACTTACTCAACCCACAAGTCTGGTTTGAATCTGAATATTTCACTTCCTTAAAGTAAATTGAGCTGTCCTTGTTTATTTTCCCCCCTTAATTTTAAAATCAATCTGTGACATTCTTTCTTTTATTAGTAAGAAGCAAGAATTACGTTTTCTGAGGAATTTGACAAATTAGGCCTTAAAATTTCCTGAACCACAAAAATTTCTTGATATCAAAAGATATTTTAAATTCTTTTCAACCTAATTTTACCTCCCATCAAAGTAACAACACAAAAATTGTCAAATTGTCAACACTTTACTTGAAATTCCTACATAAACTTGTAAGATATAGTCATGAACAGGAAAATAAATGTGTAGTGTTGATAATTTCCTATGTCATATTGTAATACAAACCAACGTAGAAAATTCAGAAAAATTTGTCTGATGAATTTGAACACTAGGTACACGAACATTGTATGGAACATAAATAACTTTTTGAAAGCTTCTTTGGTTTTTTATCATAGTGCTTTGTCTGTAGAAAGCCAAATCACTTTTTCAAAGTTTGAGTAAACTCCTGAGCTTTCTTGCTGGCAATTCTTATTTTGCTTAATTGTTCTTAAAACATTGTTGTGTTTCCAACTGTACTGGGAGTCAGGTGGCCAGAGCTGAGTCACCTTAGAATATTTCTTTACAACCTCTAGCTCTCTTATTTTCTCCAGGCTTATGTGGACTAGTTTCCTGAATACTGAAGCTTTCGTTCGCTGTAATATAGTCTCACCTACCTACCTCACCTGAAATAGAAGCAATAGACAAAGCTATTGCCTCATATGCCAATAATTTCCTAGGACCTATACAAGCCAGTTTGTAAAATCATAAACAATGTAAAAAAAGGAAATATTAATATAACTTTGTCTCTCCCCAATCCCTATTTGATTCATGACTGAAGTGAAAGTTGGCAGAAACACTATTTTAAAGCCAGTTCAGCTAATAGATTGCCACATGTGAACCAGGAATCCTACTCTCTTTCTCTCTGGGTATCTTTTCTGACTCATGATGTGGGTCACTATTCACAACTGAGTTAAAATGTAAGAATATATCTTCTGTGTTGGATCCTTACTTAGTCTTTACTTTTTAAATTCTCTCTACCTTAAATCCTGGTGTTTTGATTCTCATATCTGTTGCTGTTTTCTATTCTGGTCTTTACAATTCCTCGGGTTACCCTAACTACTGGACCGTACTCCAGGGATGTGGTTTATAATTCCTATGAACCATGATCTCTTCTTGAGTCTTCATGGAGAAAATGATATTGGAAATGTGTCTTAAAGGATGATTAAGATTCTAATAATTAAAGATATGGCAAATATAGGTTAACATTTTGTTTTTCAAGATCCTTCAAATATGCAGGGCTTCTGGGATTCCAGCAAGTGGCCTTACATATTACCATATGGCTTATTTTGTTAGCCACAGAGAAGATATCTGTCTAGATTCCTAGGGGGGTTTTGTTGGCATTAATTCAAAATATGAATTACAATGCTTATTTGTTAAAGAGGACTTGTTATGCCTGATTCAATGAGACTATTATCAAATATGACACTCCAGACATTTCAAGAAATTTTGTTGCATGATCAGTGTGTTCAGTTTTCTTCAGGAATAAAAGGAGAACAACTTTTATTTTGCCTATGCAAATGAAAACATTTTATTAATATTACAGAGAGCAGGAAATAAAGGGAACAAGAAAAGTTCACATTTGTCTTTTCTAATTCTGATGGTCAGTGAGAACAACGACCTTTAAGGAATTGTTCTATTAAATTAATGGTTAAGGAAAGATTTAGAATAAAGATAAATAATGTTCAGCTCAGTTCTGATTTTCTCCATCATTTAGAGATGGTCTTCTCAGATTTCAGCTGAAAGGTTTTGCTTCTGAGAAGTTTTGATGATTTCCCTAGACTGGGTTAAGTGTCCATCATATATGCTTTTATTGCACTCTGATTACTCCTGATTAGGTACATAAAATGTTCATTGTTCACTATAACATCAACTGGAAAGGACCCAAGTGTCCAATAGAAGAGGACATGATAAAACTATGCAATGAAATGAAATAATGAAAAATTACGGTGTCATCTTAAAGTCACTAGCATGAAAACATGATCATAAGTAAACATTGCATAGAGAAATTACATAATGAAAAAAATGGATAAAAAAAACATAGCACACCTAGTGTGATCATAGTTTTATAAATATACAGGTGCGCATAAAAATAAGTTACTAATAGAGGTCATCACTAGAGGCTATTTTAATTTTAATTCCCTGATTAATTATCATACTTATATTGAACATGTTTCTTTCCCTTTAACAGGAAAAATAAAGGTTACTAATGTAAGCAATATTTTTAATTTGAACAATGAAATATGATTCACTCAACTAGGGACAGAAAGATGCTTTACTCCCTTAGCACTTCAGATGGAGCATAGACGATTGTTTTTTTATTTGTTTGTTTTTGTTCTTGTACAATAACATAATACCTTTGTCTTATTATTTATTTGTGTGTGGTGCTGAAGATCGAACCCAGCGCCTCACACATATGAGGCAAGTGCTCCACCACTAAGCCATAACTCCAGCCCACAGCATAGAGATTTAAATTGGAATTTCTCAAGATTTGTTTTTTCTGCTTCAGATAATGAAATGTCTTTTTTTTTCCTGGAAAATACTAGATTAAGGGAATCATTATAAATGACAATTTAAAACTAAACCTGGTTCTCAAAATACTAATGAATTCCACATTCCATTTCCAAAGGCCAAACAGATTATTTTTTCTACTTGGACACCACATAAGTGTTGTGGATTCTTCTGGCATGGTGCTGAATTCTGAACATAACCCCAATTCACCTGGATAGATTTTTGATTTGTTTTTATTGTTTTTTTTCCTTATAAGTTCAGTTTATGTTTCATAAACTAGAAATTAGAAAATATTGGTTCATAGATTTTCCTACTTGAGTTTTAGGCATTCCATTTAGTGACAAACTTACTGCTATAACAACAGGTCTTCCCTGGCTGTCCAAGTGATGACCACCGGTCACTCTATTGTAATTATCTGGGTGATATTTATTCATGTAATATATGTATTCCTATAAGATATTTTTTTCATTTATTCATTTATTGTTTCCTCCCAATGTAAAAATAAGCTTTATGAGGACAGGGACTTTTTCTATCTTATTTAGTCCCTGAGAATAGCTTTAGATATAGTTCATGCTCAATAAATTCTGAAGAATGAATGAATGAATATGTATACCAACTCTCCTACCTGAGAGTAGTAGTCACTTAATTAGCAGTATAGGGTTCAACATATGCAGCACATGAGGATAAGTAATATTTCTCTACCTAATCCTTCCATATCCTTGTGGACTCACAAGTCAATGCCAACAAAGGAATAAACTTTTTCTGAGAAATTGTCCAAGAACCAGAACTCCACTCTAACATGGACAACAGTAGATATATTCATCAACAGGTGGTAAATATTGATTCCAAAATCAATATTCAATAAATTACAATATACTATGATTTGAAAAGCTACAGGGTAAAATATTTTATTGCATTCCCCTGAAGCCATTTCCACTGCCAAAAAGTTCCAGTGTTACAATCACAGCTCATTGGAGCATAAGCTATGTTAGGAGACCTGGATTAAATGAGGAAGGATTATGGGTCTTAATTTAGATTCATAGATAATTATTAAATGTGCACCTAAACTGTGAATATGCATTTATAAGAATAAAGCTTTCCTTGGTGTGTATTAAACTTTAATTGCTATACCTGAAAAGTTTTATAACAAAGTCTTAAATTATCTTTTCTCATTTGACCTTAGTACTTTCTATCTATTAAAAGTCATTTGATTTCCTGTAAATGTAACTATCAAGTGATCCAAATAATAAGCAACACATTCAGTGGCTGCCAGCTATTTAGTATCACACTGCATTTCAACAAAAGCCATTTCCTGTGTGACAGGAAAATGGGTGGAGGACCTTGTATATCAAACTTCCAGAAATCCTTGTTTACAAGGCTGTTTTTGTGTCACAGTGTGACTGTTCAAAACTTTTTCAGAGGTCATGGTTTTAACTGAGGAATGTTATCTTCAAAAAACACATTGATAATTTGTTTATATGTGTGTGTATAAGTATATATAAAATATCTACATATATATGTAAAACCAAATATCTAACATATACACAGAAGTATGAAAAAACCTTTTTTAAGTTAAAGGAAAATTTTAATATTAAGTGATAAATATTTTATGGCAGCTGTATAAAACTTCATATAAGTATTCCATAAGTATGTATTATTTACTGAATCAGGAAATAAAAGCACAAGCTTTCCTTATACTCTCTACTCTCCAAGTTCTGAAGACATTTTGCAGGTTCCTTAACAACAGAATTTGCATGTCCTAATGATAAGCGGATTTAAGATTTATCAATTAACAGATGATAGATTTAGCAGTTTTAAATTACAGTTGCAAACTACATTTTAAAAAAGAACTTCTGCTTCGAGGCTTTCTCTGGCAAGAGGACACCTCTGCCCTGCCCCTGTCCTTGCAGTCCAGCTCTTTATCAGCCTCACCCACATGCAGTCAAAGCACAGATTTGTATTCCTCCTGACCCCAGATACTTCACAATTGAAACCAAAGTCGTAGATTCCTATTCCCTTAAGTGAACAATACATAGCCTCTCTGGTTCAGCTACAGAATGTTTTCCTATGTCCCTTCCTTTGGTAGAACAAACCTCCACCTACCTCTATGGACTCAGTGACTAGACTAAGTGACCAGACCTCCCTTAACACACCCCCTTCTTATTCTCTAAGTGACCAGACCTCCCTTAACACACCCCCTTCTTATTCTCTAAGTCCCTACCCTACCCCTACCCTAAGAATTAAGAGAGTCTCATAGTTTGTGTCAATTAATGAGCCAATGAAAATCTGTATTTAACAACATGAGGATTTTATATATGATCCTTCTATATATAAATTTTGACAGACAAGATAATTAGGAGGACACTCTGCCATGAAGCAGCAGAATTTTAAGGGCTGCTTGATCAATGGTAAAACAATTAAATGTCCATATTTCCTTTATTTATAAGTTTGAAATCTTTCTAAGCATTCTTGTATTGATTTTTTCCTCTTCAATTGTATCATTATATTTTTGATTAAAATGAAAAAAATTAGAATTTTTTTTTAAAAAAATTAGCAATAGTGATCATAATATTGGTCTTAAAATTTGAAAGTATTCAATTCAATTCTGCTAAGTGAATAACATTGGATCAATGGAGTTATTCAGTAGAATATAGCAGTTAATTCCAATGTGTTGGCCACACATTTTTTCCTTCCTGAAGCCGTAAATTTAAAAAACTTTCAAAACATGAGAAAATCAGACATATTAATAACATTAAGTTATCTTCATGTCAGTCCATGTTTATATGATACCAAAAAGATGCATTCTTAGGGACTGCTCAGTGCATTTTTGCAAGATGGTTTCTTTCTTAAAATGAGAACCAAAGCCCTAAACAAGAATAACACAAAAAAGTTCATTTAAAAAATGTACTGAAGAACGTATATGGTCTGAACCAGTATTTACTAAGATCAGATGCTGAATTTTGTTTTAAAAAACAAGTTTATTTTATAGAAATATTTCTATAGAAACATCATATTTCGGTCTTGAACAAAGAGCCCTTCTAGCCTGGTGACTGCTCATCTAACTGGAATATGTATGGCAGCATTATGAGCAAAACCAGTGCCTCTGGTGTCTCTAGCCTGCTGTTCCAAGCCACAAGAGGTGGGTCAGTATGATAACCAAAGTCCTGCTTTATTTAAAGTTCATTGGCAGAGAGAGCTGAGACCCACCAGAGGTTAAGAGTCATCCTGGGGCTCTTTAGTTTCAGGAATGTGAATCCATATTTAGTTCTGTGTAAGAATTCCCAGGAGCTCTCCTCCAAAATGATTTCTGCCCTGGCTTTGACTCATCCTGGTCATTAACTCCAGATTGTGGATAAACTGAACTCCCAACCATCACTACCGATAATCTGAGGTTAGGGTTTGAGAGCAGGGCAGAGGAAGGCCTTGCCCGCTTTCTTCTGGTGCCCACAGGATGGTGCATTGCCCACCCACTTAGGAAGCAATACCCACTTATGTAAGTAAACAAAGTCCTGAGAGGTCAGTTCACTTGGTACCTTAGGCAGAAAATCAGCAAACTAGGAAAATAAAGCATTGGCCATGGGGGTTAGTTAGCCTCTGCTTGCTGCCATGCCCCCCATGTCCATTCTCTGTCCTTTCCACCCTGGTCTGTGTTGCAGAGGAGATTGGCTTTTATGAATGGTGTCACCCACGTTAAGACAGTGGGAGACACTGCATGTTATTAGAGAGCACACAACAAAAGAAGAAATCAGATATTTCATTTGCCCTCCTAGCTCCTCTCATGCTAGGCTTGTCCCTCACCCCACCTTACTGGCTGCTTGTTTCTTCAAGGACATCTACTGGATATCCACTCCCTCCCGAGGCTCCACCTATCAGTAGTAATACTCTCTGCCTCCTTTTACCATGATGCCTGGGTGTAGGAACAGTTCCTGATACAACATGCCTTGAGGGTTCCCTCTGCTGTGTCCCACCTCTGTAAAAATATCTTTGTTGACTATCACATAAAATCCCAGCTGGTTATAACTTCTAATACCTGCTGGGACAAGACTGACAGAGTGAAGGTTAATACATGTGTTACAGATCTTGGGTCTTCCAAGAAACTGAGGCAGTGAGAAGATCCACCCCCACTTTAAACCCTGATTCTTGCCATCAAAGAAGGATTTCACATGTCGCACAGAGTAACAGGAATAAGTTTATTGAGGAGATAGGACAAATGAAAGGGGACACTCAATGGAGAGAGTGGGTCCTCTCAGAGAGAAGAGGAACAACATGCCTCTCCTGCACTCCAGTTTTATTGGGGATTCTAGAGAAGTTTCCACAGAGTCTCGCCCTTGTCCACCTCTTGACTTATGACTGATAGCAAGATGACATCAGACTTGCAAGTATCTATTGTTGTAACAATTCTAGGTCACCTTGGCCCATGCTGATCAGTTCTACTGGATTCTTAACCATTGTACATTCTACAGATTTTATTCCTAGAGGAATTATCCTTATCTTCCTGAGTTTCAGGATCTGGTCACAAAAGTCTACTCAGTTTACCTTCAGGGACATTATCTTGGGTCTGCATTTCTCCTGCAGATAACAAGTAGTTTGCTGAGGAATGTGACATATCCTGTCCACTTAGGTTAGGCACAGCTGCAGGTAAATTGCTTCTTGGAAAAGAAATCATGTGGGGTTCAGCACAGTGGACCCATTTTATAGAATGTTCGTGTTCCCACCATCCCCATATGTCTGTCCCCTAACACATGCATAAGTACACATTTAAATATGTTCATGTATATATGACCAAAGAGACCACTTTCCTAGTAAGATAACTTTGTTCTCTGCAGAAAAAAAAAATGAAAACCAAAAACTGCAGAAACCTTCCAGTGAAGAAGATGAGAAGGGGAAGGACTGAAGGGGAGAGTAGATAGAGACAAATTTTTCTACACCTCACTATAGGATTTTATCCTCTGATATTCAGTGTATGTTTACCAAACCTATTCCTCTTCAAATAAGGCAGTTGGTTATGTTTTCTCATTAAAGGGATTTAACTCTCAAGTCCCTAATTTAGATTTTTCATATTAAATTAAGGTATATTTGGTTAATAAGATCAGAAGGTCAACTTCCAATATACTTTGTTCCAAATAAGAAGTTTGCAACCTGCCCATAATATGCTATTTTTTAAAATTGTGCACCTATGTAGGAATGTTTTCTGATGCTTTAAACAACACTCTTACCTAAAAGAAAGAATAATATGTGTGGCACACCTGCAGGCATCAACTTCAAACCACCTTATAAAATTAATAAAAACAACATGGACAAGTGTTTAAGAAATGTTAGCATTTTGTAAAAAAAAAAAAAAAAAACAAGTTCTTTTATTTATTGTTATTGGAAACCATATCATTTCAAGGTTTATTTTCCAACTGAATGTATCCCAAAGTTTGCTTTGTTTTATAAAGAATTTTGAGATGAATAATCAGTTCCCACATTACCAGAGAGCACCAAAACACATCACTGTGGCTGCTATTGTCATTTCTTGAGGTTTTCAAATGCCACTTTTCATTCCAAAAGTTTATAACATGATGTCACAATGAACAGGAAACAGATGTATCCTAGAGATTTATTCTAATATTTTGTGTGTGTTTACTACAAATAGAAAAATACTGAAATACCAGCTTAGCATATAGTAAATTCTCTAAAAAAATTCTCTTAAAAATGTTCCCAGGTTGTGGGTATACAAAATTGAAAAAATAAAATATAAGAACTCCAAACTTAGATTTCAGTTTCAGCAGTTCCATTTATTAAGTGACTCTGGGTTTCTAAAAACTAAAATAAATTTAAGATATTTATTCAGGCTTCCTAATGGGGAAACTGTGAAACTCAAAACATATTTTAAAAAAATAGAGCAATTCTGATTTAATTATTAAATATCACATGAGTAACAATTTTTTTTCTGTCTTTATGAAATGACAAAACTCTTCTTAAATTTACAAATAGATAAGATCTTTGCAAAGAGTGGTAAAAGATAATATCACATGAAAGTCTAAGAAGCTGTAATGTAACATCAATAAAGAAAGAAAAGGGGTAAAATATTGCAGAGGCAATAACTAAATACGTGAAAATCTTAAATAACCTCAGTTTGTGTTCCTGCACAGAACATTATTATATTGTGGATTATGTGCTGGTGTGTGTGTGTGTGTGTGTGTGTGTGTGTGTGTGTTAAAAGTTAGGATACAACCAGACACAGACTCATTTTTTAATTTGCTAACTTGATTATTTTTATCTTTTGACTAATAAACAGTCAATTTGGTTTTTCGCATGTGCTCTCTCTTTCTATCTCTCTCTCTCCAATTTCAAGAAAAATCTTAAAACTCCCTTCTACAACAGAGAATTTAAAACTCTCAATTTCATTTTGGCTACTGTGAATTTCATTCCATTGCTTAATAATAAGGGGTTGGAATAATTCTTAAAATAAGCAACTGGAGCTAATTATAGACCATCAGAAATTGGAAACTTGTTGGGATTTCTATATCCAACAGTTTTTCCTATTTTCAATTTTAAAACATCTAACTTTATTAGGACAGTTAAAATTGCAGATTTGATGGTAGAACTGAGAACTAAAGGCAAGTGTACATCCTTCTATGGTCCACTTTGCCCATGGTCTTGTTGATTCCTCAAATTCTTCTCCATTGAATATGCTCTCTACTCTGTTTTCTTGTCTAACATGAGTTCCTTAAAATGTTGTGAACAGAGATATTCTAGAATTTTATATTATCTAAGAGTTTGTTCTAATTTGTAATATTATTGAACCAGTGCCTCAACCAAATAGTAAATCAACTACTATCATTTTAAACCAGCGAAGAGTGGCGTATTTTAAGGAAGTCTAGTGGTTTATTTTTCTGTTTCATAATCATTGTCAGTACAGTATTTTATGTTGTTCTCTAGAATTTTTACACTCATTGAGCTGAAAGTTGAAAAAAAACCACATTATTCACTTTTCTGAATTTATGTGCATAGTAGCCAACTTGTTGCAAAGTATTTTAAATGACAATTTATTATCTATACACATTAATGAAAATCATGACTAGTAGTAATTGTGAATCACTGGTGTTTTCTGATACAACAGAATAAATACATAGACATATTGGTTTTACCAAAATATTTTTAAAAAACTATTCTTCATTAATTGTACTACAGTGCGCATAGTACTTTCTTGAACCCTACACTCCCCCTGCAGTTTATTAGCAGAGTATTTATGTTATTGTGATAACATAAAATTTACCACTTTAAGTAATATAAGTCACTTCTTTGCAGTAGGTTCATAAAGTTGTACAATCACCACCACTATCTAATTTTAGAACTCTTTTCATAACCTCAAATAGCAAATCTCTTATATATTAGCTACCAATTCTTAGTACCCTCTCTGTTCTTCTCCTGGAATTTACTTTCTCTCTTTAGAGACTTGTACATTCTGGACACTTCATTTAAGTGGAACCACACAATATTTGGCCTTTTGTGCCTTATTTCTTTCACTTAGTATAATGCTTCTTTCACTTAATATAATGATTTTAAGGTTCACTCATGTTGTAGCATGTTTTAGAAAATTATTCTTTTATGGCTGAATAATATTGTATGGATATACCACATTTTATCCACTCATCTGAAGGTGCACATTTGAACTATTTTTAGTGAGTGTTTTATTATTACAAAGAATGTTACACTGAATATTGGTGTATAAGATATGTCTTCGTTTCTTTGGGGTATATCCTAGGAATCGGATTGCTGGCTCATATGATAATTCTATGATTACTCTGTTCAATTTTTTGAGGAACTGACAAATTGTTTTCTAACCTGGTTACACCATTTTTAATCCCATAAACAATCTATGAATGTGTTAAATTTTGCACATTCTTTCCAACATTTGTTATTATCTCACAGCCACGCCTGATGGGTAGTAAGCAGTATCTCGTTGTGGTCTTAATTTGACTTTCCCAAAACTAATTATGCTAACATCTTTTCATGTGCTCATGTATCCTCTTTATCTATACCTTGTAAAAAAATATAATTTATAGTCTTTATCACTTTTAAATTGTGTTATTTGTTGAGCTATTCTTTAATTTTTGAGTTATAAGATTTACTTATATATTCTTGGCACTAGACCCTTATCAGGTTTATATTTGCAGCCATTTTACCAGTTTCATAGATTGTCTTTTTACATTTTTGATGGTGGTCTTTGAAGTACAAAAGTTCAATTTGTCTATTCTTTTTTTACTTGCATTACTGGTTTTGTAGCCAAGAAACTATTGCTTAACCCAAGGTCAATATGATTTGCCAATATGTTTCTACTAATATTTTATAGTTATAGCTCTTATATTTAGGTATAGGATTTATTTTGTCAGTTTTTATGTATGGTATAAGGAGCCTTCCTCTATTCCTTCCTTATTGGCTTCTGTGTTGTTAAATAGATATTTCATAATACACCATCGTAATTGCCTTGCTGTTTCTGTTACACAATATTCATAGTTAGTTTCAACATAGTTGACCTGAGTATTATAATTAATACCTTATCTTATAATAACCTGGTTAGGACTCATTTAATGCTATATAAAATTTTGCTCCAATATAGTCAATTCCCACCCTGGTTTGTGCCATTATTGCCACACAAATTACATCTTATTAATTGTAAGCCCACAGACCCAATTTTATAATTATTGCTCCATATTTTCTTTTAAATATGATAAAAGAAAAAAGTTATAAACAAAATACATTTTATTCTCCTTTATGTTTTACGTATTTAATTATCTTTACTGTTATTCTTTAATCCTTTAATCCTTCATGTGAATTTGAGTTACTGTTCAGTGTCCTTTTTCTTTACAATGAAGGACTCCTTTAGCATTTCTTATAAAACAGGTCTATTAGCAATGAGTTCTCTCAGATTTTTCATATCTGGGAATATCTAAATTTCTCTTCTTTTTTATCCCCCCAGAGGACAATTTTACTAGATGTGATTAATTGTCTTTTAGCAATTTTAATGATATATCCTATTCTTTCTCACTTTAATGTTGTTTCATGAAAAGTCAGCTGTCAATCTTATTAAGAACTAGTATAGATTGAGTACTTTTGATTCTTTCATTATTTTCTTTATCTTTTTAACAGCATGACTATGAGTCAATGTATGACTCTCTTTGGTTCTATCCCGATTGGAGTTCATTGAGCTTTTTGAATATGAAAAATAACATTTTCCATTAACTTTGAAATTTTAAGCCCTCATTTCTTCAAATATTGTTTCTATTATCTTCTTTCCTCCTGGGATTCTCATCCTGCATAATTTGGTGTGCTTGCTTATTTTTCTTCTCCTTTGTGTATTTCATTGTTGTTGTTCTGGTCCTTACATTGGATCTTTCAACTAACCTATCTTAAAGGTCACTAATTCTTTCCTCTGCCAGGTCAAATCTGCTCTTGAATCCCTCTTGTAAATTTTTCATTTTAGCTATTATATTTATAACTTCATACTTCCCATTTTACATCTTTGTTAATATTATATATTTGGTGAGACATCATTATTTTATATTTAATTAGACTCTTTTTAGTTCTTTGAAACTTTTTTTTAGTTTTTCTTTGTAAATAATTTCAGCTATTTATTAAAACTGATTTAAAGTTTTTTCCAATAAGCTCAACATTTTAGATTACTAGGGGATAGGTTCTATTGCTCATCCCACCCTACCCCCCACCTATGTTTAGGTTATACTTTCCTTTTTCTTTGTCACATATTATATGTGAACTGTGAATTTATAAAAAGAATATGGCAATTTTGGAAACCAAATTTCTCATTATCTTTAGCTTGCTCTTGTTTTTGTCCATTGTTACTTCTGCTTCAGGTGGTGATGATGATGATAATGGTTGTTTAGTGACTTTCGTGGACTAACACTATAAAGTTTTTAATCTTTTGTTTATTATGGGCAAAATTCTCTGATTAACTCAATGGTCATTTAATTATCAAATAGAGATTATCTTAAATAACTTTGAACAATAAGACTTCCAGTATTTGCCAAAGTTGCTCTCTCCTTCTTTTTCTCCCTCTCTCCCTCCCTCTCTCTCCCTTTCCCTCCTTCCCTCCCACACCTTCTCCCCGTTCTCTCTATTGGAAGCACATCTGCATTGCACCATCAGGAAGTGTACAACTCTACCTTAGCCTTCATTTCCTAATTGCACAGAGCCTCAAGGTCAGTCAGAAGTGTGCCATCAGGCAGTGTACAACTCTACCTTAGCCTTCATTTCCTAATTTCACAGAGCCTCAAGGTCAATCAGAAGTGAGAGATAAGGGTATTTTCAGGTCTTTCCATGCCAAACATGCAGGCCTGCAGGTACACATGTCCTCCTAGATATCCAGGAATAGTATAATCTTTTAAAAGTTCTCTGTGGACATTGAATTTCCCAGTTTTTCCTGATGTTTTTAGTCAGCAATTCCCTGACTGGTATTGCTGCCTGAGGCTGCTATGGTATTGAACAATTGCCACTCGTTTCTTTTTTCAATAAATGTCACTGAAATGAATTTGCTTTCTCAGAGATAGCTCTGAATCAGGCCAAATAAAGGCAAATCTTGGGAATTAAGCCTTTCAGGAAACTGCTTGCCATGAGAGTCAAACAGCGCTAATTCTCTTAGGAGGGGCATTTGAGGAATTCCAAATGCATTGTACCACTTCTAATTGCTGTCAGATTGCTGGTTTTCATAGCTACTCTAATTCTGAGCCATTCACTTTTAGAGTTACTACAAAACTGCAGGTGGCAAGAGAATAGGAATAGGATAAATTAAAATGTCACAGATTTATTCATTTTAAATTTTTTTCATATTTTTTTCTTGATTCTTTTAAAATTTCTTTTAAGTTTAATTAATTTTGTGTTAAAAAACATATTTTGACAAAATTTCCCAGTGTTTTCATTGTTTCACAGAGAAGTAGATTTTTGGAGGTCCTTTCTCCACAATTTTGGAAATATTTCTCCTCTCTTGTTCATTTTACTATTGCACAAACACACCTATTATTTCAGTCCACACAAAAGGGGTTTTTATTAAGACACTTTCATGAAATAAAAATAACAAGTAAAAAATAACGTTTTTACTTATCACAGTTACTTTGATCAACACAAAAAAGAAAATTCTAATTCACTTGTCAACTTCTAGTGATATAAAATATAAAACAATTTCAAAATTAAGCAGAGATGATAGGAAAATCTAAACATTGCTACATTGTTAGACTAATTTACATTAAAATTCTTTATTATGCTTGCTTTTGTAATTGAGGGGGAATAGTAAAAATGAGATATAAGATCTTGCAAGAGGGCTGGGGCTGGGGCTCAGCAGTAGTGCACTTGTCCAGCATGTGTGAGGCACTGAGTTCAATTCTCAGCAGCACATATAAATAAATAAAATAAAGGTCCATCAACAACTAAAAAAAATTATAAAAAAGATCTTGCAAGAGATTAGCATATATAACCCATTAACATATAGCCAAGTGCCAGACACATATTGTTTGTAAATTTCCAGGCTTAATTTCTAAGCACTTCCATGTCCAATTTTGCTAGGCACTGAATAATCATTCCTATGCTAAATAAATACAATTTACTATTTTGTAAATGTATAAGAGATGCTTCTAATCGTCCCCAACTCAGATGGAGATGACAATCTGGTTCATCAATCAACCAAAACATAAATAGGATGAGAAAGTGTTGCCTTCCTCTCTAGCCAACACAACTCTTCTAAGTGTCCAGGTACCATCTTTGGAGTGTTTTAAGTGGCCTAGGCTATTGAAAATTATGTTGTATTCAAAGGCATTCATATGTAGACTGACTCAGATCATAGCCAGGCCAACACAACAGCTGGCTATGGCTCATGAAGGACTCTTGAGTTACTGAGTCTTCTGCTTATTACATAGCAATTGGTAGGGCCATGAATAGCAGACAGACCAAGACTCACGAGCAGAGCTGCCAGGTGCTGTCAAATGATGGTACTGCTTTAAGTCGTAACTGGGCCTTAATGTCTGGATGCTCTTTCCACTCTTTTGTAGTCACTCTAGGTCAAATTCCCATCCCAGAATCTAACAATTCCTCTATATTCTCATATACTGAACTCATTTTTTTTTTTTGTTCAAAGGATTCAACAAATTTCTGTAACTCTTGTGCTAAGGAAAATTAATTCTCTTGGTCATATATTATTCCATTTTATATATTCTTCTCAATACAACTTAAAGAAAAAGTCAAACCCCAGGGGTGGAAGAAGTGGCAAAAAAAAAAAAAGAGGAGGAACACTGAATTACCTCTTAATAACTGGGGCTTGAGAGAGAAATTTAGGATCCTAGTTTCCAGTCTCCTTTTTATACCCTGCATTTTTGTGACTATGAAAAATTTCCCTACTATTCAAATAAACAATTGCTTAATTAATAGTAACATTTCACTATTAAATTTGCAAACGTACTTATTTGAAAAATTACCTCTTCTATCACTTTCTATGGATCACATAAATTTAGTTCTAACTCCATGGCAGATCATTGAAAGTCTTTCTTTGTTCTTTCGTGGAATATCTGGGCCCATATGAAAGAAAAATCTAGGCAGATTCTGATATTCACAGCTTTAGTTTCAAAATTTCCATACCTTCTTTTCTAATCCTGAAATCCTTTGTCATCGCCTACTCACATTGGCTTTAGTTTCTTGTTTCATTTGAGTGACTTCAGTGGCTTTCAAACTCCCAGTCTGTCTCTACTCTCTGGGTTTTCCACCCTTTCCTGTTCTGAAGGGGGATAAACTAGTCATGGCTGTCATTCATGGAGAGCCCCAATGTCTCCTCCAGCAGTGAGGACTTTTCAAAGCAGAAATCACTTCACAGAACAAAGACTTGGATGATTATGCATTCGTCCCAGTAATCTACTTTGCCCCCACCCCCAATTAATATATTTCACGTTGGCAGTACATAATTACTGCTGTTTAAATACCTTTTATATGTGGTCTTATTGGAGTAGTTAATTTTTGATACATCATGACAAATGGCTTCATATTTATCCTCTTCAAATTTTAAAAGGGCCAACAAAGGTTATCTTCTCTTATCAGAAAAGAATAATGAACAATTTATCCAGCTTTATTCAGGTTGTGCATATGCTTTTATTGGTAGTAAATACTTATACATTTCTTCAAAGGAAGTATTACATAAAAATCTTGGGAAAAGTTTCACAGTGTGCTCCATGCCTGTGACATATTTTAGTTTTTACTACTATAAAAATAATATCGAATCAAACCAGGTCAGAAAACAAAAAAAGAAAAAAACAGTAAAAACCATATTTGTGTATATCACTCAGAAACATGAAAATAGTTGATGCTTGTAAGAAGTCCAAATTCACTGGCATCTTTCTAAGATCTTTTCAAATCTGGTTCCAACTTCACTTGCCTCCCTTTCCTTTGATCCCAATCTATTCATGCATTTCATGTTGCCTTTCCTTCCAATGCCCATTACCTTTAATGTTCACCTATAAAATTACCTGCCCACTTGCCACAGGCTTACCTCCAGTGCCCTTTATCTCTAAGAAGCCCTGTTGATTTTATTCATTCTTGATTCTGGGAGGTCAGAAGCAATTAGAAAGTATATTCTATGCATTTATCTCCAAACAGCTTGTAAATTTACTTGAGGAAAGGACCTAGCACCTGAGCATTTCTTTTTTTTTTTTAAGAGAGAGAGAGAATTTTAATATTTATTTTTTAGTTTTTTCGGCGGACACAACATCTTTGTTTGTACGTGGTGCTGAGGATCAAACCCGGGCAGCACGCATGCCAGGTGAGCGCGCTACTGCTTGAGCCAAATCCCCAGCCCTCCAGAGCATTTCTTAATCCCCAGGTCCTAAGAGACTTCTTGCTGCACAGAAGTAAATGTTTGACTAAATGTTTGGATGAATGAAATACATAAGGGCAGAGTCTGTAACGGATGAAAATGAGTAATTGACTATCTTGGTATAGATTTTAGTCTAGCAGTACAGACAAAAACTAGGCATGTAATTATTATAAAACAAGTTATTTAAGTCTTATTTCAGAGCCAAACCAAAGCCAAATATGTAATACTTTCTTTGAAGAAATGTATAAAATTATGTACTGCCAAATAAAAGATTCCTTCTCTTTTGATATATTGATTTTCTATTAACGACAGGGTATTTTGCCACATACGTGTTTAGTGGCCCAATTCTACTACAAGAAACATTAATCTTGGTTTCAAATACTAATTAATCAACTACTGATTGTAATCCTGGGATTTTTAGAGCCAATCTACTTTATTTTCCTTTTTAGAAACTAGTTAAAGGAAAATAAGTAAATCAACCTAGAATCACCTAAATGTATAATATAATAAAACATCATAAACTCATATTTCAAATGAGGGGACCCAGCAGTACAGCTAAATTGTTTCTGCTCATCAGTGGTTGTTATTCTGAGTCAGAGAGCACCACGAATTGAACATTCCTGCCAAGGTACCACCCTGGTATGTCCTCCCTGCTATAACCCTGATGTGTCACTTTGAAGTCTGCCAATAAGTTGGGAAGTTTCCTACCATGTTAAGAAGGGCACCTCACCAGGATTCTGAGCTGAAGTACTTTCCCTCCCTCCTTTTTTAAAAAAGAACCAGTTGCCTGTCTTTGGACCAAGTTTCTGGCACAGATGTGTTCAGGAAATAGGCTGGGAGGAACACCTATTTTATATTTTAAGTGAAAAAACATGCACATAAGAACATTACGTAATAACAAAAAACAAATGGTTGGCTAGTGGTGAAGTTCAAGCTCCACATCACTGTGACTTTGTTTTGGTCATAGAGGAAGCAATCATGAGTTTCCAAGCTGAAACAGCAACAACTAATTCAGACTGTTTAATTTTATAAACTTAAAATGAAACATGCCAATGTTAAAATTGAGGAAAAAACTAATTATGTTCTGTTCTTATTAACAAGTGAAAGAAATTAGTGGACAGCAGATTGGCAAAATAAGATCCACTGTCCTACCCATTTTTACCTCTGGATAGCATAGCCTTAAAACCCAATGTAGAGCAGAAACTTAAAAATTATTGAATTAAATTAAGTTGCCCAAATGGGTAAGCCTTATGAATTAGCCCACATCTCTGTCTTGGAGTACGTTCCCCTGAGCAGAATAAAATCTTAAATAATCTTTATGATATCCTTAAAAAAAGAGAAAGAGAGAAAAGCAGTTCTAGACAACCCCACCTACCTCTAACTCCCCAGAGTGAAGGGGATGAGGAGTGGGTAAAAGCACTCTTTGATGCTACCTTAAAATTTATTTGAAATCTCATATTAAATTTTTAAAAATTTCATTTTGGGATTTTCTTATATATTTTCTAAACACCTTCCATGTGGGAGTACCTTTTTATATCCTGTGGCTTTAAGACCCATGATCTTATTACCAAAGAATCTAGGCATTCACAGGGGCAGAGTTTTAAACTATCTTTACTTCTGCTTAAAAAATCCTTTGGATAGCTATCGAATTTAAAAAGCAAATTCTGGTTAATGTTATATGGGATTCTGATGTCTTCATGTATGCTAATATTATAGGCATATCTTTAAAATAATTCCATAATCTGAAGTAAATATTCTAAAGCTGAGGATTCCAGAAATAATAATAGGAGTTGATGGAGTTGTTTTAGCTAAACACTAAAATTCCCTTTCTGACAGCCAGCAGGTTGCTTCAGTTCCTAGAGGACCTCTCACATACAGCACCTGCCCTACATTTCCATTGTTCATTTAATACCAATACTTCTGGAAAGAATGATTCCTTTCCATTGAGCATTCATTTCAATCAGGTACGGTGCTAAATGCTTATAGCTAGCCTCATTTAATCCTCATGACAATCTTTAGAGAAGGTTACTATTTCCATCCCCATTTTTCATTTGAGAAAACTGAAGCTTAGAGAAACTAAATGACTTCCCATATCACCCAGCTAACACATTGTGGCTCCAGAGCTTCAACTCAAGCAGCATGACTCCAGAACCTTACTGACTCTAATAATCTATTTGGTATATTAGATGAAATCCAAGAATACTTTAGTGTTTTTCCTTTCAATATTTTTGGCTAATAATACTAGTTACTCTTACTCATAGACTGGTAATTTCCAAATTCTTAACCACTCATGTCTTCTATCTTTTAGTGTATTATTAATTTTCACTCTTGCTTCCAAACCCTGAAAGAAGTCTGATCAAATCAGGTCTCATTTAAAATAGAAAAGTATTAGTTTAGAGTTTAACATTTGTCATTTAGTGTACTTATACAATTACTAGTTGGTGACACTATGCAAGATTTTATCTTCTCTTAGTTTTCTTAATGTCTTTGTATCAGAATAAATAAATAATTTGCTTGACATAGCTTTTATTTAAAGCTATTGTGGTTTGAAAATGAGTACTTATTCTAAATATTATTACACAGCAATAGCTATTTTTCACTCTCTACATTTGCAATGGTTTTACATGATATCAATCAGCATTGTTGTAAAACTCATAGCACATTTGAAATTAATTTTAATACTATCACTGGTAGTAATAGTTGTGACCATGAAGTTTTTAAGTCCAAGGGAAATACAAATATTTAAATTGAAAGTATATCCTAACTCCCCACCCCAAGGGAAAAGTTCTAATAGATAATAGCCTTGATCATATTATAAGGATATTTTAACCCCATGTTATTTCTCTATGATATGTTAAAATACCACTTTTTGTTTTTTCGCTCATGTAATGCATTACAATTTACTGGAATGCCACATAAGCACATGAATATACATTTGCACACATATATAGACACATTTCTCTATATATGTATATATACACACAAACACACATAGATATACGTTATTATGTATTTTTTGAAACCAAACCATTTCAGGAAATATTGTTGGGAAATTATTTATTATGATGTTTCAATACCCAAGCTATAATTGATACTTATTATTTTGCAAGGCCCCATGGATCATACTGAGAAGCAGAAGATATAACTGAGACTATAAACAGGGAGATGAAATATATACATATTTTTTCTGTGGAAAAAATATGAGAACACTGAATGCAGGCCAGGGAATCCCAATAATGCATAATAGGAGTGAACTCTGACCCAATACAATACTATTTTTCTAGAGATTTATTTGTGTAAATTTAAAGCTAGAATTTTAAAAAAGTCATTATGAAATAAAAAATTAGGGAGAAATAGGTTTCTAATGTACTTACTAAGTAATGAATTAGTTCAAATACAACAATTAGAAAAGGAATTCCTTGGCTAACAGTAATCGTACTGAGATTTGACAGTCTTCAGACTCTCTGCTCACCCTATTTTTGACCTTCATTAAATTTTGTTAATATTTGTCTTCTTCATCTTCTACTTGCTGCACTCCTCTAACAGTATATCCAATCACCCCTGCAGGCTTACCCACACCCCTACAGGCTTTTGTTACTTGCATTGTGTTCTAGGCAATGAGCCCTCCTTTGGGTGGCACTCTTGTCCTGCCTAGACCTACCCTGATAGAGACATTCAAATACTTGAACTGATTCCCTCCAACACCTCTACACACAAGTCCACTCATCCATTCTTTTGTCACCTTTGAATTCTCAAAACCACTAAGGCACAGTGCTTTTAAAACAGCAAGTATTTGTTGAAACCAACATGTGAATGTGGCTCTTGACTCAGGGAGGTTATTCAATCCACCGTGCAAGGGAAGCTTGTAAACTCCTAGGCAAGTCTTTTGGCCCCACTCTCCCAGGAAGACTGACAGGAACACGACTTAAAGCACACTTACTCATTAAAGTCTGTAGCAAGAAAAACAAAACAGTACACTGAGTTTTTTTATTAGATTCAATTCCCAGTGTACAAACATCCCAATTCAGCTTAAACAAAATAGCCCACACACATTCCATTTCTAAGGAAACTGCTTTCCTCCCTTTCTTTCCCTCCCTCTACCCTCTTGCCCGCATCTTTCTCCCCCCCCCCCAACTAACCTCCCAATCTTATTATCTTTCCAAAGAAAATCTTATCTACAACCACCCTTTAACAAGGAGTCATGTAAAGGAAGCAAACTCTCCACAAAGAAAAGCAAAGCCCTCAGTGGAGCATATCGGGTGGTTGGGACTTCAAAGCAAAGTTCAAGCGTCTGCAGGCAAGGAGAGTGGGTATCAGATCTGCTCATTTTCACAGACAGTGAAATGATGATGATCCCTTCTGCGCAATCGGACCCCGGAAAGCAGCCTCTTCTGCGCAATCGGACCCCGGAAAGCAGCCTCCCTTTAAGGCTAGAAGAGCCCGGACACTTTGAAAGTGCCCTTCCTGCCCAGACGCGGGAGAAGTAAAGAGTGTGAAGGCGGAGCCACAGGACTGGCGACACCCTCTAAAGGTCCAGTCCTTGCCCGCCTTCCTACCACCTTAGGGATTTGGCACAGAGAGCGAGATCCCCTTCTCAATGAAAGAGATGTCCCTTTAAGGTTTGCTTTGCAGCCTGTGGACTTTAGCCTAAACACCGACCCGCGAAGCTGGCTTTATTTGTCCATGTCTCGGACAGAGCCTGGGACGCTGCCAGTGAGATTTCAGAGACCCAAGAGCGCGAAGGGGCGGGCGATGTGGCAATCCGTCTGGATGGGAAAAACGTGGAGCTGACCTAGAGGCATTCGACGAAAACACAGGAAATCACTCCTCTGCCGCTCTTGGACGCTGCGGCCGCCTGGGGCCACCGAGTGAGACCCGAGAAGACCGTCGAAGTGGCCAGAAGAGCGCGGCGCCGGAGTCCAGTCCTGCCAGGTCTTGCCCTCTGAACCAGCTCATCCCGGGAGCACTGAGAGCACTGCAGCCACTCCAGCCATGGCCCTCCTGCGCCATGACAGCCGAGGGGTCGCTGTCGCCTGCTGCTGGCTCCTCACCGGTGAGCAACTCTGCTTTCCTCTGAGCATCTCCTGCGCGCGGGTCTTGGGGCTTGGAGCCAGGAGGGAGGTCCACAGGGCTGTGGGCCAAAGAGCAGGAGGGAGCGCCTGTCTACTTTCAGGCACTACAGGTAACCTGGCCAGGTTAGCCTATAGGAGTTTCTGCATTTTGATTCATATAAAAATTAGTTCGGGTGTAACTTCAGGCCCTTTCAGCTCCATGACTAATGGTAAGGCAGTGCTTTAAACTTTAAGTAGAATTGCCTTTTCAAATTAAAGTTGTTTTACAATCTTCATTGTATTTTAGGATTTTGTTGAATGGTTTTGGGGGGATGACTAGAAGGTGCCTGATTTTTATGCAAAATTCCTATCTTCAGGTTGTTCAGCAATGAACAGTATTGCATTTTCTTGCTGTGTAGTATTTAAGATTTTTCTGCTACAAAACAAAAAAACAAGAGAGTATTCAAGGCAAAACTGTTTCCTGTCCCTAAATGAAGTTTCTATGTCAGCAACCGAGAGGAGGAACATTTTGAAACTGAGGAGTAATGAACATTTATTTTGTAAATATCACAGCACAAGTTATTTTTAAGATGCAAAATATAGTATTATTACATAATATGAATTTTAAGGAGGGGATTTAAAATAACACTAGAATGCAAAGTTATATCCAATTTAGGTTGATCACAGCATTTTCTAAGGAATTTCAAATGATTAAACCATGGTCAAAACTTTTAAACCAGTTTCTGGTTGAGGAGGGAAAGTTGAAATGGTGTCAGGAGGAAGGCAGATAGGTGGAAGTGTATTGGTATCAGCTTTAGGGAAGAAAAATCACCAAATAATGGCTTAACAAACGGTTGGCTTTAGCATATCACTGGCATTCACTGGTTCTGTGTTTTTGTAACTGGCATACTTGTTAGTACTGGTAATTTAGCACTTAACATTACAAAGAGGGACAAGTTAGACAGTTAAGCCCTGTCTCAGAAGGCCAGGCATTGCTAATGTTTTGTGAAGATCATTCAGAAATGTATTATTAGCAAGCAGAACTTTTTCCATAGTGAGGTGGTGTAGAGAGTTAATACTGAGTTACTGGCTTTTCATCCAAATATTCTCCACTAATCAGGAAATGCTCCTAATCCAAACAGTGGTAGCTTCTGAACAGCATTACAGCTGGGAAGGGAGTTGATTTACCAGCTACCGCCACTACCCTCTACACATATTTGACCTACGATTCTTCTTCATCCCCATTTTTGAAGATTGTTTCCATTTTGTTGCTGTTGTTGAAAATCTGAAGCTTACTATTCAAGTTGTTTTTCATTTTACCAAATAAGTAATTACTAATACAGAAAGGATCCAATCAAGTTTGCATCTCCTCTAAAAAGAATGAAACTTTTAAAAAGGGGGAAAGGTTAACGATTTACAGTGTCATATATATGGTGGTATAATATGTCTTGATGAATCCTTGGAAGGGACTTAACAGAAATAATGCAAGATATTTCTGAATTATAATACTTAGCTCTTCTGTGTATAAATATTTAAATTAGAATTTCAATAGCTATTGATTCAGCAGACACTTCATATATACTGTGTTTATGACCATTTCACAACATTAAGGATCAGAGGTTTGAATTTTTCCTTTCTTTTGCTGGCCTCTCCACTAGTCATCATATTCTAATAACAGCTCTTCCTTATCAATTGTTCATACTTGGAAACTTCCTTCCAATCAATTCAGAGTATACACTTAATCTGCAGTTGTACTGCCACACCCACCCATGTACACTACTGTAAAGCTTATCTTTCTTGTTTGCTTTTTGAAACCAAACTCTAATCCACCCTCCTAATATATTGTTTTCATTATATCTGAGTTTTTAGTCAGAAATCTATGGTGGTTCCTGGTTTACCGTAGATAAAATCCAAAATTCTCAACTGCCCAAATCCAGCATCCTATCTCCTACTGCCCCCATATCAGTTTCCTCTTGGTATTGTAACAAGGTGTCAGATTTTCCAATCTAAAACACTTACTATAATTCTATAGGTCTTAAGTCTTCCTGGGCTAAAATCAAGAAGTTACCAGGGTACTGCTTCTAGAGGTTCTAGGAGAAGCTAGGGGAGAATCAGTTCCCTTGCTTCTTTCAGATTCTAGAGTCCACCTGCTTCCCTTGACTCTTGGTCCCTCTGTTGTTCTTCAAAGCAAATAAGGTAACATCTCCAAACCTTTCCCTCTGACTCTGTTTTATTGTCACTTTTCTTTCTCTGATGATGACACTATTGCCTCCCTAGAGATCCCTGTATGCACACTGAGCATACCAGAATAATTCCCCATCTCAAAATCCTTAATTTAATCACATCTTCCAAAGCCCTTTTGCCATTCACAAGTTTCTGGAATTAGGGCATGGTCATTTCTAGAAGACCAGTATTATTCCGCCTACCATGACTCTTAAATAAAAGTGCCTATCATATCTAGTCACAATTCCTTACTTTCTCCATAATCCTGTTTATTTGCCACTATAGATATGCTCTTCTAGTTTTAAGCATGTAATAAAGAACTCCACCCTTCCTTCCCACTAGTCCCTGCCATCTAAACAAACTACAGAGTTCAAAGCTGAGCACACATCACAAGTACAAACTGCCACCATCCCGATAAACTTCCCAGTGCATTTAGAATTTCTTGAATTAGCTTCTTTCAATATTTAATTATTTGTCAATATCAAAATTCTCACTTATGCCCAATAGTCTTTATTGTTATTTTATACAAAGTCTCAGCATCAACTAATAGCACATACAGAGAATTTAACTGAAGAAATTTTCATAGAGACAGTTTAGAGAGACTGCAAAGGAACAAGAACCAAAAAATGATGATGGAACAACAGTGTGGAGAAAACACCTAAAGGAACAGTGGGAAGAAAAACCATGATTATTCCTAGACCCAAGGAGCTTGACTCTGAACTCTTAGCTAGAGGAAGGTCACTGGACCAAAACAATGGCTACAGGTAGAAGAGTGCAGCTAATGACAAAATTGAAGCCCAGCAAGAAAGTGGATAGGGGAAATAAATACTTCCCTTCCCCACTACCCTGTAACATCTTGCCCAGTCCTTACACTGGCCATATCCAAGTGGTTGGATTCAGCTTTCCAGAGGACAAGATCAAGACAGAAAATAACAGAGAGTACCTAGTACAGTTTAATGCTGAGCTGTATATGTGCAAGGCCCAGTGCCAACAACTTCATTTGTATTATTTTAATCTAAAAAAAAGTGCAAAGATTTGGAACTATTATCCTTATTGGAGAGATGAGGATATCAAAGTACTGAGATTAATTTTATTGGTCCAAAGTTGAGCAAAAGTAAATGACAAATTTAACTCAATTCAGATCCCTGACCTCAAATTCATTTTCGGAAATATGCTATACAGTCTGCCTAATGTAAGTCTACTCCCCTCTTGATTATCCTCTGTGAAATCCAAATATAATCATCTAAAAAAATTTTAATAAGGTTCTAGTTAATAATGCAAGTGTTATTTTCATGATTTTTTGGTGTACAGTGAAATTAGATGATGATCCACCCTACACCAAGTATAACACAAATAAGAATGTTTATTAACATAAACACATAGAATCACCCTAAGTGAGTTATGTATGTCTCCATACTCTATAAACATTTAGGGTCTTTTTCTGAGACCTTTTGCACAGGCAGGATTCCATGTTTGAAATGAACTCCAGTGAGGAGATGGCTGAATATGGAGAGGAAATCACTTACCCAAACCAAAGAAATTGTCTCCAGGGTCAGACAATGTGATATTAGGAGTTAGGAGTCACCAAAGATGCTGCAAACTTCCTTGGTCATTATGATGTCTGTAAAGGTAGCAATGAATTTGAAGGATTTTTGTTTGTTGTTTAGTAAATAAGCAATGAGAGTAATAAATCTATCTGCTATACTAGTTTACCTATGTTTCTTCTGTGTGTCATGATTCAAGATTCTAATGCATGATTTGTGGGGACACAGTTCCAGATCAAAAAGTTGACTTTTGGCCGGGAGTTGGGGGGTTACTGGGACTTGAACCCAGGGGCCCTGTAACAAACACTGAGCTACATATTCAGTCCTTTATTTTTTAATTTTTTGAGAGAGTCTTGCTAAGTTGCTGCAAACTTGAATTCATCCTGCCTCACCCTCCCAAACTGCTGGGATTACAGGCATGTGCCATCTTGCCCAACTTGATCCTACTTCTTTAGACAGATGATCCTCTGCCTTTGTTCCTCCACCTCAATCCTAAAAACATCCTACTGAGATTTACATCTTGATAAATTTTTATGTCCCTTAAAATAACTGCAGTAGAATAAAATAGCTCATGTTAAAAACAGAAAATTATAAGAGACTAAATACTATTATTACCTGTACTGTTATTTTGTTATTTGAAACACAAAATGGTGTACTTGAATTTGCATTAAGCTAATTGTATTCACTCTCCAAGCAAGTACAGTAAAGCATCAAGAGTTGAAAATTAGATGAATATATTCCTTTTCTCAAGATTTTTAAACTTCTTTCAGCTCCTCTGTTATCTATCTCCCTGAAATTTCCTCCAAGCCATTGCATAAGTAGTTATTCCAACTGTTGCTGATCCTTAATTCTCCACATAAATGTCATTCCTAAGAAACTTCCTGGAGTATAATGAAACCCTTTCCCCAGGGACAGGTGTGCCATACTTCCTTTGCTTTTATAATATACTACAATATTTAAATATCTAATTGTCAGTTTTCCAAGCCTGCTTTATGCTCTGTTGAAAGCAGGGTCTTTGCTTATTACCCTTAGAATCTAGGAATCACAAGTACCTTTTATTGAATGAATTATGAAATAACAGACAAACTTATGAAGTACTTAAGGAATTAGATTGCCCCCTTTAATTATATCTTTACCCATGTTTATATTTACTTGAATTGGAAATACCATCAATTGAAAAATGCACCAATATTTTATGCACCACTAAGATAAGCACTATCAATCCAATATATAATTAATAGACTGCCAGATGCATCCTAGTTTCAGAGATATTGAAATGTGGGGAAAAACACATCTGAAAATTACAATCCATAATATAAAGTATATCTACATGGAAATTTCTTCTTACACTTGAAAACTACACCTTAAGATTTCAAAGAGGCTAATATATGACACCCTTTCTGTAAACACTGTTCCTGTCCTCTTAGTTCTCTTCCAGAGTCAAGTTTGTATCTGACTCAGGGAATAATTTCTCCTCTGCTACCAGCAGCCTCACAAGTTCCCATAAACAAAGCTTCCTCTGAATATCTACCTTTAGAAGGGAGCTTTAGGAGAAAGATGATAATAAGAAGTAAAGAATGTTCCAGCTGTACAGAATCAATGACTCTAGCTTTAGAAAACTCTTCACCTTTTGTCATGGTGCTTCACTAGGGTTTGCATTGTGTAAGGGCCTAATTTTAATCTAATCTTTTCTGACTTAAAAGGGTAATTAAAAAGTTAACCAAATTTTAACGGTGAAATTCAAATGCACACAATGATTGATGTTAGGAATTCACTGTAAGTCCCAAAACTATAATACTGTTTTATCTGAACAGCAGATCTCTGTAAATAAACAAGAGAAAAATCTGAAATAACAAAAAATCATTGTAATTAAAATATCAACAAGAGTGAAGACATATGCTTTTGCATATGAAATATATGAGTTGCTTAAATGAATGCAAATTTTAAAATCACATTAGAATATCAAATGGTTATAGTAGCTTACATATTTTATTATAAATCATGTACTGTTACTACAGGTTAAATGTACTTTCAAAATTTCATTAACTAGACTTTTAATTTGCTGTATACTAAAGTCTGAAAATACGTGGATATTAATCAGTCTTTTAAACTGTTTGTATTATGTTTTATTTTAATAGTTTTTGCAAAATGATCGTATAATGCATAGGAATACATAGAAATAGACACACACACTTTTTCATAGTATTTTATTTGATAGTTTTGTATTGTTTTGTCACAATTGCAAGTAAGCATTTTCAATCATAGGAAATTTAGATAGTAAATGAATACAAATTCCTTAAAAAAAAAAAAGGGAATAGTAAATGAGTACAAGTTCCTTAAAAAAAAAAAAAGGGAAACTTTCCCTTTTCCCTCTTCCCTTTTTGCCTAAATTAGCTGAATAATCCTCACATACACCTATCTAGTTTTGCTTGAGGAAGTCACATGGGAGACTTTGTAACATCTGAGGTTTGTACATTTTCTCTAAAGAAACAATTCCATTTAACACTAGATATTCATAATCTGAGTTTTGAGTACTTATAAATTCTGTAAAGATAACTTTCCAAATCATGTATATCAAAACTAATTACCATTACAAATTATTTTAAAATATATCAAGACTTTTTCCTTATTAAGATGCATATAAATCACCATTTTCTTATGCAAGCATAGATATCTCAAAAACTAAGTTTACAGAAACTTACTCTTCTTTTAAAATTCTTAGTAACATTATAAAACAGAATATACTTTCTTAATTTTAAGATCAAGTGATAGACAATTTAAAAGTTGTGAATTGAAGGAAAACTAGTAACCACTCATTCTTTCATATAATATATACGATTATCATTGTGGTAGGTCCTAGGAACACAAAGACAAATTAAAGGAAGTTTCTGCCCTTAAGAGACTCAGTCTGGAAGAAGCAATATGGGAGGGGCTCCCAAGGTGCTTTATGAAGAGGAATGAAGAGTTCAGGTTTGTGTTGCAGGAAAGTAAGCCTGGCCAAAAACAAAAACAAAAACAGAACAAAAGCAAACAAGATGGAGACAAAAAAAAAAATTTATACAGTACCTACTATGACACTGTGCTGAGCACAAGGTGTTCAAACAAGATTTCAGTTCTCCAGGAACCCGTAATTCCTGCCATTCTCATAAAAAAAAAAAAAAAACCATTTCTGACATATTATTATAATAGGAAGGACTGTATTCCAATTCACCAATTAGATGCATGAACAATTTCACACAGAAGGGTGAACCTAAGGTTTAGAAAGGAGGTGCTAAAATAAAGAAATGCACACAAAAGATTATCCATTAGGAAATTACCAAATCACTTATGCTTCCAAGGCTGAATAACTATGATCATATTAAAATGAATCCTCACCCTTGGCTTGTCAGATTTCTAACTTCAATCTAGGTATTCTTAGAGATTTATCATAGTACCTTACCTGTTTATAGAGCTCTTCAATTTACAAAGTATTGAAATATCATTAAAACCACATACTAATCGTCAAATGGGAGAAGCAGAACAAATTACCTCATTTACAATATAGAGAAAAGTTTGGGTTTATGGAGGTTATGAAATTTAACTCAGGTCTGCAGATTGTTGGTATACATAGTTTAACTTGGAATCAGTCTTCTATCACTAAAATGGACCTTATAAAGATTCAAAGTCAAAAGATAGCATGAAAATTGAAAAAAAACATGTTAGGTGAGATTATAGGTAGTATTTAATTTTTTTACATGTTGCAGCATAATTTTTACAGTTACAATGATTTTAATTATTGAATCCAATTCCCTAGTAAAGGAAATTGAGTTTTAGAGGCTGAGTACTGCCAAAAGTTACAATAAAAACAACTGAAGGGTAAGAACCACAATTATCTTGACTTCTACCCCACTTCTCCTCCAGTGTCTCAAAAACAAAAACAAAACAAACTTTTGGAGATACCCACTCTGACTTTTTTTTGTCTTCTGGAATGATTAATATAAACAAGTCATTACAGGAAAAACAGATATAATTAAAGTTACTGATATAAAGGTTTTATTCTCAAAAAGGCAATAAGACTATAATTTTAAGCAACAGAGCTTGTCTTTTTAGCATAATTTTGCTTATTTTGTAAAAAAATGAAAATAAATGAATTTTTAACCATAGGAGTTTTAAAATTACCATTATTAAGTGAACTAAAGTAGATAACAATATGAGTGCCTTAAAAGGTGTTTGAAAATAATATTAATATAGTTGCCAAACTTTACATTCTATCCACCTAGTTTATTATGCAGGTATGAGTACCTACTACATGCAGAGAACTTTTCAGGGAATAGTGGAGTAATACAATGATGAAACCATCCAGAGCCCAATAAGAAAGACAAGATATGCGTTCAAATTGCTATGATGCACAGTTTAAAGTTGATTTTAACTGACCTTATAGATACATAGGATTTATGGAAACAGGAAAGAAAAGAAGTTCTATTTATGCAGAACAGATGAATGAGATAGCAAAGTACAAAGTTCCTAGGATGTATAGGGAACAAAGTTACTGTCAAGGTGTGCTCTTAAGAGCCCCCTAAGGATATAAATGGGAAATAAAGCTTTTTGAGGCCAGAGTATTGATCCTTGAAACTTCAGGAATTTGGGACTTAATTAGGAACTAGAATCCAAAATATCTCAAAATAAAAGTGTAACAATGACCAGTCTAGTTATATTAAGCCATAACACAAAACCTTAGAGAGAACATCTGTTCATTCAACAATAAGCTCAAGTTACGTTTTTTAAAAAAAGAAAAAGTTCTAAGCTGTTGCAGACACCCCAGATCAAATAGTAATTCCATGAAAAATGCTGTGTATGCAGTCACTGCGGCATATTGATATTTAAAAAGATAGTCCAAAACCTTATATCTTTAAAAAAAGCCATGAAATTAAGATTTCATGTGTTTTATATAGGTTTTAAATGTAGAAATATTTGTATACTTTTATAGAATATAAAATATAATATCCTATAAAATATATTTGTTAAAAATTATCATGATGATGTAATCTAGGCAAAGGAAAACTATGTGGAAAAGAAAAGTATAATTTTAAGAAGTAATAAAAGCAGGGCTGGGGATGTGGCTCAAGCGGTAGCGCGCTCGCCTGGCATGCGTGTGGCCTGGGTTCCATCCTCAGCACCACATACAAAACAAAGATATTGTGTCCACTGAAAACTAAAAAATAAATATTAAAATTCTCTCTCTCTCTCTCTCTCTAAAAAAAATAAATAAATAAAAGCAGAGGAAGATCTAGAGCCTTTCAAACTTTCTAGGTAGACTCCCACACTATGGGCCTTTATATAGAGAGTCCAGCAGGCCAGATTTTGAATACTAGTTATGTGATCGTGAACACATGTCTCAACTTCCCCATGATTTATTTTCTTCTATAAATTTAAAAGGACAAATATTTACCTTACAGGCAAGGATTAGAAAGAGCATAGGAAAGCACTTGGTGAATATTCAATGACAGCTCTTCAATCATTTCAATCCTCACTTTAAAATCTGCAAAAATATGCCACATAATTTAATATTAATGTAGCTGCCTAAAATTCCTTCCTGTGAGTTTCTTAAGTTTCTCTTTATTGTTTTATATACAATTTGCTTAGTAAACATCTGGTGTTTGCCTTATATATACAGGTTAAGAGTCCTGCTTAAGGTCATATCTTTCAAAATAAACAAAGCAATATTTAAAATTAAAAAAAAGTCTTAAAAAAAAAAAAAACCTATTCTGTATCTACCATTGTGATTCTGTGGTTTTTAATCCTTGGCAAAGTAAGGTGCTAGATGAAGTATACTCCCATTGGTGATCAAGGAGCATTTCAAAGCCCACAGCTCAAATTTATCCTCCCCGCATAAACATATTCCCATAAGCACATATATATACTTTCACTTTAAGGAGTTAGGAATTCTAAGTTAATGAGATCCTTTTAAATGGTAAAATGTCCTTTGGAAAGGCAATCCACCTTCATGCTTTGGTGTGACCAGTTCCTTATTTAGTGAAAAATTACTGGGTTCTCTTGGGATTGGAGGAAGAAGGCAATGTGCATTAGGAACTTTAGAATGATAGGAAGAAAGATAGGGTGAAGGGAAAATACAGTTGGGAAGAAACCACCACACAAATAATGGATCTACCTTGTATGAGAGTCTTGGTAAGGGACCCTTTTCTCCCCTGAATGTCTCTGAGGAAGATAAATGACACTTGAGTTAAATTTATCAACGTTTGTACCAAAACCAGATTCTTTCTTTTTATCTCTGTCTCACCAACAGTGAGCTTCACCTTAAAATACATAACACAAACGACAGGAAAGATCGTGAGAAAATGTGTGCAGCACTTTTCTGCTCTCCATCTTAATTCTCAAGAAAACTGTGGTGAATTTTTTCCTACTTGTTGGTCTTCTTCAGAGTCAATCCCGCTCCCACTCTCCAACTTTAAAAGTGGCAGTCTTAATGATTTTCTTAACATCGATTCTGTAGCTATTCATTCTGTGTCAGTCATAAGCAGTAGATTGGTTTATCTCCAAATCCCATATCCTCTGCCTTTAGCCTAGCTTTGGCAGTGAAGCTGGCGTGCTAAACTACTGCTACCAACCCCCACCCTAAACATTTCAGACTGCTGACTGCCAACTTTGGATTCTGGGATTCCCAGGACGTCAGGTCAAGCCACTGAGAAGTCCACCCAGGGGTAAATTCCACACATAGTTTCTTCTCGCTCTCTCTGGGATCAGTGCTTTAACATCTGGGTTAATTAGATCGTGCAGACTCGGGTAACTAAGCGCAGAAAACAGCTGGGCACGTTGCTCAAAACCCAGACGCAATCGTTTAGAAATCGCTTCTGGAAATACCGGCTCTAATAGGCGTGTCACGTCTGAATGCGGACAAGGATTGAGCAAAACCGAGCATAATTTGGAACTTTGGGGGCCAAGTCCGCAACTTTTGAGACCTCCTTTTACTGTCAGATCCAAGTTTTGAAACTGGATGTACGCCAAGTGAGGACCGCTGAGCGTGACAAACGCGCCCAGCTAAAAATATATATTTGCACTCACGTATTCAATTCTTCACAACAGGAATGAAAGGGAAAACTTAGCATGTCCAAGTTCAGCGTTAAAACAAAAGTACCGCCACCAAAGATTCCGTGCCCCTTCTGAAGAAAGTTAATGCCAAGGAGCACCAACCGCTCAGTACGCCTGCGCAGGCCAACCGCGGCCCCGCCTCTCCGTTGAGGACGTAAAACGTGCGCCGGGCGGTGGGAGGCGGGACGCGGACTGCGCATGCGCCCTCGTTGCGTCAGCCACTTGCTCGGAGCTGACGGCTGCAGCCTCGAGAGGTTCGTGTTCACTGCTGTGTCTCCTGGGCGCGTTCGTCGGGCCGCGCGGGGAGACTAAAACCGGAAGGGCTAGAGTAAGTGCCCCCTCGGCTGCATGAGTCAGAGCTACAGTGTTTCCTTCCCTCCGGGCAAGTGACCATAGAAACTGGACCCCGCCCCCTTCCTGGCCTAGACTCCCTTTCCCCCTACCCCTTGCCCCTTTCCCTTTGGGGACCCCCCCAGTTCTTCTTGTTTTGTTACTGAGCCTCAACTAAGGTCATGAAGCTGGTGAGGAAGGACATTGAGAAGGACAATGCGGGTCAGGTGACCCTGGTCCCCGAGGAGCCTGAGGACATGTGGCACACTTACAATCTAGTGCAGGTGGGCGACAGTCTTCGCGCCTCCACCATCCGTAAGGTACAGACCGAGTCCTCCACAGGCAGCGTAGGAAGCAACCGGGTCCGTACAACGCTCACTCTCTGCGTGGAGGCCATTGACTTTGACTCTCAAGCTTGCCAGCTGCGGGTCAAAGGGACCAATATCCAAGAGAATGAGTATGTCAAGATGGGGGCTTACCACACCATCGAGCTGGAGCCCAACCGCCAGTTCACCCTGGCCAAGAAACAGTGGGATAGTGTGGTTCTGGAGCGCATTGAACAGGCCTGTGACCCGGCCTGGAGTGCTGATGTGGCAGCGGTGGTCATGCAGGAAGGTCTCGCCCATATCTGCTTAGTCACTCCCAGCATGACCCTCACTCGGGCCAAGGTGGAGGTGAACATCCCTAGGAAAAGGAAAGGCAACTGCTCCCAGCATGACCGGGCCTTGGAGAGGTTCTATGAACAGGTGGTTCAGGCCATCCAGCGCCACATAAACTTCGATGTTGTAAAGTGTGTCCTGGTGGCCAGCCCAGGATTTGTGCGGGAACAGTTCTGCGACTACATGTTTCAGCAAGCAGTGAAGACTGACAACAAAGTTCTCCTAGAAAACCGGTCCAAATTCCTTCAGGTAAAATGTTTTTACTCAGAGATAGTTAAGAATGGGCAGAGGGATTGGTAAAAACTGCTCCTAAAGTTTTAGAACTGGGAAAAGTGAAAGAGGAGAAACTCTACTTAGCTGGGATTGTAAATGAAGTAATGAAAAGAGAACTGCTCAATATCTAGCATATTTAAATAATAAACTTTGCTGAAGTACACACACACACACACACACACACACATACACATATGTATCCTTGTTAATTCTTTAGACTTTAGGTAAACATGGACTGCTTAGTGGATGCTTTCAGAGATTCTTTTGTCTTTTATAATTGTGATTCTAGGTACATGCCTCCTCTGGACACAAGTACTCCCTGAAAGAGGCCCTTTGTGACCCTACTGTAGCTAGCCGCCTTTCAGACACTAAAGCTGCTGGGGAAGTTAAAGCCTTGGATGACTTCTATAAAATGTTACAACATGAACCTGACCGAGCCTTCTATGGACTCAAGCAGGTGGAGAAGGCTAACGAAGCCATGGCTGTTGACACATTGCTCATCAGCGATGAGCTCTTCAGACACCAGGATGTAGCTACACGTAGCCGGTATGTAAGGCTGGTGGACAGTGTAAAAGAAAATGCGGGCACTGTTAGGATATTCTCTAGTCTTCATGTATCTGGGGAACAGCTCAGCCAATTGACTGGAGTAGCCGCCATTCTTCGCTTTCCTGTTCCTGAACTTTCTGACCAAGAGGATGATTCCAGTTCTGAAGAAGATTAATGATTGAAATTTATAGTTGAGACAACCTTTTGTCTCACTTCATTAATATGTATATTTTTTTCAGCATCCTTTGAGAGAAAGCTGCAAGATGGGCACTTTTGGGTTCATACTGGAATTTCTCATGTATTTGATCACACTAGATATTTTATAGTTCTCAGAACATGTATTCAAACTAAACAATAAACTTAAATGAAATAAATTCCATGTTTTATATTTATTAATTAGGATAATTTTACTTGTACTTGGAAAAAAAATTTGTATATCTAATAGGAATACTTATTTTGGTCATAGATCATAAAATATCATATTGCATACTTTGAGTTAGTTTTCCTTTTGAAAAAAAGCTATATTTTCTCATTATCCTGAGTTTTTATTGTTCATTTTAATTTTGCCTGGTATTCTTGCTTTGCATTTAATGATTCCTTTTTTACCCACTTCCCGCACATACTCCCATTTTTTTAGACTTACATGCATTTCCTCTTTTAATTGATAACCAATTAGTAAACTTTGAAGACAAGTTTAACATGCTATTTTTCTTCAGAGATTTGTTAAATTAATCATGTTAGAAAAAACTCTTGTGCTTTTTCATTGTTAGACTAAATCATACTTGCTTTAGAGGAATACTTAATCAGTCATTTTCAGATCATGGAGTTAATAGTTAATCTCTTTGGAGACTCTATTTTTTTAAATAAGACTAAGATAAGTGCCTTGGTTGCAAACTAGTGGCAAACCTGAAAGTAGTCTCCAATTTAGATTTCAGGTGTTCACATTGAAACACTGCCACACTACTTTTTAATTGTTTATTTACTTTTTTTGGCTTATCAAAGTTACACTTAATTCTGTCTTTAATTTGTGGAATTAGTCTGTTTTCATAATCTTACTGGACTATTTTAGGTCTTAAAAAGCATATTCAGAAAGTTTGATTAAGTCATACCATTAGTGTGTGGTGGTTATACTCCAGTATTCCTTACTGTAATTAGGGGATTTCTGCAAGTACTTCAGCAGTTAAGATATCCTTTTTATTGAGTGGTTTGCTGCTGTTGTTGTTGCTATTTTGTTTTCAGTGCTAGGAATCAATCCCAGGTATACTCTACTACTAAGCTACATCCTAATTTTTATTTTGAGACAAAATCTCACTAATTTTGTCCAGAGTGGACTTTTAACTTGTGATTTTCCTACCTGAGCTTCCCAAGTAGATGGGAATACAGGTGTGCCACTGCACCTAGCATTTATTAAGTATTATTGATATGCATTTCTAAGAGTTATAGAGGGAGCTTTAGGAATGGAATTACATCTTGATCTTTATAAACCTCAACTTAGAAAAATAATTAGGAAAGGTCTTACAGTGATTTGTAACTCTTGAATCAATGATTCCTACCTCAAGAAGTGATACTAAGTAAACTTTTGCTTGTCTTTTCTGTGTCTGTGGTCCTTTCTCATCACATAACAGGTTTGGGGATTATTTTTGATAAAACTTCCTAACTGGTCTGAACCTTTTCATGTAATGTTTGTTGGGAACTGACATTTCCATATATTTTAAAATCAGATGTTTGTATTTATATATATCTACCTCCTAATCTAAAAAGAATTCAATGCCAATATTTCATTATAATTCTATAAATATTTAGTTTTAATGTATAAAGGTATTTTATTAAATAAGGAATATAGAAAGGAAACCACTAAGATCATTAAAATGAGAATCTGATTGATAATGAATCATAATCAGTAAAAATTTTAAAATTTGGAAGCAGCTTACTATGAAAATCTATGCAGTACTGAGATGAAATCTAATAAATCTAGGCAATACATTTTAGGCCATATGTTCTCAAATGTTAGCTACAATTTGAGAGCTCTTAAAATTCTCTTTGCCCAGCTGGGCATGGTGGTGTACACCTGTAATCCCAGAGGCTCTGGAAGCTGAGGTAGAAGGTTTGCAAGTTCAAAGCCAGCCTCAGTAACTTAGTGAGGTCCTAAGCAATTTAGTGAGACCCTGTCTTTAAAATATTAAAAAAAAAAAAAAAAAAAGGCTGGGGATGTTGCTCAGTGGTTAAGCAATCCTGGGTTTAATCCCTGGTACCAAGAAAATGAAAATAAAAGGATTGGGGAAGTGGCTCAGTGGTTAATCGTCCTTGGTACCAAAAAACAAAACAAACAACAAATAAAACCACCAGACTTCACCCCAGTCTAATTAAGTAACTTTTCACCCCCCAGAATGCTGAGGTTTGTATTTTAGTTTGCTTTACAGTTAACTCAGATGATTTCTAAAGGCATCAAAAGTGTGAACCACTGAAAGGCTGGGATTGTGGCTCAGTGGTAGAGAACTTGTCTAGCATATGTCAAGCACTGAGTTCAATCCTCAGCACCACATGAAAGAAATAAACAAAGGCATCATGTCCATCTACAACTAAAATACACACACACACACACACACACACACACACACACCACTGATTCAAAACTTAGTATTTAAAAACGAAGTCCATGGACAAACAGCATCTATGAGAATTAAACTAGAATCCAGAATTCTAGTCTAGACTTCCAACTTAGAATATACTTGTACCAACATCTCCAGGTGATTGCTGTACATAATAAATATACATAATAAATATAGAGACAATACTTGAGTATCCAGCGGTAGGAAATCTCTGGCTGAGGTCACCAGCCATAGACAAAAACAAATTTCATTTTTAAGGTCTTTCAAAACAGATAGCTATCCATACTCAAGGATCCAACCCCTAAATATAAGCATATTGTTATGTACATGAAGTATTGATTTAAAACTTAAATTTGTGTGTGTGTTGGGGGTGTTAATCAGAGATTCAACCCAAGGGTACTCTACCACTAAGCTACAATCGCAGCCCCCCCCCCTTTTTTTTTTTGAAAAAGAATCTTTCTGAGTTGCACAGGCTAGTCTCAATTTTGTGATCCTCCTGCCTCAGCCTCCTGAGTTGCTAGGATTACCATCATGAGCCACCATGTCTGGCTAATTCCTATTTTCAGAAGGTCACACTTTATATCATCACCAAGAGTATAATTCTTAATGAGTGATGGGGGAAATATCAACATAATGATAAAAGCAAATGGCATTAAAAATTCTAGTAATTTGACTTTACAGAAAATCAAAATGAACCATCAGTCAGTATAATTCCAACTTCTGTTCGTTAATATTGAGGAATATGCGATAAAGTGTTTAATAACAACCTTTTCTAAAGTTGTACTGTAAATTTCTATCTGGTTTTAGTGTGCATAAAGATTTGCTACCCTCACCCAGACTCAATAAATTAGAAAATGCAGATCTTTTTTGCTTTACTGTGAATATAACATCAAATTATATTTTGCTATTCCTGGTTCCCCATTTATATATTAAGTACCTTGCTAATTTTTATGACTGGGTTTTACTTTCATTATCCCTTTATAAGCAACTTGGATCTTTTTCCTGTCATATGTGGTTGAATAGCTTTATAAAGCTAATTTTGCTTTTTGTCTTATTTCAGTCACTAAATTTAGTTTCCTTTTTTTTTTTTATCCTCGTACCATTTCTCTCAACTTTAAATTATCCTTAATAGAAGTGACTCATAATTACTGCAATTCATATATTTTGGAACTAAAAGTTTCTATTGCAAAAAACAAGTATACAGATAAAATGGTATGTGCATACATCCTCCATAATAGAAGCCCTTAGTTGGAGAAGGATTATGGTGGCTTTAAATCATATGGATTTCCTCACAGATATGACTGTCTGTGCTTAGTATCAGAATATATTAGACTACAAGTTGAAGAAGGGTTTCTAAGGGTTTGAGGAGAGGATATTTTTTGTCTTATAGGATGTCCATATTTATATTACATCAGTCATTAAGAGTGATACGTTTAATTCCATTCACTTTTTTTAGCTTCTGCTTTGAACCATTCACTAGGCTGCACTTGAAAAAGAGAAACATTAATCAAATCAGTCACAAGTAATTTGTAAAAAGTGTATAAAAGAGCAATGTTGAGAGGGTGGTCATTTTTAGGAGGAATTTTATAGAGCAAGAACCAATAAGCTTACCTACAATGGTGAGAGGAAACTTGGGGAAGTCATGTGGGAAGACTGGGAGGACAGGTGTCATACAATAAGGAGTTTGAGTTTGACCATGCTGAGAAACAACTGTTATGTTTAAGCAAGAGAATGTTATGATAAACTTCATTTCAAAAGTATCACTGTTTTTCAATATCAAGAATTGACTGGAGGAAGTGATACTGGAGTCAGGAAGATTGTTTAAAAGACTATACATTTAAAAATTTGAGAGAAAGTCAGAGATTTAGAGGCCTTATAGTCTATTTTGATTTGGGGGATGTATTTAGTTCCAAAATATCTGATACTGAGACATGGGACAATATCTTCCAGGCAGCAAATAGAAGAGAAAAATGTCTTGGCAATAACAGTGCCTGGCTATGCCCAATATTAATACCATTGCCCCAACTCTGAGCATGGACAAACTATTATAATAAAAGTAAATATGTGTTTAAGTACAAGTTCCTGTGGGAGGGCTTTAAAATGCATGTTAATTCTTCCAAGAACCTCATGAGAAAGATATTATTATTATTACTATTTTCAGATGAGAAAACTAAAATTAAAACAGGTAGAATAATTTGTTCAAAGTCATTGCTAGTGAGTGTAATGAAGTTCCCTAACAATCTACTCCCTTAAAAAATCTAAGAATGTCATTCCTTTTCTCAGTTTTCAGTTTGGAATAGGTCAAATGTGTGCCTAGAAAATTATTGATAAATTATTTGATAACAAGAAATTTTGTATAATTAGCCAAGGTTTAATTAATTATTTTGTGTGTTTTACTTATCTCATTGTCATTTAGTTGTCTTTTGTGCAAAATCAGGAACTCTATCTTGACACTCTGTCTAGAACATACTGAGTATTAGAAAGTATAGGTAAAATGTACATTAAAGCAAGCACCTCAGGCTGGGGATATGGCTCAGTTGGTAGAGTGCTTACCTCACATGCATAAGGCCTGCTTTTATCCAACATCTACTTATTGTTATTTTGAATCTAGTTTTAGCAAGCTTAATTTTTAACAATTTTTAAACCTACAATATTAAGGCATGCAACAAACATTTATTAAGTAAGCACCTTAAGTGGCTTCAACTGTGATATCCTGGGGTATACAAAGATGAATTTGGAAACTTTTTCCTTCCTGTAGTCAGCAAATTTGATATTTGGGAGAGATTATCACACATAGCCAAGCTAAAAGGAAGGTTATAGCTGTCAGAAATGACATCTGCAGTTCAGGTGAATCCTGAATCATCATTAAAAGAACAAAGCTTAGGGCTTAGAAAGTTTCTCTGGGGACTGTAGACATGACTGTGATATAGTAACTGGTATTCATATTGAGGAAAAAATGAATTAGAGTCAGCATATTCTGTTAAAGAAATTAAGGAAATGTAATGTCTTTCAAAATGATTTTGACTCCAAATTACTGTTACTTGTGGTTATGGGGATTGAACCCAGGGCCTCACACTTGTTAGACAAGCACTTTTCTACCTCTTACTATATCACAGCCCTCTGTCCAAAATTATTAAAAAGATAATGTTACTTAAAGAAGTCTTTAGCTCTCTGTTATGTCTACAGTGACAGTCCCAGGATACACAGTTTTTCCCGTACTGTAATATGCTCAATAAGAAAGCTCAAACAATTGTTGAAGGACGAATTCCTGTTAAGGAAAAAACGTCTTAATAGATTTTATGTGTGAAATTTATTCAGAGGTGGGAGGTCCTTCTGAGTTCAAGACTCAGTTCCAGAAGTTTATGTCTGGAATTTTTCATCAAGTCCTAGTATAAACACTGACTAGAACTTTTTGTTTGACACCATTGTGAAAAATTGTTCTTGGATATAAAACATATTTTAATCTTGTGTTTCAGCTCATTTGAACCTGTGGCCATAATTTATAGTTATTTTTCCTCCACAAGTGTGTTGTTGACAATGGTAGATGTCTTTTTTCCCCCCAGTGAGGTCAGGGAAAAGAAGATTAAAATACATTGCAATTCATGGCTCAGAATCACTTAAAATTATAAAATGTTAAAAATCTGAAAGAACATTATATATCATCTGACCTTCTCTCTTCATGATATAGATGTAAACTGAGGCCCAGAGAGCATTGGTAATTGGATCAAAGTCACACAAACAGGAGTCTACATTCCTATTTGACCCATACCATTCCAATTTTCTTGTCACTAATGCATACTGGAAGTTGGTTGGTATAAGGAACAGTTTCTCTATAAGCAGCATCACTGACCCCCAAGCTCAGCTTTGAAACCCTCTTGTCCATTCCCTGAAGTATTATTTATATCCCACTAGAGAAGAGTTCACCTGACTGTCTTCTGAAGACCATTTACCAACTGTAAGCATTCTGCTGCCCCCAGCAATCCAAAGTAAAAAGAGATCACAGTCCCTTCCTCTCAAGGAAACACACCCCAGGATGGAAATAGACAGTAAATATCACAACAATACTATTAGAATGGGAATGTGGGACCTCAGAGGGGCTCCTCACTCGCCATGACCTCAGTGAGGAGATACTTCCAGACTGAACCTGGTGAACTCCAGAAGCCCATGCTAACTATACATTACTCTCTGGAAACACTTTTGTTCTCATATTGTCCTGGTAGTCCTAATTTCTCTACATGTTAAATATTTATAATGGAATCCACAAAGCTGAGAAGAGGAGACATCATGGAGAAAGGATATGACTTTACCTCCCACCCTCAGAGATAAATGACAAAGGTAGATGAAATCAGAAATACAAACCTGGGACCATAAGTGAAAGGAATTTGAAAGATTCTGAAATATTTATAGTATCCATGTTCTTGATATTCATGTTCTTTCATGACTAACAGCAACATATTTAAACCTAAAAAGTAAGCTTAACTTGTTTTTAGGAAAGTAAGAGAATTGTGACTGGGGAGCTTAGAACACCTGTCCTCTCAACAGTGTATCTTGGATAAAAAGATCCCTGGGACAGAATGGATGGTGGTAGCCACGTCAGGGAAAGGGAAGCCCACTGAGGGTCATGCAGTCAAGATAAAGAGGGCACAGAAAGCCAGCTTAGGCCTAGCAAAGGCCACAAAGCTGTGACAGTAGAAAGACCCACTGGGTCTTCCCTGTCTCCTTGCTCATCGTTTTATCCTTGATTATAAAATTCAGGAAAACATCCTGCACCAACAATAATGTCTGTCTTAATTTATGCATTTTAATAAATGGCCAATGGGAACTGGGAGCAGTAGAAGGAAAAGAAATTTGCTGCAGAAGGGAGTAAAGAACACAAAATATGAGGAGGGATGAACTCTGGGAATAGTTCTCTGACCCCTGTGTCTCACTGGTATTCTCAGCCTGAAGTGGAAGGAAATAGAATAATGTGTGGAATGTACAAAAGTGGAAAGAACTGAGACAAAAATAAACTATCTGCCTCATTAAATGTAATCATATATTTTTCAGAAAATGAACTGTTGACTACCATAGTTCTCCTTCTGGGCCCAACTGCTTCCTGACAACTTAATAGAGCTTACTAATTAGTTTTTCCTTTTTTCCTGGGGGTCGTTTTCACACGTACTACTGCAGTTTCTCTAAGTCATGATAAAATGTAATGGGAAATACATTAGGCAGGAAATATGAAGAAAGCGAAGGAATTTTCCTAATAGTTTCATAATGAATTTAAAACTCTCAGATTTGCATGTTATACACAGGTTCACATGTGTCCTTCTAAGTAAATTGGAAACTTTAATTGTAAGGATCAAGGAAGTAGTGCAAACAGACTTTATGTCTGGGAATATGGAAAGGATGTTGCATTCAAAAGTTTAAAAAATAGTTTAAATGCTATTTGCTACAGTTACCAAAGAATGTCATATTAATATTTGCAAGTTTGTGAATAGCCAAGTTTGATACAAAGAAGAAATCATGCATGTTACTCTCAGAGGATGTTGTATGACAACTGGCCCATGAATCCTGAGATAAGCCCAGGTTCTACTATTAAGTTGTATGACCTAAGAAAATGATTTCATATTTTTGAGGCTTGCTTTCTATAGAATGAGTATAGAACTATTGCTCCTGTTTTATCATCTCTCTTGCAGATCATTGATTTTACTTGGTGAGTAGCAATAATTGCAAGTCATATAAAATAAATCCTTAGTGACTCTCAGATTTTAAAAAAGATCTATTTTGCACCATTCTGTAAAAGCTGCCAAACTTTGGGTTTGGCTGACTGCTAAAGAGAGCAGCCTAATAGTGGGAGCAAATTCCAGAGTTGAGGGTCATATATTTGGGATGCTTTGCCAAGCACTCCCATATCTTCAAAGTTGTTGGGGGCTTTAAACTTGAGCATTAATGAGAAAACAATTGTTTAAACCATTGTTTTTTAATAGGTACACAAAAATCCTGAGGTTTGCAACTATTTTTAATAGTTTGCTACATTCCAGTGGCATACCAGGTTGCAGAGTCCTGCTACTTCTTTCTTGGTTATTTTCCTCCTCTATGAACTTTGCTTGCTTTTTCCAAAGAAACAGGCAATAAGAAAACACAGGTCTTCATTTTTCCTGGAATGTTCTTTTCCATTTAGCTAGTGCTTTCTCAAACCAGACAGCATCAATTACATAGGGACTTTTAAATATTGATAGTAAATATTCACATATTGATGACTGATTCCTAAACTCAAGTCAGATTTGGAAAGGGATCCCTGGCACCTATGTATTTTTTTAATTAGTTGCTCAAAACATTACAATGATCTAACTCCCCAAGTGTTACTTATCTGTGACCAAGTTAAACCATGGGGTACCATCACTGAAAAGGTCAGTGGCTTTAGTGTGTTCTGTGGCTACAATACAAGTCAACTTACTGTTTAAGAAAAAAGAATGGACATAGACACTACTTGTAAAGGCAACTTTAAAAAAATTATGAGAAAAATATAGTTCCTTAGCTTTAATGTCTTATTATGGAATTAGTGCATTTGCATTGTTACCATAAATGCACAATTAAGAATAGTATTGATCAATTTGTGATTATTTATTGATGCTTTTATGTACAAATATGTTGCAAGATACAGTGAGGTAAGAATACAAAAAAAAAAAGAATAGAAAACCAAGTCCCTACTCTTTTAAAAAGATGAAACTTATAATCTTTTGGGAATGCAAAAAAGACAGAACAAGAATGAAAAAAAGAAATCATATATGGGATAGAGAGTGAAAGCTATTATTATTGAGAATAGGAAGAGATTGCATGGCTGGCATCACATAAGAAGATGTTAGTTGAACCTGGACCAGCTTTTGAATGTTTTTCACTTGTCTAGTGGAGTAAGAACATAGGCTCTGGACTAGAATATCTTAGTTCTCCCACAGGTTGGCTCCGTGAACTTAGGCAAATCATGCTGCCTTTATGATCTTAAAATTTAGCTTCATGAGCTTTAGTATATAAAATTAAAATAAATGAGAAGACGCTCCTGACAGAGTTACAAGGAATAAATTACATGGTTTAAGCAAAAAACCTGGAAATTTATAGGTGTTCAATTTAACTTAGTTTTCTTTGTTCCTATTACATCTTTGACCACACCTACCACCTGAACACCAGAGCAGCTGTGGAACTGTGATACAAAAAAAAAAATTATGCTTCTTCATCAGAAATCCCTACCAAACTCTATCATTGATAGTGTTCAAACCAGAACAAGAGGAGGCCTCTGTCCACAGTTACCCATAGCAAGGGATGAGCTGTAAAGATTATTTGCAGTCTTTATAAAGTTTTCATGTCTTTACCTCTGTATGCATAGCATGTCTCACCTTATGGCACAGAGATTTCAACATGAAAAACCCATTTTTGTCACTGACAACAGCAAATGTAGGGGAGCACAGAAAAGTATATTTCAGTTGTGAAGTTCATGCCAGAAACAGTGACTATTTTGCAGGTACCACTGAGTACAAACAGAATGCTAACCACTCACCTTCCACAGGAGGTCCTGACAACATACAGGAACCACAGAAGTGAACCCCAGAAGCTCCTGCAGCCCAGAGTGTAGAGGCGAGTTCTGTCAGCAGTGACCCATCATTAAACTTTGGGTCAAGTAGAAGTAATGCTAATTCTTAGGTTAGACAATAGTTATTCTTTCTGTTCATTTAAACATCTTAACTCTTAGGTACTTATTCATTATTATTTGACTATAATTACTATTCAGCTTCTTTCCCTGGGTGCTTCAACCATGTGCAAATCTAAGCAAACACAATTCTCTTAAGTTACTTGCAAACAACAAACCAACTCTGTTTATGTAAAAGAAAGTAACTTCAGGAAGAAAATGAGGAGACTCCAATAGGAACCAAGAGGAAAACATAGTGAAAACCCTGCTACAGAGATCATCTGTGTAGGACAGTGCAGCTGATGTAATGACCATCCCCAATCAATCATCACCCATATCCTGGCTTTAAAACTAACCCTGAGCTTCTGAGAATAATATGTAATGGTTGGGAACATCAGCTGGGCCATGAAGAGGTTACATGTCTACTTTATATGGGCCAGCAGGCAAAATGAGGGGCTATTCTCTGGTCCCATCCTACATCTCCTCCCATTCTTATTTCCACATAGCTTGAGATTCTACCCCCTTCCCCAAATCAGGAAGAATGTGTGGATGCTGATAGGGAAAATCAAAAGAAAATACCAACTAACCACTTTAAAATAATCAGAGTTAGAGAACTAACATTCACTCAGTACCTTGCCAAGGCCCAGCATTGTACTGTTGTGAGTACCCTGAAGACAGACTGGCATGTTCAGATACCAGCTTGACTACCTTCTTGAAAAAGTGAAGTTGGTGCTGAGCCAGGAACAGAAATCAGTATGACTCCGGAGCCTGGAGTTATATCAGTATTTTATGTAGTCCATGATACTGTTTTTTACTTTTCTTTAGCTTCAGTCTGTAATTCACACTGAGTTTTTAACTCTGTGTTTTCCATCACAGTAGAGATGCCAATTTGTTAGGGAAACAGACTGCAGGAATCATAATCTATTTTGAAAAAAAATCACATCATATAAATTGGTTGAATGATTAATATAAAATCACTTCTCCTTTCACTTTTTTTTTTCTAATATTGGAATGGGTAACAGATTCACCCACACAGTTTAATAACTAGTCCTATTGATAGATTTCAAATAATGGCTTATTTAAATTTTCAAAATCAATTGATCTCTAAATGTTCAGCCTAGGAAAAATTTCAGCAAGGAATTTGATATTAGTCCTGAAGCATCATGGAAGCATGCAGTAAACTTAGGAAATACTTTGCTTTCAGTCTCAGATCTTCTTGAGGTCAGTTCAGGTCACTTAAGATTTCTTAGTTCTGCTTTTCCCTAGCTGACATTAGTGTGGGAAGGAAATGGAAGGCAGGAAAGAGAAAGATGATGTTGTACCTCCTCATCCCCAACGCATACTTGTCCTTAGCTTAAACATTGTTTTCCAATCTAGCTGCCAAAATTTAAGCATGAAGAAGACAAGTATCAGATAGCAAATATATCCAGATTTCTCGTTGAGCACCAAATACTAAATTGTGCAGGACATTAAAATTTAAAAGAACAGAATCTGCCATGAGTTTTACTCTCCTAAAGTGAAATTTAAATGTAGATGTGATCTTATGTGAAAAAATATATAGACTACAAGAAATGCTTTTATCTCAGTTTCCTAGGGTTACCAGATTAAGGGGTGAGTGGATAGGGGACGGTGAATGAGATATAATTTTTCTAAAAGCTTACCTGAAATTAAAATCTATCAGGATTTAGCACTCTGACACCCTCATGTTAATCTGTTTTTGACTTGGCTGGCTATGATTAGCCTGGGCTAGAAAGACCTTTGCTTGGGTGCATATTAGGAAGAACGTTGGTGAATATGCCCCTACTCAGAAGTGGTCTTGGCTGTAATTTTGGAGCCTTAGTTGGAAGAATGAAGAAGAATTCATCTAGCTTTGAAGAAAAATGAGTGTCTATTTAGCCACATCTTGCCCAAATAATTTCTGAATTTTAAAATATTATTCTAAGGGCTGGGGTTGTGGCTCAGCAGTAGAACACTCGCCTAGCATGTACGAGGCCCTGGGTTTGATCCTCAGCACCACATAAAAAAAATAAAATAAAAAATAAAGATATTGTGTCCATCTTCAACTAAAAAATAGAATATTAAAAAAAATATATTATGCCAAGGCAATACCTAATTATAAGGTGTCTTTATGGTAATAGTGGTTGTATTTATTATGCAATTTGGAAATGTGAGGTTCTCTTACAAAATAAACTAGCAATCAGTAATTCTACATGGGTTCCTAATCTTGAAAAACTAGGAAGCATTTTAAGCTTTAAAATTTATATTTTATATTTCACTAAAATATATCACTAAATAGAAATAAACGCAAAAATTTCTTAAATGCAGAAGTAACCTATAAGAGGAAAACAGTATTAGGCAGTGGCTAAATCTCTGGAATTGGAGCACCTGGGTTCAATATCCCTAATACTGTTGTGTTGAAACTTCAGTTTTCTCACCTACAGCCTACTAGGGTTTTTAAAATTATTTGATATTATGGAAACTTTTCTAATGCTTGGCCCAGAGTAAAGCTTAAACCATTTTACCTATTTTAAATGTTATATCAAAATTTTTCTTTCAGGAATCCTCCCAATTATCAAGAACAGAATTTCCTTTCAATTCTGAAAGGAAACCAATGTGCCAGCAGAAACAAAGCAAATATCCTTGTTTTCAAATAAAGGAGATTTTCTTGTGAGAAAAAAGAAAATTGATGACATCTTTCAGTCAGTTAAACACATCAGCCCCTCATAGTTAGGAATTAAAACCACAAAGTGATTATTTCTAGGTGGATAAGATTATAGACTTTTAAAATATATTTTTTCTTACCAGTATTTTCTATTTTGAAGTATAAATTACTTATACTTAAAATTTAAACAAATACATCCAGTTACTATACTTTGGCATAGATATTAGCATTGATATGTCCTCAACACAGATTCATGGACAATGGATATGGATAAATAGAAACTGGAACTGTACGTTACAGAAGTCCCATAATGGATGATACTAATAAACTAGTGTATGAGATTAAAAAAAAAAAAAAAAAAAACCACAAAGTGTTTATTTCTATTAATCCAAAGGAAATTGTCCCTACCTATGGCTTTTTTTTCTTTTTTTTTTTTTTTAGTGCTGGGATTAAATCAGGGCTTCATGCATGCTAGGTAAGCATTCTACTGCTGAACTAAACCCTTAGCCCTTCACATTAAGTTTTCATGTTGCCCCCCCTCTCCAACATAAATACACTAGAAACTTTCATTTTTCAGGAAGGGTAGGGAGGTGGATGGCTACTGAATGGACTGTTTTGTGAATTAAGAGCTCCATCAGGCTGAAGGAGAGTTGAAAAAGATCACATCAGCCACTCTCACCTTTCCTTTTAAGATACCAGTGTCCTGGCTATCAACCAAGGTCCATGGTCTATATCCAAAGGGGCACAGCATGCTGCCTTTGCCTTGCATATTTCTTCCCAGAGCCCCTCAGGCATTATTGCATAGGAAAGATGGCAAAACTCTGTTCAACATTTTATTTCCAGGAAGTTATGTGTTCATTTCTTCTAGGCCTTTTCACTTTTATTCAGAACCATCAGGAAGAAATAGTTAGGAAAAGTCTGTTTGTATTATGACTGGCTACAGCAGGTGGGGGTTTTCTTTGCAGTAATGTTTTGAAGCAGTGTCACCCAGCAGCTGGGTTCCTTTGCCTTGACAGAATTGGCACCCTAAGAGCAGAGAGATGGAAGCACTTGGAGTGATAAACTTGTCTCAACTTGGAATCAGTTTAGAGCAGTTTAAAATCTCTCAAACCCAAAACATTCTAAGCTTTAAATGGTATCCACTGAGAAATCATATCTGAGGAATTCTTTTCCATTAAACATTTAGTCTGATTTAGAACTAATAAGATGTTAATCTTTTCAAAATATATTTTTCCTTATTTGGCTTTCTTACTTTTAGTGGAAGTCAGTTGGAGTTTAATATACCAAAACAGTTGAATACAAGGAAGGGGTGGAGCAGAAAGTGCCCTAGGCTTGGTCAAGGAGAACCAGGTCCAAACCTGGATGCTATCATTAAGTGGTCTGTGACTTTAGTTATCACTAAGCTGTTGTGAGTCTCCTCTATAATGTGAGAATATTAGCACCTGGAAATGTGAAAAAGATTAAATTATAAACCATTGATGCAAGTGCTTTATACTCTTACTATATGTTCAATAAATTTTAATATTAATGACATAGGGGGATGGTCACAAGTTTTGCTAAAGTCACTTCTTTAGGGAGATGCAAAATAAATGTTAATTTTCAACCTTTGATGTTCTGACCACATAGAAGTGATCATCCTCTCAAAGAAATTAAATGGCTTGAAAAGAAATATCCTTCCCAAAGGAGGATTGAAATCTGCATAATTAGACAATTTTGCTTTGGTACACCAAATGTTAAAAACAATGCAATGTGCCAAACATGGGGAAGCATGCCAGTAATCCCAATAGCTCAGGAGCCAAAGGCAGGAAGATTGCAAATTCAAAGCCAGACCTAGCAACTTAGCAAGGCCCTGAGCAACTTAGGAAGACCCTCTCTCAAAATTAAAAAAAATTTTTTTTTAAAAAAGGGCTGGGGATGTTGCTCTGTGGTTAAGCTCCCCTGGGTTCAATTTCTGGCACTATAAAAATAAAAGTAAAATCAAAAGCATTGTTTTATCTGACAGAATCTTTCTCTATTTCCACCCTTGAACTAAATGTAGAAAATTAAAATTGTATAGACTTACGAAGATCTAACAGATTTAAGATACATATGTTTGCATATTGAAATTAATATACATGTTGAAAGGGCAGTTTACTTTTGAGAAAGGATTGGCTTTTTTTTTTTAAGTTAGATAGTACATTTTTTGCTTGGCAGTCCCTTGGGTCTCTGTAGTGGTTATTTAACTCAGCCGTCATGTAGGACAAAAACAACCATATACAATAGTAAATGATATGACATGGCTATATTCCATATTCTGGGCAGGATGTGGCCCAGAGAATGTAGTTTGCTGACTCCCTGAACTGGAGCATGGTATAGAGTATGTTTATAATTTGAACATAATTAAGGCAACTCATCTAAGTGGAAAAGTATGTGTACATTTGAATTCACAAGTTATTAAATCAGTAGTTATATAAAAATAACTTTGGTATATGCATTTATTCTTTCATAATGAAAGCTTATTGAGTTAAAAATAGTGTAGTTGTCTAAGTATATTCAGTTGAGATGCTGGTATGCAAGCCACATTGTAGTTGGTTTCCATTTCACCTGTACATTTTCTAACATAGAGCCTTGCTTATTTACACAATAGACACTACTGTTTTGTGTGTGTGTGAGAGAGACAAATTTTGAAATTTGACTTAGACTCATTATAGGAACAGTCAGGGCAGGATTTCCTTCTGCTGTACAAGAATATTTTGTGAATTTCCTGGGAAGTACATTCAAGGATAGATTACCTGACAGCATCTGAACCATTGTATTGCAAAGAATTTCCTGCCAGGATTAACCACTTAGACTCGGCACTTAACTTTTCATAACTATTTTCTATTTTTACCTTAAACAACATCTTTTAGAAACGTTTTTGTGTGATTCCTTTCTGCAGAGAGAAATTTAAAATAATGATATACCTAAATCACTAAAGAATTTTCAGAATTAGAGAAAACTTTGTGCATTCTTTTTCTTTTTCAGAATAGTGTAACAAGCCAACTCAATCTTCATCTCCTTGACAAAACATCCAACACCACACATATATTACAAGGATAAACAACCTCTCATCATTTTAATGTTCTAATTCTAATATTGTAAATTCATATTTTATTTTATTTGGGAGTATCTACTGTTGAATGCTTCATGCAAGAGTAAAAATGGGATAAAAACAATTAATTACCTTTAAATACCCCTAAATGTCAGTGATTTAATACCACAGTGATTTTGTTTCACCCATTTTTTTTCTCATCCATTGTAGGGTAAATGACCCCACTCCCTCTTGTACTTTGCCATTGGAAACACATAACTCTAAGGTCATGCCAAAGGGAAGAGAGAGGGGTAAATAGGAAACAGCACACCTACTTTCAACTGCCCTGGCCAGAATTGACATATCACTTCCGCTCATCAGTCACTGACAAAAACTAGCTCACATGGCTCCCCATAACTGCAAGGGAGATTGGCAAATAAAGAGGAATACATGGGTGCTGGTGATAGTTGGCAAGTTCTCACTGCCACATAAACCCATCTAAGCCCTTGATTCATGAGCTGAGTTCAAAAGTTAATCAGGTAAGGACTAAAAAATAATGTATATTATCTCAGTTTTCATTTAGTTCGTTTCAACAAGAACATATGCTAGTTGGATGTTTGCTGTGTTCCTTTTATTCCCCTATTTTAAGATTGTGTTGTGTTTAGAACTCTACCACTTAACATAGTAGACAGAAAAATCTCTGGTCTAACTATATGTTTCTTAACTCCTCAATCATTAATTTGGTATGTCATTATTTCTTTGTGTTGATAGCTCACTTTTTTTGTGTGTATGCATGTGTATCTTCCTCTAGTTACAGTCATTACAAAAAAAGAAATCATGTGTCCTAACAACAGCTAGCTGACTTATGTATTAAATAAATGTTACTTGGTTAATAGATAAAGATGAGTTTATATACTCTTGGATTCAGTAAACATCTTTGCCATTCAATAGCATGAATATAAAGAGTGACAAACCCATGTAAATATTACTTCATACTAGACAAAGGTGCCAAAGACATACATTGGAGGAAAGATATCCTCTTCAACAAATGGTGCTTGAAAAACTAGAAATCCATTTGTATCAAAATAAAATTAAACCCCTATCTCTCACCATACACAAAACTCAACCCAAAGTGGATCAAGGACCTAGAAATTAGACCAGAGACCCTACGCCTAATAGAAGAAAAAGTACATCCAAATCTTCATTGTGTTGAATTAGACTCCAACTTCCTTAACAAGACTTCTAAATCATAAGTAATAAAATCAACAATCAATAAATGAGAAGGATTCAAACTAAAAAAACTTCTTCTCAGCAAAACAGATAATCAATGACGTGAAGAGAAAGCCTACATTTTGGGAGTAAGTTTTTGCCACATGCATGTCAGAGCAGTAATCTCCAGGATATAAAAGAACTCAAAAAACTTAACACCAAAAAACAAACAATCCAATCAATAAATGGGCTAAGGAGCTGAACAGACACTTCTCAGAAGAAGTTATACAATCAATCAACAAATATATGAACAAATGTTTAACATCTCTAGTAATTAGATAAATGCAAATCAAAACTATTCTAAGATTTCATCTCACTCCAGTTAGAAAGGCAGCTATCAAGAATACAAGTAGCAGCAACAACAACAAAAGAATACAAGCAACAATATAAGTGTTGATGAGGATTTCAGGGGAAATGTATACTCATACATTGCTAGTGGAACATCAAAATTAGCACAACCAATCAGGAAAGCAGTATGGAGATTCCTTGGAAAACTGGGAATGGAACTACCAATTGACCCAGCTATCCCTCTTCTAGGTCTATACCCAAAGGACTTAAAACAGCACACTACAGAGACACAGCCACTTCAATGTTTATAGCAGCACAATTCACAATTGCTAAACTGTGGAACCAACCTAGATGCCCTTCAATAGATGAATGGATAAAGAAACTGTGGTACATATATACAATGGAATATTACTCAGCGTTAAAAGAAAAAAAAAAGATGGCATTTGCAGGTAAATGGGTGGAGTTAGAAAACATCATCCTAAGCAAAATAAGCCTATCATCAAAAACCAAGGTTTGAATGTTTTCTTTGATAAGAGGATGCTAATCCATAATGGGGGACATGGGATGAGTGGAGAAACTTTGGATGGGGCAAAGGGGAGGCAGGATAGGAAAAATGGTGAAATTAGATGAACATCATTACCCTAGGTACATGCATGATTGCAAGAATGGTGTGACTCTACTTCATGCACAACCAGAGAAGCAAAAAATTCTGCTCCATTTGTATACAAATAGCTCAATGGAGACAGAAAATAGTGCAGAGTGGTGAAGTACAGTCAAAGAAAAAGAAAGAAATAGAAACTAGGAGAAAAACAAGGACTAAAGAAAGGGGGAAAGTGCTTTTAGTGTTTCTTTTTAATTTCTCCTGAGGTATTTATATACAATGAATTTAAGAGCTTTCTATTGTGATGTATAATTGCTTAGAACTAATAAAAAATAATGAGTGACTGCCTTTAATTACATTTCTAGACTGCTTAGGGATTTTAATTTGGATCAGTGTTTCTCAAAGAATGTCCAATGGACTGAACTGGGAAGTCTGTTGTCTTTCCAGGAAACTATATTAGTCAAAAAATAGTTTTTAGGTAGCTCATTCCCTACTTCCTTGTGAAAATGGTCTTACTGAAATCCTTCAAAAAGATAGAGTCGGTTATGTTTTTGTGCACATTGCTAAAGCAAACTAGCTCATACAAAATTGGTAAATGGAGAAATGATGTTATTACAATACATAAGCCACTATGTTGCCATTTTCCCCAGCACCTTAATGTTTATGCCACCAAATACCAGCTTGAATGCCAAGTACACAGAGGCTGGACACAACAAACACAGACTAACACAGTATGATACACAATACCTATTCTCCTTGTGTTCTTCCTCTTGGTTTGTTTTCCTAAGTGTGTGATTTCTTGGAAGGACTTATTATATGGTTGGCTTTAGACTTAGTTCATTTTCCCTTGTTCCTGTAATTCTGCAGACTCAACATTTTCTTAATCTTCTCTATTGAAGTCTTACATTTAGCAGAGCTTTTATTTGTTTCGCACTTAACATGCATTTAAATTCAGACTAGTATTTTTATATAGGTTGTTATTAGCTTTGTTTATTCTTGGGCTAAAAAGGTATGTAGGTTTTGAGTTGCCTATCCCAAATCTATTTTTTACCATGAGCTCTATTATTTATAAATGACTTTTTATAAAACATGAGGTTGCTTTTAGGAATGAATATATTATCTTTTAGTAGAAATACCTGTATTATTACAACTTAAATTTCCATGTTTTATGGAATGGAAGAATATTAATAACAAAATGGGCACTGAGCCTACTTGAAAAGTTTCCATATGGAGACAGTTTTCTACCTTTTATCTTATATATGCCAGAGTGCTCTAGAGTTCTCAGATGGCATTCACACTCAGCATCTCATTTCAATTTCCTAAAAAGGACATTGTTATCATTTGTACCTAGTTGACTTGGAAATCAAGTCTTAGAGGAGAGAAAGGTTTTGCCTCAGGCAAGTTAGTGACAAAGTTCTTAACATAATTAGTCATACTCTGTTCAAATAAACATATTTGAGCATCTTTTTTTTTTTTTTCTTCAGGAGACTAGTGATACAGAAAAATAGGATGAAACCCAGCTTTCCCCCAGCCGCTTCCTCCCTTCTCTCTTGTATTGATATTGGGGCTGTTTTCACCTTATATAGGGAAAGACCAGACAATCTCAAACCCAAAGAAGCACTTTCATTGCTAATTTCCTAGAAGAGTTGGAAGCCGAGTGTTCTGGATGTTCTGCAGGGCTGTATGGCACTTAAGTGGCTTCTGGCCAAGTGGCCCTAGCTTGTTGCCAACGGGAGTCTGTTACTTGGCTCTATTCCTGCAACAGTCCCTCTTCTAGTCTCCTCCCCTGACCCTGTCTTACCCAGTGGAAACAGCTGTAAAACTGCAGAGGGCCTGTCACCTCTAATCTTCCTGACTTCTCTGAACTGTAATTTCTTCCCTGGGATGCATAGTGAAGATGGCTCATCACTGCTTCTTCATGTGCTTCATAATGTGGAATAGTGGAAGGGAAACTTAAATGACAGCAGAAAGTTGTTTTCCCCTCTCGGTTGCTAGTAAAAGAACCATAGTATCTTAAGCAAGATATTTCAACTGTGTGATCCTCAGGATTCTCACAATTTTAGGATACTAAGTAGGCAGATTAATTAGAACTTTTCCAGCTGTAGTCTTCTGAAATTCCTCAAGAACATAAATGGGCTTATTTAGTGTGTACTTAAAGGAAGATTCCAAGAAACCAACTCTACTGAGCTTAATGGGGAGTAAGGTCTCTTACTAGTACCCAGACTATCCTAACATCCTTCCAAATCCTAAACAAGTCTCAGATACAGATAGAATGATCAATTTGGCAACATCAGATCTCAATGATATGTTTAGTCATTTTACATGTGGCCAATTAAAAAAAAATTTAAACTATTGTTAAAAATACAAAGCTTTTTAAGTAGAAGTCATTAATTTTTTAAAAAGATAAATATATCTTGGACCAACTTGAATCATCTTTAATGAACATAATTGAGAATACAAGCATTTTCAAAATTAAAGTGAATGTATATAATACTCATCTTCATACCAATTTTATAATTTGACTATAGCTATTTAAAATCACAAAGATTAAATGGCTGTGTTTATAGTGAATGACACTATTCTTGACACACCAAACTTTTCCTGCCTTAGGGATATGGAGGCCACCTAATTCCTGAGACCTCTTCTAGTTTTAGTTTTTATTTCAGGATCCTACTGAAGGCAGACCCACAACCAGCTAAATAGTTATTTACTTGGTTAATATTTAACCTGTGGTTGGGTTTTCAAATAGCTCAGTGGAGACAGAAAATAGTGCAGAGTGGTGAAGTGCAGTCAAAGAAAAAGAAAGAAATAGAAACTAGGAGAAAACAAGGACTAAAGAAAGGGGGAAAGTGCTTTTAGTGTTTCTTTCTAATTTCTCCTGAGATATTTAGCAAATAGAACAGGTTTTCCCATGTCTGTGAGAACCCTTATGAAGAAATTAAACATATGATTAGTGCTTACCAATTTATTTTGCAAGTACACAAAATACCACTAGCATTTTCTATACTTAAGATAGACAGTATGTCAGATGCTTGAAGAGATAGATTGAAGAATATGCATCCTATCTTAGGAGTGCCGTATGTGTTTTATGTTTTCATACTTAATGGTCTGTGAAACAATTTCCTTCAGCCCTAACCGTGCTTGATTTCATGGGTTACAAAGAAATGGTAAATAAACATGCATGTGGCAATAATTAAATAATGTAATTATAAAATGTTCATCAATGAAATTAAATATGGAAACACATTAAAATATGCACCCAAGTCATCCAAATCTTGATATCTATCCTTATTAGTGTTTCCTCCTTTTGTCTCCCATTAAAGATAAAATAACTAAGAAGGTTGCTCTCTCTTAATAGACTGATAAGTAATCAAGTAAAATATACGGTACTTTTGGCGAATTTTAATGGCAGGAAGCTGATATTACAGAATATCCAATTACACAATTTTATATTAGCCACCAAAAAGAAGGCACTTTTAAATTTTTTATTTTATTACTTCAAATAAGAAAAAACAGGACAAAAAATTATTTTTTAAAGGAATCTGGAAAAGGGGTACATGAGGAATCTATATTATTTGTTATAATTATATTACATTGAAAATATTACATTGTAATGTAATTCTACATTGTGATAAAAAGTTAAATTTTAAAGATAGCACATTGTTGTATGATATATGGCTAATTGGGTTGCTTATTTTATTGTGATAAAATATATATAAAATAAATCATTTAAAACATTTTAAAATTACAATTCAGTGGTATTAAGTACATGCATAATGTTACACAGTGCTGTGCGCCACTACCAAGTTCCAGAAACTTCTTACTACCCCAAGTGGGATCAAGCTATCACTCTCAATCCTCCCTCTGTTCAGCTTCTGGTAAATGCAAATCTTTCTGTTCCTATGAATATGGAAATTCTTGATATTTTGCATGAATAGAATCAAACCACACCTTTTATATATGGCTTCATAGTATAGTTTTCAAGGTTCATCCATATTGTAGAATGTGTTAGTAATTCATTCTTGTTTTTGACTGAATGATAATTTCTGTATGTGTGTGTGTGTGTGTGTGTGTGAGAGAGAGAGAGAGAGAGAGAGAGAGAGAGAGAGAGAGAGAGAGAGAGAGAAGGGAGGGAGAAGCAGGCATTTGGTTTATCTATTAATCAGTTTAATGGACATTTGTGTTATTACTACTTTTGGCTATTATGCAAAATGCTGCTGTGAACAACCATGAACAAGTCTTTCTGTCAACGTGTTTTCTGTTATTTGAGGTAATATACCTAGGACTGTAATTGTTTGTTGAAATGTTAACTTTGACTTCGAAGGAACTGCAAAATGTTTTCTACAGCAACTTCACCATTTTATGTTCCCACAAGGAATGTATGAGGCTTCTAATTACTTCACATCCTTGCCAAAACTTATTTTCTGGTACTTCTTTGTTCTGATGACCATCCTATTTGGTGTAAAGTGGTGTCTTGTGTGGTTTTGTTGTATTTTCCCCTGATGATTAAAGCTGTTGAACATCTTTTGATGTGCTTATTGGCCAACTGTGTAACTTATTTGGTGAATTGTTTCTTCATATCCTGTGACCATTTTTTAATTGTGTTGTTTGTGTTTTTATCGAGTCACTTTTATTTTAAAAGGAAATTAATCCAAAAGGACTTTATTGTATTATAAATGTTCTTTTTCCAGCCTGGGTGATATGGATATGCTCACTTTATAATCATTAGTGTCCTTGTATATAGTTTTCAAAAAGAAGGATGTGGTTTCTTTTCTAAACGTATGTGTTTCCTAGTGGTGCTATAACACACCACCACAAACATGGTGGCTTAAAACACAGAAATGTATCTCTCACAATGCTGGAAGCCAGAAGTTCATAGTCAAGAAGTAAGCAGGATCACAATCCCTCTGAGAATTCTAGAGAACATTTTCTTGCCTTTTCCATTTTCTGGTGGTACCTGGCATCCTTTGGCATTCCAGGGCTCAGAGGTACATCACCTAATCTCATCCTCCATCTTCAAATGACAGCCTCTGTGTTTCTGTGTAAGGTATCTAAAATCTCCCTCTCCATTCTCTTAGGAAAACATTAATCATTGCATTTTTGGTCCAGAATGATCTCTTTAAAGGAATAAGGTTGAATTACAGATATCTAAGGTGAGAACTTGGATATATTTTGGGGGTTACTCAAGTCAACCCACTGCACTGAATATGACATGCTTCCATTTTTAAAAAATAAGAAAAGAAATGCAAACAATTTTAGAACACTGTGATAATCTGGATTTCTGAGTCAAAAGACCTACAGGTTAAGGACAAAGAAAGAAATTTGCCTAATGTTTACCATCATAAAAAAGGAGAAATTTTAATCTTTGAAAAATATTTTACTCATTCTGATTCTGAAAAGAAGCTTTTAAGAATAAGTTTAGCAAAAAATATTTATGTTTTTCTTTTTCATTTTTTGAGAGGAAGCTAATGAGAATATATAGATATAGATATAGATATAGATATAGATAGATAGATATAGATATATAGTGATTTGGGCATTTGGAGCCATCGTGATTTCCAACTTTGGACTTGTTGTCAACTGCTTGAGGTTTCAGATCATAATAAAAAATAATATACCCAACACTTAGCCCCAGTATTTTAATATGGCTTATAGCTTATGACCAAATTTGTTGGGGTCTCACTTCATATAGTTAAATAAATAGAAAATGAAGTGGATTTTCTTCCCAAGAATTACAATTCAGCGTATTAAATGTTTTTTGGTTTCCTAAGTATAAAAACCTGGTAAGATACAGTGCCTCTCTGAAAAGAGTTTCAGACTAAGGACACACAAATTTATGAATTTGGACAATGGCCTTATTCAGACAATTTAGTCCACTTTCTGGATGCTTGTGCTATTCTGGAGTCTTATTTTTTTTCTTTGCGGAGAGCACTGTTAAGAAACAAATGTCAGGCTTTGATTCACCACATTCTCAAATCATTCCCACTACAAAACCTGTTTTCAAAGGTAAACTTTGTAAGCATTCATATCTGAGAGTATGTGAAGGATATGAATAAGCCCTAATTATGTTACCAGGGAATATATCTTTCAAAATACCCTCTTTAATTTGACAGGGTTTTAAAAACTATCTGAATAGTAATTTGTAAGTTAATTGGAATTCATCCAGAAAGTCATTTCTTGTTGGTAAAAGGTTTAAAATTGAGGGAGTTCAATGTCTGAAAAATTTCAGAGTTCTTTTTATGTTTTTAAAGTAGTAAAGAGCCAAGTATTTATAAAGTATCCATTCAAATTGCGTTGGTGATCTTTGATCATAATATGGAATAGGAAACATGCCACAGGGTTTGGCTATAGAATAAATGACATGAAGCAGAAAGGCTCACCTCGTGAGCCTTTCATCCTCAACACCAGAGAGGGGTGTCAGTTTATAGATGTGTTACCTGGTGCCTCTTCAGTTCTGCTCTCTTACTAAGACCATCCTCACACAAAGCTACAGTTATTCTCTGATGACATCACTACCGTCTTGTGTGTGTTTAAATGAATGATTCTTATGTGCATAATGGAAGACTTCAACTTTAAATCTGACCTGGCCTTGAAAGTCTGTGTGAATTTTGGATCGTTTTCCTCCTGCTTTACTTTTACTTTCTAGTGGTGCTTCTAACACAGATGTAAAATGATGAAAGCAATTTGCTACCTGACTGTGAAATCCTCTCAGTAACTTTTTAATCTACTAAATTTTCTGCCTAATCAACTACAAGAGGGCATGGTTTTTCATAATATATAGAGGATTACCCAAGATAATTATCATGATATCTATTCCCATCTCTATGAGATAGCACAGACCTTTCCAGTGGTTAAATAGAGAGAAAAAAATGGGGGATTCTTAAAATCTTCACATCAATAGTCACAATTTTAGAATTACTTATGATCTTGGAGGTGTTTTTATTTTTTTAACATTATGTTTCACAAGTGGCTAAAAATTCTTTGAGGACAGGACCATTGTTTATTTCACCTTTTAATCCCTTAGAGCTCCTCTACCTCTCACTGTATGGTGGACTTCTATTAATGTTTGCTGAATGAATAAAACATATTCATGTTCTAGTCACATACATGCATATACTTGTTATCTGTGTATTATATACTTGTTATCTGTGTATTCAGCATACCCAGTCTTTTTCTCTTTCTCTCTGTTTTGTTTTGTTTTTAATACTGAATAGCTTTTAGGGGGAAAAATGCATAAGAAGGAACAAGTGAGTTGAGTGTTTTAATTCTCTATTTTTCTTACCCTCCCTGCCTCATTCTTCTTCCCCATCCTTCCCCCAGCCAGAGTGGAGAAAAATGCTGTGTGAAGACTCATTATTGAACTAACCCATATTTCACTTCCCTCCGTATTCTATGACCCTCTCCCTCCTCATCTTGACCTCACTCTTTCACCCTAAAAACCTGATTCCTTGTAGGAGTCACACTTATCTCAGCTCCTGAGCCTCCTGTTCTAGGATCCCTCCACCTGACAGAAGCCTACACCAAGGCACCTGCCTGACATCAGAGTTGAGTGATTGATCCCCCTGGAATTAATCAACCATGGCCTAAATGTCAGGAAACTAGCTGGCTCACTTCAGGTCTGATGCTCATTACCGGACCAGTCAGCTGTGATCTGGATGGTAGGGTCACTTAAAAGCATGGCAGCACAGTCTGAAATCTTTGTTTAGAATAACATATATGCCTAAAGAAGGTAGTTTCTGGCTCTGATGAAATGAGAGGACCAAATTAAATAATAGGTGAGATATTTCTTCCAAATATAACATTCTATAATTGATCATGAAATCAGTCAAATATTAGATGTCATAATTAATTATATGCAGGTTTTTCTAATCTTAATAGTTTATTATACATATAGTCATCCAAATGTATTTCTCTTGGAAGAATCATAATAGATGACCAATTACTATCTTCATTATATTATAACAGGGAATGAACACTGTCACTAGAAACCTGGATATAGATTGAAATGTTGACAGAATCTCCATACTGCTTTCCATATTATCTGCATCACTTTGCAGTCCCACCAGCAATGTATGAGTGTACCTTTTTCTCCACATCCTCACCAACATTTATTGTTGTTTGTCTTCATAATTGCTGCCATTCTGACTGGAGTGAGATGATATTTTAATTTGCATTTCTCTAATTGCTAGAGATGATGAATATTTTATCTATATCTATCGCTCTATATCTATATCTATCTATATATCTATATCTTTATCTATATCTATATTAATTGATTGTATATCCTCTTCTGAGAAGTGTCTGTTCAGGTCTTGGCCCATTTATTGATTGTTTTTTTTTTTTTTTGATGCTTAGCTTTTTGAATTCTTTATATACCCTAGAGATTAGTGCTCTATCTGATGTGTGAGGGGTAAAAGTTTGCTCCCAAGATGTAGACTCTCTATTTACCTCACAGATTGTTTCTTTTTCTGAGAAGAAACTTTTTAGTTTGAATCCATCTCATTTATTGATTCTTGCTTTTAATTCTTGTGCTATAGGAGTCTTATTAAGGAAGTTGGGGCCTAATCCCATATGATGAAGATTAGGGCCTACTTTTTCTTCTATTAGACGCAGAGTCTCTGGTTTAATTCCTAGGTCCTTGATCCACTTTGAGTTGAGTTTAGTGCATGGTGAGATATAGGGGTTTAATTTAATTGTGCTGCATATGAATTTCCAGTTTTCCCAGCACCATTTGTTGAAGATGCTATCTTTTCTCCAATGCATGTTTTTGGCACCTTTGTCTAATATAAGATGATTGTAATTTTGTGGGTTAATCTCTGTGTCCTTTATTCTGTACCATTGGTCTACCAGTCTGTTTTGGTGCCAATACGATGCTGTTTTTGAAAGCAATAGAGAGATCCCTTGGAATACTGGTAATGGAACCACCATTTGACCCAGCTATCCCTCTGCTGGGTCTATACCCACAGGACTTAAAAACAGCATACTACAGGAACACAGCCACATCAATGTTTGTAGCAACACAATTCACAATAGCTAAACTTTGGAACCAACCTAGATGCTCCTCATGGGGTGAATGGATCAAAAAATGTGGCATATATACATAATGGAATATTACTCAGCAATAAAAGAGAATAAAATCATGGCATTTGCAGGTAAATGGAGGGCACTGGAGAAAACAATGCTAAGTGAAGTTAGCCAATCCCTCAAAAAACAAATGCCAAATGTTTTCTCTGATATAAGGTGACTGACCCATAATGGGGTAGGGAGGGGGAACATGGGAGGAATAGACAAACTCTAGATAGGGCAGAGGGGTGGGAGGGCAAAGGCGGGGGCAGGGGGTTAGCAATGATGGTGGAATGTGATAGACATCATTATCCAAAGTACATATATGAAGACATGAATTGGTGTGAACATACTTTATATACAAACAGATATATGAAAAATTGTGCTCTGTATATAAGAATTGTAATGCATTCTGCTGTCATTTATTTAAAAAATAAAATCAATAAAAAAACATGAAATGCTGACAGATATTCTAGGTGTTTTAAGGACCCTTTTTATATTCTGAAAGAATATCTAAATTCAAATACACATACATATATATTTTTCTGATGTCCTTTCTTATAAAAGATTAGTTTTTCTTGGTTGTTTTATTTGTTTTGGTTGGGTTTTGTGGAAAAACTTTTTTTTTTCTTTTTGGAAAGCAATCAAAAGCTGTACATTTGTTTACCTGTGTGTAATCTCAATAGAGAGAAAGGACTTCTTTGAAAAGATAGTAAATGTCTTTTTACTAGATGAGCTACTGTATCAGTATCCTAACTTTTACCTTATAAAATAGTGCATTCCAGTCTAATGCCACTTAATTTTCCATGCATTTTATAAGATGTAGCTTTTCTATAACTCTTAGATCTTAAAAACTTTCCTCAGAATATTATATGCTATATTTGGGGCCCCATAAAGCATATGGCAATATGTTTTCTGGGAAAAGATGTTTTCTAGCAAGCAGGCATATCTCAGACATTTTACCTTTCTCTTAAATTTTACCATTTGATTTTACTATCGTGCTCTTGCCAGAGTTAAGAGTTTTCAGAAAGCTTACTCAGTGTCAACTAATATAACTTATCCTAGGATATATTTTTAGATATTAGGAGTTTATTTTTCCTTTATGTGATCATAAAGTGATAGTTTAGAGTAACTTAGTTATTTTGTTGCAAGAGTCTATTTAGGAGTAATATAAAAGAAAGTTGAAATTTCCTACATTGTGACTTCATTTTACCTCAATTACTTCCCTAAAGGCCCTATCTCAAAATGTAGTCACACTGGGAGTTAGGGTTTCAACATGTGAATACTAGGGAGACACAATGCACTATATAATAGAGTTCTAGTTATTATGTAGGACTTCATAATTAAGGGAAGTAGGAAGGGAAAAGGTAGAAGAAGGATAAAAGAAAAAGTGGAAGGTAAACCTCTCTGATGAATCAATTTTGCATAAGGATCTTCTAGAATGTCTCATACAAGATTTCCATTTACTTTTCTTTGGCCAGAATGTAGTCATAAGGTTATACATATCTAAAATTTGTCTTCTAGTAATATATACTACTAATGCCTCAAGTAAGATAGATATATTATTACTAATGAAAAGGAAGAAATGAATATTAGAAGTTAACAAACCATTATTTTCACTTCCAGAAATTTTGCTAGGCTTTAAGGATAATAAACTGATTTCCTAACTTCAGTTAGTTTATATTCCAACTATCCACTGAGAGTGCACACAGACTAATTATCTGTAATATAAAATGATGATAGATCCTATGAAATGAATGTGTAAAAGTCCTACAGAAAGAGCGTGATTATGAATGGAAGGAGCTGGGGAAGGTGACTTTGAAATAACCTTTGAAAGACAGATGCAGTTTCGCTTCACTAAGAAGTAAAGAAAGAAGTATCAAGGAGAGGAAAGAACTTTGGCAGTTCAGTTGAGAATGCAGATGTTTCTAGAACCTGAAAATATTAATGGGTGGGACATAAATTGACATTCTTAGGTAGGAGTGGTAATGAGATTGGAAAGGTAGAAAAAAACTTAATTTTAATGAGTCTAAAATGCTATTTATGGAGTACTGGACTCCAGAGAGCCATCCAAGGATAAGACAGTATTATAACCAGATATGTGTTTTACAAAAATACGCATCAGGCAACAGAAAGAGGATAAATTGATGAATTCACAAACAGTTGATTATGTGTGAGTTTTAATATAAGAAACACTTCTGAGGAAATGTGGTGTAAGTTTTCTATCAATACACAAGGTGAGGTTGTTATTGTTGGTTTGGTTTTGCTAATTTCTGCCTTGTTAAAGATACAATTATAAAGTCAAGTCATCCACCTTTATTCTTTTGGTTCAAAGAATACATACAATGGTAATAAATTATTGACATCAATTAGAAAATCTTTTAAAACTGAAATTCTTGAGGAAAATTATCCCATACACATTCTTATTTATCTGGGTTAGTTTTGCTATATTTTAATAAGCCTGCTAATAATTACAGAAACTCCTTGGGTATTTTCCTTTCATCTTTCTGTGTTGATATTCTCAGAAATAGATGTCCCACCCACTGCTTGAATGCTGGGAAATCCTAAATTGGGTGATGACATATTTCTTTTGCATTTTCCCTGAGTGTTTAATGTTGGTGAAATAGAACTGCCTGGTGAAAAGTCAGTTATTTGACTTCCCTATTTCATAAATCTCACCCTGATCAAAGAATTATGAGTTCCTGAATCACAAGTCTCTTCCTTAATCTAACTCTCAGTTTGGTGGTGAGAACTGTCTGCTGGTCTCTAAAGAACCCCAGTTCCATCCAGACTGAACAGCACAGAGTAGAATGTGAAATAAGAAACTGGACTATGGGCTGGGGCTGGGGCTGGGGCTCAGTGGTAGAGCACTTGCCTAGCATATGTGAGACACTGGGTTTGATCCTCAGCACCATATAAAAATAAATAAATAAAATAAAAGTATTTTTTTAAAAAAGAAAGAAAGAAACTGGACTATGGACAAGAACTAATCACATTATAGGAAGAGGAACTAGAGAAATATCTAGCAGTTGGCATCTTTCTGGGAACTACATTTGTTTATGAAATAATTAAATGTATCTAATCATAATGTCAATTTCATTTCCAAAGTCATTCATGTTTTTGTCCTAATAGGTTGAAACTTAGAAACATACCAGAATGTGAATGTGATATGTCAGCTCCCAACAACTCTTGGCCAGACTTCCACCAGTCTGTTGTTCTCTCTGCCCACCTCGGAACTTACCATATGTCCCCCTTTTCCTCACCAGCCCTTCTCAGCTGCTGCTGCTGCCCTCATCCCTTGCCCTCAATGTGACTAAAAGTATTGAGAGCGTAGAGAACAGGTGATGAATAAAGATAATAAAGACCATTCGTTCAGGTTCTTTTATTTTTGTCTCCTTGCATCTCAAAGGAACAAGATTGGCATTTGTCTATCCTGATTTCATTGTCAAAATAGTGATGAAATTAAAAAATATTAGAGAAGCATCATGTTGACATTTCTTCAAACACATGATGATAATTACACAGACATCACGTTAAAGTATTTTTATCATGAAATACTACAAGCAAACAAAAAATTAGGAGAAATAAGAAATGGCAATGTACCTACTATCCAGCTTTGTAAAACCTAAACACTTTTCCATGACTGTTTGATTTTCATAAGAAATAAAACTTCTTTAGAATTTTTTGAAAAAGCCTAATAATGAACAAACCTCTTCCTTACTTGAGGTCAGAACCAATTGAGAAATGACAAAGAATCAGAATAGGATTTGGCTGATATGTGAAATTCCCCCATACTGAACCCCAAAGAGCTTGCTTTACTCCCCAGCACCAGCTGAGAGCCTAACACCGGAAGCAGAAATTAAAACATTTTCTTTCTGTAGGCAGACCCACTTCCAAGAAAACAGGAGTAAGAGACGGCTGGACTACCCAGGCAGTTTCTCCTTCCAGCCTCATGAATCAGTTAAGTGTGCAAGGAGACTGGGTATAGAAATAGACCAGGAGTGTTACATACAGTGAAATTATTGTCCACATGGAAAGGAACATCAGGTGTGTGAAGCACCCATTTCCTCTACAAAAAATGTGAAGCCACATTTTATTTTAATCTCCTTTTGAAGCCTATTCCCCTCCTTCTTCTCCCCTCAGTTCAAAGGGTAACCTCTACCTTGAATTAAGATCCTTGTATATAACAAGTACTTGGTAACTAGGGCTGTGATTCTAAATTCAGAATATTTCCATTTAAGGGAACTATTGGCTGCAGTTGTTTGGGATATTGACTACAACATCTGTATTTACTTGCATTTGATAATGGAAAGAATGTAAAAGATGCCGCTACCAGATAGGAATAGATTTTGGATCCAAGGATGTTACTGCTCAACTAATGTTTTAAGTGCTAAAAGATCATCATGGTCTTAGCAACAATTATAGCTAAGAAAACAAAGTTTAGAGCTATCTCAAAACAGAAAAGAAAGCATCAAAAAGTTATCTCTTTTCTCTGAAAAGAAAACAAGCATCCTACTGACCCTTGCCTTCTGAAATGTTTCAACATTCCAAGCTACTGAGGCTTTGCTTCACTTCTCATAAACAAACCCCAATGTCCTTTAAAATACTTTCTGATTTATTTTCCAAATGCTTTCAGGTGAATAATAAATTACACTCATCCAGCTTACTTTTTTTTTCTCTCTTGATTCTCTGGACAAGTTTGAAGTTGAGCAGAGGTACCAAAAAGCTGTTGAATGAAGAGAATGTTTGGTAGTGAATGAGATAATGGAAAATTACAATAATAAGTTGCTAGGAAGGAAGACAAGCTACACAGTGTCATTTTAATTTAAATAATAGTGCATTATTAGGGACAGCACTGAGTCATACAGAAAAAAATAGCCTATTAAGCAGCATGGAAGAATCAATAATGGTGTCTCTCAGTATCTGGAATATGAAATTGCTTGTTAAAGCTAACAGGTGACTCTAGGGTGAGCTTATAAATGATGGCTTTGGTTGAGGTATACTGTCAGAGTTTTCACAGTATTTCCTCATGTTAGCATCAAAATTAATAAGTTAATTTATTCAGGTGAATGGCTGATCACATTTACATTAAGCCAGAAAGTATTTAGATAGATAAACTCTGTGAAAAAGAGAAATGTTACGGATCAAGATATAGCTAAGTGGTAGAGCACTTTCTTAACATGTGCAAGGTCCTAGGTTCCATTCTGAGTGCCCCCCCAAAAACAGAACTTTATGAAATATACTCCTGCTTCTAAATCATACAGCACATAAAAGAATGAGAGGTCTTGGAAAGCAAAATTTAGGGCCTATGGCAAAATAAAATGTGGGTAGACCTCATTTTTTGTGTTAATTGTGTCCTTAAAACCTTGCACACTAATTAAAACATTTTTGAAAATCTAGGCCTACTCCCTCTTGAAAGAATAATGTAGCTGAATCAGAATGCCAATAACTGTTTTCATATCTAAAAAATTACAACCAATTGATGTTTTTTACATGTCTGAATTTTTCTATTGAAGAATACCTATTATACTTTATGGGTGATACTAAATAGCAATAGGAATGATAACATTTTTAAAAAAGTTTTTAACTTTTACTCTTCAAATTTCAACAATCTAAATAAATGTTTTGAGGTAACATGCATATTTGAAAACAGTGTAGCTATTCTTTTTTTATTAGTTGCTCAAGACAATACAATGACATATCATACATTTGATTCAAATAGGGTATGAATTCTCATTTTTCCACGTGTACAGATTGCGGGATCACATTGGTTATACAGCCATATGTATACATACAGCAATCCTAGTGTCAGTTGTATTCTGCTGCCCTCCCTATCCCCCCTCCCCACCCCTCCCCTCCCATCACTATTGTCTACCCATTCTACTGTGACACTTATCTCTCTCTTTCTTTTTTTTTCTTCCCTTCCCCCTCACACCATCCTATATGTATTTTGTGAACCCATGAGGGTCTCCTTCCGTCTTCCGTGCAATTCTCCTTCACCCTCCCTTTCCCTCCATCCTCTTTTCCTTGTTTCATGTTAATTGTCTTCTCATGCTCTTCTTTCCTACTCTGTTTTGAGTCACCTCCCTTATATCAGAGAAGACATTCGGAATTTGTTTTCTAGGGATTGGCTAACTTCACTTAGCATAATTTGCTCTAGTGCCATCCATTTCCTTGCAAATGCCATGATTTTGTTATTTTTTAATGCTGAGTAATATTCCATTGTGTATAAACGCCACATTTTTTTAATCCATTCATCTGTTGAAGGGCATCTGGGTTGGTTCCACAGTCTAGCTATTGTGAATTGTGCTGCTATGAACATTGATGTAACTGTGTCCCTGTAGTATGCTCTTTTTTAGGTCTTTTGGGTATAGTCCGAGAAGGGGAATAGATGGGTCAAATGGTGGTTCCATTCCCAGCTTTCCAAGGAATCTCCATACTGCTTTCCAAATTGGCTGCACCAGTCTGCAGTCCCACCAGCAATGTACAAGTGTACCCTTTTCCCCACATCCTCGCCAGCACTTGTTGTTTGACTTCCTAATGGCTGCCAATCTTACTGGAGTGAGATGGTATCTTAGGGTGGTTTTGATTTGCATTTCTCTGACAGCTAGAGATGTTGAGCATTTTTTCATGTACTTGTTGATTGACTGTATGTCCTCCTCTGAGAAGTGTCTGTTCAGGTCCTTGACCCATTTGTTGATTGGGTTGTTTGGTTTTTTGTAGTGTAGCTATTCTTTTCCATTTGACTCTATTTTTTCTTTTGATTGCACTGAAGTATATTCTTACTTAATTTTAGCTACAATCTCTGAATTTTACATTAGGGAAAGAGAAAAATTTTTTGGCTCTTCCTCTACTATTTGGACATGAATTAACTGGATAATCTTTTTTTTTTTTCTTTACATTTTTGAGATGCCACTGGTTCTATCTTAAGGTCAAATCTTACCCAGATATTGATCTGCACTTTGTTTATTGATGCATTAGAAGAAGGAAACTGAATGCAAGACTGTACCTTTATTAACCAAGACTGTACCTTCATTAACCATTATTCTTTTTAGTAAATTTTAGTGACTTACATAGAATTTCTTCTCAAGGAGATATATGTGCCAGCAATACTTGCCAGTCCTGTGGTTATTTTTGTTAATAGGCACAACAGGTAGCCTCATGGGTCAGAAAAGTCAAGAGACATATGTAGGTTAATAAAATGATTTTCAATCTTCTAATTTCCATTGGAGTTATTAAACATATATAAAAACAAACAAGATGTGGGTAGCTCATTGGCCCTGGTGAAATAATGGAAGTATTTTGAAACCATATTTCCCATTAACCCACACACTTGGACATGTGTATGTCTTCCAAAAGCTCACCAAAAGCTCATCCAGAAAAATTATCCTATTAATTAATTGGTGAGGAGAATCAATAGTGGAATTTGTTAGTGTCTGGAATTTGAAATTGTCAGTTAAGCATATTAGGTATATTGAAAATAATTTATTTTACAATGCATACTACCTCTTTTCTTTCCTGACCCTTGAAAGTACCTGTTGTATGTATTAAAAATAAACACTGGAAGTGCCTTACTGTCTCATTCATATACACCACTGAGAAGACATTATATGTAAGTTAATAAAATCCATTGAAGATACCACTAACAAGTACAGCTGTTCGTCAAGTTCTGATATATCCCAAGACAGCAAGTCTCATATTTCTGGGTAAATATTTCAAGATGACGCCATCCTGCTTTGTTTTGAAGTGTAATACGCCTTTCCATATGCAGTGCTCCACACTGCACAGTCACAGAAATTAGTGATTTCAGCTCTAAAGATGCCAAAGCAGCTAGAGAACAGAGTCCTGTGCTCATGTTGCTTGCACAAACACACGGGTTGTATTCCCACAGTGGGATCCAGGGACCCCTGAGGTTCTGCAGCTTTTTTATCCTGTAAAACACAGAACCAGAACATGATGCTGACAGGGTGGAGTGGGTTGGGTTCTGAGACTGATTAAGAATTTCCAAGATTCAGAGTGGGGACAGTCTGAAAGGAGCCGGCAAAGCATGTAATTATTTGTGGTGGGAGGATATGGGGCTATGAGCAGATGTCTGTAGATACTACAAAGAAAATAAACACTATGGAAGAACAAACGTATGTCAAAATTTTCAAGGGGGATTTTTAACAAAGGATGTTTGGGAAACATTCTGGTGGAGTTCAGTAATCTGGGTAGCACTTATGAAAGGAGACATAGTTTTTACGGCCAAAATGACCTTTATACTAAAAGTTCTTATTTTCTATTTGTTCCATTCTGTTCCATACAACAAACTTGTTTTAAATACCTACCATGTGCCAGAATTATGCTTCCTTGCCTTCTTCTCACTGGTCATGTACAGATAAACATAGGTACACAGCTTCACTTTGAAGTTCAAAAACCAGTTTGCGACAATACCATCTTGAACACACCCGTATGTGGCCTGAAGTTCAGATACAATTTGTAGTAACTTGAGACTCACAGAACTTCAGAACTAAAATTCAAAGCTTACAAAAATTTACCTACTACAGAGAACTAAAGTTAAAAAGCAGCCTCCTAGGAAGAAACTTGAAAATCAATCTCATGACTACCCAGTCACTTGAATGGCATTTCTGGTTGCTGATGGAAGTGGATATCTTGTTGACATATTTCATCATTTCTGATGAAAGAACTCTGATTGTCAATGTTTATTGAGCCAGATTTTTTTCTACCTTTCACTGTTATCAGGAAGCTCCATTTATTGAGGAAGATACAAAGTTGGATATATTATTTTTTACAGCAAATATAAATTTCCTAAACTTATATTATATTATAAACTTATATTATAGAGTATGAGGACATATGGAAAAACTTTTGTTTATTCTATACTCTTTGGCATATTATTGTCTTTTTTCTCATGTCTCTACCACTAGACATCTTCTTAAGATTGAAATGCTATGAAAATGATCATCTCAGATTTCAAATCAACTAGAATATGCAATTCTATAGCCTTTTTGGACAGATCCAGTTATACTCACCATCAAATTTTATATCTATAGTAACATTATAACCCCCAAATTAAGATCCACTTAACCTAATAAGAGTAATTAAACTAATTAAGATTTCAGATTCATAATAGGAATAGTCTAATGATGTCATATTTTTCAAGGTAGGGGAAAGGGCTTTCAATTTTAACCAGTTTCATCACTAAAATACTTTTCTTCCAATCCCATACATTGCCACAAAGCTGAATCAATATTTTTCTGTATCTAAAGAGAAAAAAAGGGAAATTTGGAGTCCTAGAAAATACATGATATATCCATCGAATGACAAATTATAGTGAGCATGTATGACCTCAGGAGTTTATGTGCATTCTAGCAGAGCAAATACCAGGCATGTCAGCACAAGTGTTAAAAGCTGCCCAGGAGGTACAAGTACTCATATGTGGGAAGATTAGGGGGGTCCACAGCTCTGCACCACAGAAAGCCTACTGCCCAGGTGTGCTTTCTCATTCTCAGGTGGCCAAGGACTGTGACTTGTTTGATAAGGCCTGAATACACTAGAAGGAGTCACTGCAGGGTTGCCCTGTATTTGGAGGAGACTTGCAATTCTTGAACCAGGTTAGATGAGAGTAGATTGTCATTGGAGTTCAGAGTCAGCTTGTCGCTCACTGGCTCAGATCCTGAATGGTATCATAAATATACACTTCATCTTGAGGAACTGAGTTGAAAGTCTAAGGAATCTAGGATGAGTGATGTAAGGATGTGTGTTACCTCTGCTCCTCCTCCATGGCTAGCTCTTCTAATTAGAAGGCCTGTCATCTTTTTCTTTACCTATGTCATTGCAGCCAGGTTGAGAAACAGGGAATCTGCTATGGAAATGAGTCAATGAATTCTCTGTGCTTTACCCATTGATATAGCACATTTATATCACTATTCAACACACAAAATAGTCATCACAATGAGGGAAGCATCTTCTGAAAGAAATCTCCTCCTCTGCCAGATAGTAAATTAGCTATGTGGATTCTACCTAAGGAGTTGATTGACTCATTTATTAGGCATTCTCTGTTGCTGCATGCGTAATTTGTGTTTCATACAGTAACCAATGCCTGGGAGATATTTGTTGGCTAGGTTTAAGTATGATAAACTGAGGCTTGTAGAAGTTAAGTCACTTGCTATTTTTTTTTCCAGATAGGATACAAGCTCTGTGGAAGCAGGGGGATTGTCTCTTTATAACTGTATTTCCAGGATCTGGCATATATCTAATCAGAGTAAAGACTTGGTTGTATTCATGGTATAGCTGGTTCATATATCTCCAAAGATCACGATTTTTCTATATCGTCAAGGAATTTACTCTAAAATCTATCAATTCACTCTTAAAAAAAATACCTTTATTTTATTTATTTTTATGTGATGCTGAGGACCGAATCCAGGGCTTCGCATGTGGTACGTGAGTGCTCTACTGCTAAGCCACAACCCCAGCCCCATCAATTCACTCTTCAAATGCAATTATTATTATCTCCTATCTGAATCTTATATCATCATTTCACTATATTAAAATAATAAAGTAAAATTAATTGCATAACTTCTATTTCTAGATTGGATAAACATGCACAAGCAGATATTGAAATAAAGCAAAAGCATTTTAATACAGCTCCCTTGTCATCATTTATCTGATACTCTCTTGCATTGGGCTTAAAATTTACAATGTACAGAGTTCCATTAACTAGTAAATATTTCCATCCGAATATTATTAGAGCAAGAATCCTGGGACAACTCCTCAAGTACAGATTTTGTTCTTCAAAGAGACAATCAAGCAGGCTACAGTGACTCTTGTTGGATCAGGGATGTGAGGAGTTAAGGAGAACTTCCTTCCACTGGAGTCAACAGAGATGCTCAGATTCTGCCACCTTCATTCAGCTTTTTTTGTCTGGCCTAGCTTCAAATATTCCAAAATCTTATGAGCCATCATGGGCTATTTGAGCATTATTTTGAGATAAAATACCTCCTTAATTTAACCAACTCAATAGCACTTCAGTTAGAGAAAGTCCATGGTTTGACCTCAGAAGACCAATTGGTGAAGTCCTGCCTCTGTTGCCAATGCAGCCTGGCCTTGGACAAATCACTCAACCTACTTGAACTTCTATTCCTAACCTCCACAGGTTATTGAATTGCTCACTACTATTATTTATATGGAAATGTTTTTAAGCAAGGAAACACCTTGGAACTGTAGGTTATGTTCTGCCTTTCTTTCTCCTACTTATTTGTCTTACATATCAAATTTCATTCTGGGGGGAAAAGATTGTATAAAATAATTTATTTTACATAGGAACTCTTTAACATCCACAATCATATCTTCTTCTTCTCTTTTAATCCTCTTATAACCTTATTTGAACAGGAGCAAGTATTTTAATTTCTTTTTGCCTAAATGTATGTTTTAACTGAAACCCTCAAGAAGCTTTAGCTGAGCTCTGTAGCCATAACTTCTTAGCCAACTCATTCCCCAAATCCTCCCCAGCCTATCACCAGTGAAGAAAAGCCTCCTCCTCAAATTTGCCTCGGAAAAGATGGAATTACATAGACGCATCCCAATTCATTACATGTACCTCTCTTCTAAATCCCGCGTCTTGTCACCTTTCCCTAGCACTTTCCAGTTTTAAGGACAAGATATAAAGACTGACTCAATGTGAATGGTGATTAATGCTTTGGACTTTGGAATCCTGTGGAAATGTGGGAAAATTTCTTGGTTTTCTTGAGCTTTCTTCTTCTCATCCATATAATGATGAAAATAATTGTTTTTGATTGTAGGATTGTTGGAAAATTTAATGGGATGAATAAAGAATACCACATAAGTTACACAATACAGTTGTTGTTATTCTTAAGGAGAAAACTTCTCTTGATGATACATGTAAAATCAGAATATACTTTTGATATCTGATAATTGTCTGTTTTATTTTCCATCATTTTCAATAAATATTCAATAGGTATTGAAAATGTAGCTATTTTCCCTATGTAGCTCCTTAAAACACACCAGTCTGTTTTGGTTTTGGTTTTTGGTTTTTTGCTTTGGTTGAGAATAAATATGATTTTGCTTTATTTCTGGTACATAAAGTTCTAAGTTCCCAAATGAACGTTGAACTCAAAGTTATGAGAAGCTGATTTTACTGTTTACTCACTCCTTTAAATCAAAAGAACAAGATGTAAACTATTTTTTAATGTCATCTCCTGTGCTTCAGGCTCCTTGGTGCCTCAGAAAACATGAAAGAGACTGATTTACAATCACTTCAGGCAAATGGCCTGTAGAATTCTAAGGACAGGAAATTTTTAAAAAGTGCAGCAAACACCCCCAGACATTCCATACAACATGTAGTATAAACAGGCCCCAAAAGGAAACCACAAGCTCTTGGTCTTACACTAAGGAAGTAACAAGAATGGGCTTTGGGAGAGCATTTACTAAAGGTAAGGATGCTTTGGAAAAATACTTTCACAAGGTGAAGTGGACCCTAAGTTAGGAGAACTCTGTCCCCCTTTTGCCTAAATCCTGTTGAGCACCTTCAATTTAGGTAAATTTCATTACCTGCATGGAAATTGTGGGGGAAAAAAGAAGTAACGTGTTATAGACCTGTGCTTCTCAGACTCCAATAGGAATATGGTTCCCCAGGGATCTTGTTGGGGAAGAGATGCTGATTGAGGCAGTCTGGGTGGGGCCTGAGATTCTACAGTCCTTGCAAGCTCCTAGACAAGGCAGACACTACTGATCTGTGGTCCTTAGTTGGGGTTCAGTCACCTTCTTTAACAAAATAATTGGTGATGGTGTTCTGATCTTTATGTGTTAAATGCTTGTTTTCTGATGAGGGCGATTTTGGCAATAGAGCAATTTTCCGTGTCCTAAAGACATTTTTGACTGTGACAACTCAGGCAGTGATACTGGCATCATGTGCATAGGGACCAGAGATACTGCTAAACACCCCTCAACCCAGGATGAACCCCTCTTGACAAAGAATTTTCTGACCCCTAGTGTCAATAGTGTCAAAATGGAGTGACCCTGCTGTAGAAATCCTATTTTGTATGTTTCTCATATAAAAAATGTGTTGAGATTGTTCAAAAAATTAATAAATATAACCTGTGAGCATATACTGTTTAGCTTGGAATAGAGAGTATGTGGTGTTTAAAACAAACTTCAAATATATGAAAGATAATTATACAGAAGACAGTAACCAGCTGTTCTTCATTACTCTGGAAGAATGAGCAGGAAATGTACATAAAAGGACGTGTGCTATTCGTCCACTCATTTTCCTTTTCTTCACACCAGCCAGGCAAATCTCTTCATGATCTTGCAACCATATTTGTCCTGTCCTGTGTCTTGCTACTTGCAGAGACCCTCTCAAATCATCGATATGTATTTTTTTTCCAACTGCCAAATCTCATCTGTCTCTCCCCTTAAAAATCTATTTGAAAAGTATTCTTTAACTAGGATGGAATTGCAGCCAGTTCATCTCCAACTACAGTGGGAACGCTGTCTCCTTCAGCAGGTTATCTTTCAGTCTACAAGTATGTTATTGCCTGTCTGTACAGAGAACTGTGCTAGATTTGTAAAATCGTTTCTGCTTTTAAGAACAATTCAATCTAGGAAAGAAACTCACTTAGATAACTACAGTGTAGACAGTATTTAACAGCTACTTCTCAGAGTTTTCTTTAAAAAAAAGAAAAGAAAAGGTTTGAGTAGTTAGAAAAAAGATTACTTCTAAATAGAGGAGATCAAGGAATACTTTATAAATAGATCTACGCAATGTTAAATATCTTTTTTTGTTCATTTCCTTGAAGAATAAATTTTTTCTAGGTTAACTCAGAATCCTGTGCATCACATAATCACTTATTATTGTTACAAAAATTTGAAGATTAGAAATTAGAATAGTCTAGATTTAGACTGTATTTATGGGGAAGTTTATAGTAAGGGTTATAAGATTGGAGTGACTAAATCCACTCAGAATCTGTAAGACTGTGAGAGAGAATATTTCAGAATCCCTGTGGCTGTATGGTTTTGACAAAGGAAACTGAATTTTTACCTCCAAATATATCCTTTGATGTGCTGTGATTTATAAGGCAGTGTGCTTTTTGCAAAGAGTTCTTAGTTATAACCAGGAGGGGAATACTTGGGAAATTTTTGAGTACACATTATAAACCAGCACCCAATGAGGAATTTGGCATCATCAATTTGTGTATACGATTCCAGAACCCCTTTAGGAGACAGTCTCATTTATTAAAGGATTTCCCACTACCTAGACTACAAGGAAATTGAGGAGAATTATTTCTCATTGAATATATAGAAGGTGCCAGGCATTGAGTAAACTTTTGTATATATCATCCAACTCAATCCGGACAGCCACTTGTGAGGTTATGAGCAGCAACATTATAAGGAGGTGTCAGCCGTCAGCCTTCCTGCTTCAACATGATATCTTTCAATCTACAATGTGCAAGCTTCTACCCACACCTTGATTAAGGAAGGGAAACAACACATCTCAGGCCTATGTGGGAAGCTATCCCTTGATGGATACAGACAGCTTGCCTTTCCTTTTAGAAGCAGCAAGGAGAAATCTTCTTCCTGTGAGGCTTTAAGTCAACTATTCTGTGGTTGAATAGTTGAACAGGGAAATGAGGCTGTGTGTAGTTCACCAGTGGCTGAGATTCTCTGTCAGGCTCACTACTGGAAAATTATCTGCAACTGCACTAATCATTCTGAGTTTCTGAGACTATCCAACACATTTTTAAAATTATTATCTCTGGAAATGGTACAGATACTAAATTGCTCTGGAATTTTGTCTGCATGTTAATACTTGTCTTTTTTAAAGACATTGTATTGATTTTTAGTTGGTAATACAGTTAAAATCAGGATCTTCCTCGAAGTTCTCATTCTTTGAGCTTCCCTGGTCTTTTTTAATAAGAAAACAGCCTTCAGTGGTAACCTCAAGAATGCCTTCCATAATTCAAAACACGATGAGATCTTAGCTAACGTTGTGTAACTTGACTTTGTTTTCCCTCTTAAAGTTGTTCTAGGCTTCTGCGTATCATTCAATGTTGATGTGAAAAATGCAATGAATTTCAGTGGCCCCGTGGAAGATATGTTTGGATACACAGTTCAACAATATGAAAATGAAGAAGGAAAATGGTAAGCCAGTGGATTTTGTTATTGTTGTTTAGTTATTTTACAAGGTAATAGAAAATATTAATTGGTACAGTTTTTTTTTTAATGAATGAGAGTTAACAGAATGAATCATTAATGCTAGAAAATGCAATCTGACCATTTGGTAACAGAAAGTGATTTAAAGTAAAAGAAAGAAAATTCCTTGGCTGTGTTAGAGGAAGTGGTTAGTGATTTCTGTTGAATCCTGAATTGACCTCAAGGAGGGTCCTTATCCAAAACAATCATTATTTAGTAGTCATGTTTTTTGGTAAAAGTTTCTTAATTGTTCTCATTTTAGAATAACTTGAATACACTTGATGGAAATTTAGTAGGAAGGATTGAAAGAAGATGAGATGATGCCCTGAAAGGTTTAATTACACTTCCATATTTGGGAGCTTATATCTTTGGTGCTTAACTGATCTACTATGTTTGGTCCATTATTTATAATGAACCTTATTGGATTTCTGTTATACCCTTCAAACCTGTTAATATTTGGTTAAGTTAATTTTAGGTCAGATTTTTTAGGCATTTTAAGTTATTAAAGTTTATGTCAAGCGAATAATTAGAATTCATTTATTTTGTTTTGTAGTAAAGGTGATTTCTAAAAGTGAATATTGTAGAAAAATGATCAGGAGTTAAATTTCACTTCAGTCTAATAACTTAAACAAGCTCATTTTTCCAGCAACCACAATAATAAACAGAAAGAACTTCATATCTGCTTGGATAACAGTGAATTTTGGCCCTCAGTAATTATTTCACAGAAGAATAGATATATCTTGCTTCATCTTTTAGACTTGGTTAATAATATTCCCCCAAAGACTATCAAGGGTAATGATTTGAGTTCTCATATTTTCTAAGGATAAATATTATATGCTAGGTATACACTAGATTTTGGGAAAGCACTTAATTCTTCAACTCTTCTAACAAGTATCCCAGATAAGAAATCTAATAGGTCTGGAGTAGTGGCTCAGCAGTAAAGTGCATGCCTAGCATATGCAAAGTGCTGGGTTCAATCCTCAGCACCACATAAAAATAAATAAATAAGTAAAATAAAGGTATTGTGCCCAACTACAACTAAAAAAAAAAAAAAACAAAGAAAAGAAAGAAATCTAATAATATGATGGGTTTTTAAATCCTCCATCCATCTATCCTATACTCTTCACTTCCATCACCCCCCACCAAGTTTTTAAGGCTAAACAGGTAAAATATTGTTTTAGACACTAGACACCAATTTTATTCTTTTATAATTACACTTGCAGTTCAGAGAGGTTCATTTGTGGGAGAATAATGGTGAATAGATGACAAGTCAGGTTTCTCTGTGTGCATAGTAACAATAAACTGCAGTGAGTTTTTCTTTAAAAATGTAAAGTTTACATAACGCTTATGAAATTAATTTTCATTAATTACTAATAGATACATAAATTTTAAAGAGGAATATAGGAAATAGCAAACTCTAGAGAGTAAAACCACCTACTTAAAATGAAGCATCTTTTTAAAGGATGGTCAAATATTGTTAAAATACTTTATGAAATTCTCTTCTTTATTATTTTATTTTATATTTTGTCCTATTTTATTTTTATTTCAGATGCTTTTATTAGCACATTATAGTTATACATAATAATGGTGTTTGTTGTGACGTAATCACGCATGCACGGAGTATAAATGCTCCACCTCAGCCCCTAGTACTTCCTCATTTTTCCCTTCCCACCTCCCGCTTCCTTTTTCCTTTTCTCTACTCTATTAGTCTTCCTTCTATTTATTTATTGTTTTTTTTAAATTGGTGCTTTATATATACATGAAGGTGGAATTCACTGTGGTATATTCATATATAATTTGGACAATTTCATTCCATTTTATTTTATTTCTCACATAAAAGAAAAACCTGTTTCTTCTCCCATCTAGTCCTATATGTTAGTCTGCATTGTATGACATCCCTTTGACCAAAATACCTGACAAGAACAACTGAGAGGAGAAAAGTTTTATTTGGGGCTCATGGTTTCAGAGATTCAGTCCATGGTCAGTTGACTCAGTTGCTCTGAGCCTGAGATGAGGCAGAACATCATGGTGGAAGGACATGGCAGAGGAGAGCTGCTTAGCTCCTGGCAGCCAGGAAAGAGAAAGAGTGAGGGAGAGGGAGAGAGAAAGGGAGAGGGAGAGGGAGAGAGAGAGGGACAGAGAGAGGGGGACAGAGAGAGAGAGAGAGAAAGACAGATGGAAAGACAGAGAGACAGATGGAAAGACGGAAAGACAGAGAGAAAGAGAAACTCCAGGAAAAAATAAAATCCCCAGTGGTATACCCAGTGGCCTACTTCCTCTAGTCATGCCCCACCTGCCTACAGTTACTACCCACTAATTGATTTAAATCACAAATCCACCAAATTACAAATCCCCTGACTAGGTTACAGCTCTCATAATCTAATTACTTTACCTCCAGACATTCCTGCCCTGCCTAACATGAGGTGGACCATCATGTCCTCTCTTTATTATTCAAATCATAATAATGTCCTATCTCTCTGCTTTTAGAGCAGTTCAGCATCAGAAGTCCTTAATTATCTAAATGGACTGTAATAGAGTTTAAAAAAAAATCATATTTCCTCAGTGCCACTATTTGATCTTTTCTTTCTGTATCTCACACTTTAATATATATCTTATTGTAAGGTTTACACTAAGTTCTCTACTCCCTTTATTTCAAGGCATCAGAAGGTCATAGAATGGGAAAAAGAAAAATCTAGCCTGAATGAGACCTTGATGTCAAGACAAATTATTTTTCCAAATTTGTCCTATCTTTGGAGAGGTGAAGATGTAGTTGAGAAAAAGGAAAGACCATTGGGTGTTGGTGGGAAGGGAATCAAAAGAAAGAATAGATGGGCCAGTAAGAATACGTTGTGAAAATATGTTGCTAATAATGTAAATATACACTGAATTTACCTTTAGGCGGACCATTCAGAATTCTATATACATTTGTAAGATAATGTTAATAATAAGGCCTTTTTGAGATCAGAGACCATGACTCATAAATCTTGTCTCATTCATTAAATCTAATTTAGTTATCTCTGTGAATGTTTTTTAGTGTACTGGAATTTTTTTTCTTTTGTCATAGCATGCATGTGGGTCAATCAATCCACAAGTATTAATGTGATACACCATATGTGTCTGTATCATGCTAAATTTATGGGAAATATCAGCATGAGACTACTATAAAAACTAGTAGGTCACATATATGAAATAATTAGGAATAAATTATCTACCAAGCAATCTGGAATAGATAAACTTAATTGCCATTCAAAAATAGATGATGTTGAGCTGAGTCTCAAAAAATGAGTTACCTATCAATATGAGAACAAGAAATATCACTTTAAGCAGAAAGTCACTCAAGCAAGGGTAGACTTAACTGTAAGTGCTGGTTAGTAGGCAAATCTGATACTGGGAACATAGAAGGGGAAAGGATAAGAGACTTTAAAAGCCAATCAAAAGAGTCTGGACGTTACATATGGGCATTGAGAAGACATTGTTGGTTGTTTCCTGAGGTTTAGTTTAATAAATTACATACATATTGGAATGGAGAAAGGAGTGTCTGAAAACTAGGCAAACAGGAGCCACAATCTACTGCTTATGAGATTATACCCTATTCTATGAATAAAAGAAAGATGTATCTAGAATACTCTTAGATGAATCTTTGGTGGAACTGTGGAAATGAAAAATGACAGTGTAGGAAGGGTCAGACATATTCCGAAATTTCTGTACCAGATTAATAGGTAATTGGGTATTCCTTGCCAAAGACATATATGTATACAAAAAATGAAAACAAATTTTATTAAGAAGTGAATGAATCTATTTTTAAACAGCTTGAGTTCAAGATAATGTCTAGATAGTTGAAAACCTCAAACTGAAATATGGGTAAAGGGGAGAAGTTCACACAGTAGGGGAAATGCCTAGTGAGCAAGGACTGGCTTTGGAGCACTTGCAGCCCTGCATACCACGTCTATCAGGAGGCCTTGAACATAAAATGCACTCAGTGATTGTGTGTTGACTGAACAACTGGATCTAGATTAATATTCTGTTACCACCAGTGAAAAACAGCCATATAAAAAATAAAAAGAGACTCTTCTAGAGGTATGTCACTATTAATGGCCAGAACTGGAAATAGATCTTAAGTCTCACTCTCAGACTCATGCCTTTTACCTTATTAGTACTATATTAAAAAGTAAATGTTGATAATAACCACCCTTGTGGTAAGTACTAGACTTTACATATTAACATGTAGAGTTTGTTAGCATCTACTGTAATTCCCTTTGACATTTCATATTTGCAACGATTTTATGGAAAAGTTGCGAAAAATCAGAGTAACCAAAAAGATGTAAATTTCAAAGTAAGCAAACCTCCCTACCTAAATTTGCAACCTTTAAGGTTGGCATGGTAGCCACATATTGTTCTAAAGAGATGCAGGCACTGATGATGCAAAATAAATTGTAGAATCATGTTTGGATAGTCTGTAAGTGTTTATAAAATCAGATAGAATGCAGACTTACTTTGGGAACTGAACTATGGAATAATTGTTTAAGGAACACGGGTTCTATTATTTAATTTTCTCCAAGGGGGAGCACCTTCATAAATCATATTTACTGCTCATGTTTTGAAAGTTCAACCACCTATGACTGGAAAAAAAATTATCTTAACCCATCTTACCTCGTGGCACTAGCACTAAAGAAAAGAACCTTGCTGATCTATTCCTAGTGAAGCCACATTTTCTCAGTAGCAGAGCACATTATACCTCTGATTAAAATCAGCCTTTGTTCATTATGGAGACCAGGAGCAGGAGCATCCAAGTAGTTGCAGTGCAGCTCAGAAGAATCCAGAAAGAGCACAATTAGCCTCATAAATCTGTTTTGAAGAGAAGAAATCTAAATATCTAAATATCCTCAGCACTGCACAAAAGTCTTCCAGATTTTTTTCCTGTAGTCATCAGCATGGCAAAGTCTCAGCTAAGTGGGAAAATGCAAGATGTGGTTTGGGACTTTCCACTCTCTGTTGGTCCTTTGCTTGCTTGCTTGCTTTATTTATTTATTTATTTATTTATTTATTTTTCTGTATGGAGTCTTTTCATTGCTATTTAAGCAACCTCTGTTGGGGGCTTCATAACTTTAGTGGGTCTGTCTTTCTGAGGTAGATTTTCAAGTTGTAGATCCCTCCCTACCCTCCTCAGTCCAATGTGTATCAAAATATGATTTCCTTCTATATTTTCCCTGGGGGACTCTGTTCTATGCCAGGTAAGGTACCAGTGGACCAAGTAATTGAGGCCCTGTTTCCAATATGTGTATCTTTTAAATAAGGACTATGCAAGTTTGACAGGAGGACTTTCTAACATTTTCTCTTTTAGATTTTAATGTTTATTTTACATTGTTTATAAAGGCTTTGAAATTAAAATTTTCTCCCTACCAAACCTGTCATTTCTTTGGCTCACTTCTTTGCCATCCCCCTATCATCCATGAGCAAAATCACTATGGCTAATGGGGTCAGCAGGTAAGTTTCAGTTTCTCCAGTGACTGAACACTTACTTCATTTACTTTTTAAAAGAAAATTGACAGGGAATGTGTGGTGCTCTGAGAGTGATTTTGGTTTGATCTACATACTAGACATAAGAAAGAGGTAAAAAGGGTCGTTAATGAAATTTTATAATTTTGAGACACCCTCTTCATAAAACTATTCTTTATTGGGGAGTGGGCATAAATATAAAACAGGAACATCAGAGACCAGCTACTCTTCACATAGATAAAATAATAGTCATAATAACAAGAATGACTTACAAACCAAAGAAATTTCTCACTGCACTAACTTATAATATTTGGAAAAAAGGTATTCTCTTACTTTGATGATCCTTGAATTTATTAGGTTTCTCAAGAGATCTGTAATGATGTTCAGAACATTCTATAATTCTTTTAATCTGTAGACAAATCATTGCAAAAGTGCCAGAAAACCCTCAAATTCTAATAAAAATAAAATGTAGTCAACTAAAGCCAACTTGCATTACATTTTAAAATGATAAAACCCACAGTCTCTGAAACAGTATGCCTGGGGGCTTCACATTAACCTAGTGGGTTTGGGCGGATGTTGTCATCATAGTCATTTTCAAAACAGGAAAATGCGACTCAGAATGAATTGCCACAGGTTTTATGAAACAAAAATGTGTCAAGTCCAGGACTTTGAACAATAAATAACCTTTTGAGTTTTCGGCCAATTCTTCTCCTCTAACAGGAATTCTGTAGAACCTCGTTCTGGTGAAATGCCTTCCATGTCATGCCAAGGCATCTATGGCATTCTGCTTAAGCAAAATATCCAGCCTCTAAAAATAAGAAAGATTTCACAATTCAGACTTCCTAGCTGGTCACATGTATCTAAAATTTCCAGGTCTACCTTATTCAGATTCTTAGAGTATTTAGCATAGTCATTAATTTATTCATTCAATAAACACTCACCAAATGCTCATTTTTTAACCTGGCATTGATTTTGTTGTTTTTGTTGTCTTTGGTGCTGGGAATTGAACCCAGAGGTGCTTCAGCATTGAGCTACATCCCCACACTTTTTATTTTTTATTTTGAGACAGGGTCTCACTAAGTGGCTTAGGGCCTTGCTAAGTTGCTGAGGCTGACCTTGAACTTGTGTTCCTCCTGCCTCGGCCTCCTGAGTCTCTGGGTTTACAGGTGTGCACTACTCTGCCCAGCCCTGGCACTCTTATATTCACTAAGGATATAGAAGTGAATAAAAACAACTAAAATGCCTGATGTTGTGGAGCTTTTATTCTCCTGGAATACAAGAGAAAGAGGAATACAAAATAAATAATAAGCTTTTAAAACAGGTAGGTTATATCATTAGACAAAATGGAATCAGTGCTGTAAAAAAAAAAAAAAAGAGCAACATGATGAGTCTGGGAAGGCTGGAAATTCCTGAAATTCCATAAACCCTGTGCTAATACTTTTCTTGGATCTTGTTATTTTTATGCAGCTTGGGGAAAGTGAGGTTTATTTAAGATTAAAGTTGTAAAATATATGTAATTTCAAGAGCTTCATGCTTGTCAGTGTATGGAACATACCCAGAATTATTTTTTATGTCCTGGGTCCTGCTACTCTATTCTTTGTTATTGGTTCCAAGCCCCAGACTTCCTGCCTTCATCAAGGACTAGTACATTCTACGACTTTCTGAGCTCTCATACCTTACCTTCACATAGCTTAGAATATGCAATAGGCCATGCTTCCATTTGCTGTCTCATGTCACTTTACAGCTATCACCATTTCCTAGGTACTTTTTCTATTGCCCTCAAGATGAAAGCAAGCTCAACCTCCCTGTTTCAGTATCTGCAGGCTGTATCCTATGTTGTATCTACCTGCACTTCTGTTGAGAGCCACAGCCAAAGGGGCCCCAGCAAACTTCCAGCTGCCAGCAAACTTCCAGCTGCCAGCTGATGATTGGCTCACAGTAGCCCCAGCAAACTTCTAGCTGCCAACTGATTGGCTCCTCTGCGGTGATGCTCATTGGGCTGTTTCCCCGCCCTTTCAGACCATGGAGCTGCTCATTGGGGGACTTTTTTGGCTCCGCCCACGCGACCCAGCCAATCAGCCTCAAGAGCAGGAGGAGTCGGGGGAGGTGGAGAGGCTTGTGGGAAGCCAGTGGTGGCAGTTGGGCTCTGAAGGTTTTTCCTGAGGAGCTGTTTTGTTTGGCGTGTGTGGTTCTAAAAATAAAGTTCGTTTCTTTTGACAAGTGGCTCCTGAATTGTGCCCAGCCAGACTGCGGCATTTGGTGGCCCTTATGGGGAACGACTGAGGGTAAATGATAAGGTAAACTGCTCGCCCCTGAGGGCAGGGCGAGAGGATAGGTAGCCATTTTAAGATTCTTCTTTTGTTTTGTTTCACTTTTGTTTTAAGTTGCCTGTCCCTGGAGATGAGTGAGACGGAAGAAAAACCGCTCACGTCTGAGGAAAAACTATTTGCGTCTGAGGAACAGATAGGGAGAAAGGATGGATGGACATTTCAGGAGGATAGAAAGGCTATAATGATTTTTTGTTGTTCCATTTTTGTTTCATTCTGTCTCGGCTTTGTTTGGCGTCATCTTGTTGGGTTGTATTATAGTAGAAATATGGGATCAGAAATTAGTAAAAAAACAACCAGAAAGAGTGTTAAGTATTTTGTTAGAGGAAGGAGGCATCCCAGTAAAATCAAGAGCAGTCAGGGCATATGTTATACAATACAAAAATGTAGCCCATGGCTTTTTAAGGAGGAGTTGTTAAATATATCACAATGGAACCATCATGGTGAAGATTTAAAAAGAATAGAAAAGAAAAGCCCAGGAACTCTGCCAGTTGGCACATTGACATTGTGGGCATTGGTATCTTGTTTGCTTAGTCCAAAGCCTTCAGTTCAGACAAAGGTAGAGGAAGGAGAAGACATATTGATTCAAGTAAAAGAGAAGGTCTCTCAAGTTAGTCAGAAAGAGGAAAAGATTCAAGTAAAAGAGAAGGTCTTTCGAGCTAGTCAGATAGAGGAAGAAAGCTTAGAGCAGAAAAAGCCATCAGGGGAAAAGTTACAACAGGAGACTGCTACTAACACCTTTCTATCACCAGAGGGTGTAAGTGTCCAACCAACAGCGCCACCTCCATATGCTGGGAGGCCCCCAACCCCTGCAGTTGATAGTTGGGATCCTGAGACAGGATCTCAAATATTAACATGCCCTGTATTTGAGGCAGGAGGGCAGCGAATTCACCATGCTTTAGATTTCAAAACAGTGAAGCAGCTAAAAGAGGCTGTAACAACCTATGGTCCTCAAGCACCCTTCACTGTAAGCATGGTCAAATCCATTAACAACTTGAACATGACGCCAGCAGATTGGGCTAATATGTGTAAAGCTGTGCTAAATGGAGGACAATACCTGTTATGGAAGGTTGCCAATGAGGAATTTTGCAAGGAGACAGCTAGGCGAAATGCAGCAGCTGGTTATCCTCAGAGAAATCTAGATATGTTGTTAGGAAAGGGACCTTATGAGGATCAGCAGCAACAAATTGCATATGATCCTGGTGTATACGCACAAATTGCTGCAGATGCAGTTAAGGCATGGAAGACTTTACAAGGACATGGAGGTTTACAAGGTCAGTTATCTACGGTAATACAAGGAGCTAATGAACCTTATGCTGAAAATGTAGATAGGCTTATTCAAATAGCTACCAGAGTTTTTGGGAATACAGAACAAGCAATGCCATTACTAAAACAACTGGCTTAGGAGCAAGAGAATCATTGGTGCAGAGAAGTCATTAGACCATGGAAACATGAAGATTTAAACACATATATTAAATTATGTAGAGACATTAATGAACAAGAGCAAGTCGTGGCAGCTGCAGTAAAACAGGCTTTAGAACAAGGGCAAGTCGTGGCAGCTGCAGTAAAACAGGCTTTAGATGCCAGGCCAAGAACATGCTACAATTGTGAACAAACAGGACATTTTAAAAGGAATTGCCCCATAGGAGGAGGGTTTAATAAAACTAGGTATCAAAGGAGTAGAATACCAGGTATTTGCCCACGATGCTGTAGAGGGAGACATTGGGCTAATGAATGCCGTTCTCAAACCACCATAGAGGGTACTCCATTATCAAAAAACGAACAAGGACCAGGTGTTTATCCATGATATTGTGGAGAAAGGCATCGGGCTCCGTTGCCAAAAAATGGACAGGGGGGCCCAATGCTCCAGGGCCCAAAACCACAAATATACGGAGCACTGGAGGAACCCAGCAACCCCATCAGGGTAGTGCCCAGGACACATTGTCCATCAGATCCCTCATCAGACAAACCAGAGGGAATGCAGGGTTGGACATCTGCGCCTCCACCTGAGCAATACTAACTCCAGAGATGGGAGTTCAAATCATTCCCACAGGGGTAAAAGGACCTCTTCCCAAAGGAACAGTAGGCTTATTATTGGGACACAGCTCTTCTACTCTAAAAGGACTTATGATAAGTCCTGGGGTAATTGATCCCGATTATGAAGGTGAAATAAAAATTATAGCTAGTTCTCCAAGGGGTACATCAGTAATTTCACCAGGAGATAGAATAGCAGTTACTAATAATAGCCAGCCTACATGATAAATTTTCCAGTCGTAGTGTAGAAAGAGGTTCCAAGGGATTAGGCTCCACAGGTGTAGATTGGGCTATGCTTTCTTTAAATTTAGATTCTCGCCCCATGCTAAAACTAAATATTCAAGGACATGAATTTAATGGGCTACTGGATACAGGTGCAGACCTTAGCATCATCTCTCGTCAAGAATGGCCAAAACATTGGCCATTACAACAATCCACTCAAACGCTTTGAGGCCTAAGAGTGGCGACTAATCCCCAAAGAAGTGCAATGGTATTAGATTGGAAGGATCCTGAAGGATGTGAAGGAACTATACAGCCATATGTATTGGATCATCTTCCTGTAAATTTATGGGGACCAGATGTCCTAGATCAATTAGGTTTGACATTAACAAATAACATCAACCAAAATGCACCCACTATTATGACTAGACAAGGTTTTAGGAAAGGAAAAAGATTAGAAAAACAAGAACAAGGTATAGCAGCACCAATACAAATAGATCAAGGAACAGACAGACATGGGTTGGATTTTCAGAAAGGGCCACTGAGACAATAAAAATTACTTGGAAATCAGAAAGACCAGTATGGGTTTCTCAGTGGCCCCTGACTAAAGAAAAGATACAAGCAGCCCATGACCTGGTCAAACAACAATTAGCAGAAGGACATATACAACCTTCTGTATCTCCCCATAATACTCCCATTTTTGTCATCAAAAAGAAATCTGGTAAATGGAGATTATTGCAAGATTTAAGAGCCATTAATAATGAGATGGTTATTATGGGACCTGCTCAATCAGGGATTCCTCAATTGTCTGCTGTGCCAAAAACGTGGTATGTTTTAGTTATAGATATTAAATATTGTTTTTTTTTCGATTCCAATTCATCCTGATGATAGTCCACGTTTTGCATTTACTATCCCTGCACTGAATCATGAAGGTCCTGATCAGAGATATGAATGGAAGGTACTCCCTCAAGGGATGGCTAACAGCCCAACTATGTGTCAAATTTATGTTAACAAAGTAATCCAGCCACTTAGAAATCAAAATCCTGAACTACAAATATTTCACTATATGGATGATGTATTATTAGCACACAAAGATAAAAATACATTGCTAGAATGTTATGCCATACTTACAAACTTATTATAAAATTGTAATCTAGAGATAGAAATAGGTAAAGTACAATTAAATTTTCCAATTAATTATTTAGGAGTTCTGGGCTGGGGATGTGGCTCAAGCGGTAGCACGCTCGCCTGGCATGCGTGAGGCCCGGGTTCGATCCTCAGCACCACATACAAAACAAAGATGTTGTGTCTGCCAAAAAACTAAAAATAAATAAATAAATAAATAAATAGGAGTTCTATTATCCTCAACCAAAATTTCAAATACGAGTAGATCAACTCAAATCACTTAACGACTTTCAAAAGTTATTAGGAGACATAAATTGGATAAGGCCTTATCTAGGTATACCAACAGGAGAGTTGGGACCTTTATTTGATATCCTAAAAGGTCCATCAGATCCAAATTCACCCCACATGTTAACGCCTGAAGCAAGGAAGGCATTAAAAATCATTGAAACATATATGGAAAATATGCATTTGGATAGAATTGATATAAGTTTGCCTTTATTATTTATTGTACTACCAACAAAAAATATTCCTACAGGAGTATTTTGGCAAGAAGGTCCATTATTATGGATACATTTATCTTATTCTCCTAACATTATTCTTACTAGGTATCCTGAGGCTGTAGGACAATTAATACTCAAAGGAATAAAAGCATCAAAGGGAGTGTTTGGAATTTTTCCCAATAAAATTATTACTCCATATACTATGAATCAAATTGATGAGTTAGCTAATGAGTTAAATACTTGGGCAATAATCATGTGCAAATCTAATGTTGCATTTGATAACCACTTACCATCTAATCCTTTATTGTCTTTTTGGTCATTGCATCCTGTAATTTTTCCAAAAATGACAAGAAAAACACCTATCATGAATGCTCCAAATATATTCACTGATGGGTCAAATAATGGTACAGCAGCAATAGTTACACCTGATCAAACTTTTACATTTTTAGTACCCAAACAATCAGCTCAAAAGGTAGAGTTTAATGCAGTATTACAAGATTTTGTGATGTTTAAAGATTCTGTATTTAATTTATTTTCCGATAGTCAGTATATAGTTAATGCTATAGTATCCCTTGAAGATGCTGGTAGGATTTCCCCTTCCTCTACTGTTTTCTCTTTGCTTTCCACTATACAAAGTCTAATCTGGGACAGAAAAGATCCATTCTTTATAGGACATATCAGTGCCTCAGTCTGGCTGGGCACAAAATCACGAACCACCACACAGCTTGTAGATTCAAACAGCAACTCTTTATTCCCGAACTCACACCAGCCGTCTACAATCACGTTCTTGGGAAATCCACGTTCTCTGCCCAAATCCACCCCCACTGGGCTTCTGTCTCCCAAAAAATACTCTGAATCCCGTGAGAACTCAAGGGGAACTCAGGCAGCAGGATACACCCTATTCCCAGCAGGAATAACCTTAAACCTGGAACCACCCTAAACCCAGATTATCCTAAACCAGGAACGCCCTAAACCCGGATCCGCCCTGGTCCTTGAACAAGGTCACCTTAGATGCAATGTCACTGCAAAATGTCCTATTTCCACGAGTCCTTCCACTAAGCAACATGGGGTACGCTGGCAAGGAAATTGTCATACCTACTTGGCTAATGGCTCCCAGCATATCAGGGCACATACAGGATTGCCTGGAGCCCTTAGTTTGGGCAATGATTTAGCAGATAAAACTACACATGACATACATATTTTCTCTACACTAGAAGAAGCTATAAATATTCATAAAAAGTTCCATGTCAATGCTAATACTTTACAAAAGCGTTTTAAAATAATTAAGGAACAAGCTAGATAAATAATAAATCAATGTCAAAATTGTGTGACCTTTTTACCACAAGTTAATCTTGGAGTCAATCCTAGAGGACTGATACCTAACCATATTTGGCAGATGGATGTCACACACTTGCCAGAATTTGGAAAATTAAAATATTTGCATGTTACAGTTGATACTTCTTCTGGATTTTTGATGGGCTCCCTTCATGCCGGAGAAAAAACTAAAGATATTATAGCTCATTGCTTACAAAATTTTGCCACTGTGGGTGTTCCAAAACAGTTAAAAACAGATAATGCCCCTGGTTATACTTCTACCTCTTTTAAACAATTTTGCTCATCATTTGGCATTACTCATATAACAGGAATCCCATACAATCCACAGGGACAAGGCATAGTTGAAAGAGCTCATCAAACTACTAAAATGTACTTATTAAAGCAAAAAGAGGGAATTGGGAAGGGGTATATATTCTCCAAAGATAAACTTAAAATAACCCTTTTTACTCTAAACTTTTTAAATTTGGATTCATCAGGACTTAGTGCTGTGGAAAGGCATATGTGTCCAAAAAATGTGCATAAGCCCAAGGTACTTTGGAAGGATATTCTAACAGGACAATGTAAATTGTTGACCTTCTTTGCCTTTTTGGCTTCTCTGACATACTCCCTCTCCCTCTCTGATAACTCTTACCTAATTTTCCTTTTTCACTTATTAAAACTCTGATATTTTCATCAAATGTCAGTCTTCAGCTCTTTTATGATGATAACATTTGGAGAATGATACTGACCAAATTTTATTGTTATATCATTTGCCTGTAAAATATGTAACAATAAATCCCACAAATATGTACAATTATAATGCACCAATAAAACTATGGGGGGACATGGTAACATTTAATATTAGGACTTCAACCATGCTTATAGCCTGCTCCTACATGTTCCACATGGTTTTCCCTAGCAAAACTGAGCCCAGTTACCTACAGAACAACACCCCCCCACACACCTTTTTTTTTGGAGGGGGACTTTCTTCCTTCTGCCTGTCATTTCCCCCATCTTTTTTTTTTAGTTGTAGGTGAACACAATACCTTTATTTTATTTATTTTATTTTATGTTGTGCTGAGGATTGAACCCGGTGCCTCTCAGGTACTAGGCAAATGCTTTACCACTGAGCCTCGACCCCAGCCCCATTTCCCCTATCTTCACACCTGTACATACTTGAAATAGCTACCAAGAAATCTATCTGTTCCAAGTTAGTTTGCCTCAGTTTTGCTTATGAAGACCTCCACACACACCAAACTCACATAACTTATATCCTAAATATTTACAGAGTCAGTTTTTCTTTCCTCTCTATGTCCTTTATTCAATTGCTCATCTGGATTACTTTAGGAACTCTGGCCTTGTTTCTGACCCTAGTTTTGCTCCTCTCCATTTATTCCTGTAACATGAAGCAAATAAGCTTTAAAATTAAAGACATGATCATGGCATACCCTCTTTAAAAGTTTTTTTCTTGCTTCTAAGGCTTTGCTGATGTTGCACCAAGTTCAAACCTATTCAGTATTACAATATACACTCATAGTTTGGGTTGTCCCTATAAATTTTAAGCAAATTAAAAAGAGTGTGTTTTATCCCTTTTCAGTTTCTATGACCTGGTGTAAATGCCCAACAGGTAGAATGTTTTTAACAAACATTACTTAGTCTATTTGCCTCAGTTAAATACTTTGAAGAACAATAGGCTGATACTTCTTTTCTCAAAACTGTTCTTAAGTATAAAGCTAATTTATTCAGACATATTATATATAAATTTTGAAAATATTGAAAAAGACTAATTATAATCTTTTAATATAATTTGTTATATTTTGATGTATTTTCTTTTAATCAATGTTTTACAAAGATGTTAGCTATTTAATAATATGAAATAAAAATATAACAATAAAAAAGAACTAAAATTTAGATAGCACTACAGTGAGCTAAATACTGTGGTAAGTATTTTATATTCATTAACTCATTTAATTTTCATGATTATCTTGTGAGATAGGTACTCCCACTATCTCCATTTTATCAGTGAAGAAACTAGGGCAAAAGAGGGCAATTGAATTCTAAATTATATTGTTGAGTAAATGTTAAGTCAAGTCATGACTTGAACTCACAAAATCTGGCACCAAAGTTTATGCTATCTTTCATGAAGAGAACATAATTACTTAGTGCATAGAAAACACTTAGTACAGTGTCTGGTACATGTTATAAATTCAATAAATGCTAGATGTTTTTATTGCTATCATGAGGAGATTAATAATTCAGTATCTTTCAGTTTAATAGGCCACAGGTTTTCACTAAATTAGGTAGGCTTTTGCTTTGAATTTGGTGATAAATAATTTTTAATACCACCATGGAATCTTATTAACTATTATTTCTTATGACAGCACAATATTTTACAGAGTGAATCAGAAATAATTAGTTCTTGTTTTGACTATATTACTGTTACCTTTTTCTTGGAATTATCTTTGTGCATGAAGCTTTAATTTATTTTCATTTTTTAATAATATGTTCCCAGAAATAATAATTATGCCTTAAAGGCTTTGAACGTTTTTAATGGGTCTTTATGTACAGCAGAAATTGCTTTGCAAAGGCATTATACTATAAGAATGTTTTAGGAAGTCTATTCAATGTTTCGATAATTCAATTGTTGTAAAACCTATTTTCGTTAATGCTAGTTTGCCCAAAGGACCTATAGAAAAAGTTTTCATTGCTTTTTCAATATGACAGATATTTAAATATTTAAAAATGTATGCCTGCTTGACTTGTACCCCTGTACGACCTCTTAGGGTTTTATCAGACATTCTTTCTCCATGCTAAATATCCTCAACTTTCTTGTGAATATCTCTTGTCTGACAAAATTGCCAGGCTCTTAATCATCTAAGTCACATCCTCCTAAATACATTCCATTGTGCCTATGTCCTTCTGAATTTGGAGATTCCAGACATGGTCTGACCAGTGCAGAGCACAGCGAGGCTATCACTTTACTTGACCAGGGCGTCTATTTCTAGCAATGCAGAGTAAGGTCACATTAGCATTTTTGGCACCAAAATACACTATTGGCTAGTGTTTGAGCACTGTTAATGAAATCCCTCAAGACTTTTTGACATGAACTCCCATTAGTGAGGTTTCCAACATCCTGTACTAATATAGACAATAGTTTGCAGTTAAGTGAAGTTATTTGCATAGTTTCTTATTAAATTTTGTTTATTATTCTAAAATGTTGAGATAATATCTAAGTCCTCAATATAAATATAGATAGCTAGATAAACTTTTAAGTATATGAATGCTTTTTGTGTATTTGCTCCAGTCATCAATAAAGATGTAGTCTGAGATAATCACAAGTGCAAAGCCTAATGGTATATGACTAGAGTCCTTTGGTGGCAGAAATCAGTCTTGGGATGTAGCTGGTTAGGCAATAATGAATCAGCAACTGTGGGTCCACCCAAGTACCCTAACATTCAACCACATTCATTTATTCAATTTCTGAAGCAATCATGAAAGACTGTTAGACAACTTGCTAGAACTAAAATGAATAGTGATTTTATTTTTTCTATTTCTCACTATTAGAGTGATTTTATAATTCTGTTTAAAAAGACAATAAGTGATTTTTTTTCTAGATCTCATAATTATTCCCATTTTCTAAGTGCATGTAAACTAACACATAGAATGTTAAATCTTATGATAATCCCACATTTGTATTTCTTGACTTCTCTGGGAAATTATCAGTTTTTCATGGGAAAAAGTCATATACTTTTTTGTGTTTTGTAAACAAAGTAGCAGACTGAGCTATTATTGATTATTTCAGCATCTAAAAACATTGATAATATTATAGATAAAAATAAAACAAATCTATCAGATTACTCTCATATTCATATAGTGTGCTGGTCAGCTATTTATTGCTGAGAAGGAAAGACTTATTTTGACTCACAGTTTCAGAGGTTTCAGTTCATCATCACCTGGCTCCATTGCTCTGAGCCTAAGATGACATAGAACATCATGGTGGAAGGGTGTGGGAGAAGAAAGTTGCTCAGGTCATGGCAGCCATGAAGGAGGTGGGGAGGGAGGAAGAAAGGGGCCAAGGACAAGATATACTCCTCCAGGGCATGCCACCAGTAACCTGTTTCCTCCAACACATTTCATCTGCCTACAGTTTCCACAGCCTTCCCGTAGTCTATTCAGATTACTAATACAAAAAATGACTTAATTCATAAACGAGGTTATAATTCCATCATTTCCTAAAAGCCTCACTTCTGAACATTGCTGCATTAGGAATCAAGTCTTCAACACATAAGACTTAAAGGACATTCTATATCCAAATAATATATTTTAAAATTCAAATCAGTGATATTATTTTAGATAATACTAAATTACCAACAGGATTATTATCTAATTATATACATGGTAACCTACTCTCAATAACCTAGAATTAGTCATAAAATAATTAAATAAACTTTTTTTATTATTGTTAAAAATGTTAATTGCTTCATTTAATTTCCAGGGTGCTTATTGGTTCTCCTTTAGTTGGTCAACCCAAAACTAGAACTGGAGATGTCTATAAGTGTCCAGTTAGAAGAGATGAATCATTACCTTGTACAAAACTGGATCTCCCAGGTATGTAAAATCAAAGAAATTATCATTCTATATGATGCCCAATATTCTTGCTGACAATAATTTTCAAGTAACCCAAGAAATATTTTAGAAATATCTGTAATCATTCTTCAATTATCATCCAAATGCACCCACAATAACATTTCAGTTTTCTCTGCCCTCATTTGCTTTAGCAGATCATCATGAAACATCCAATAGATTTAGAGTATCTTACTAGATGTGTAACTTCTACCTCTCTGCATTATTTGGATCCTTTGTAAACCAAGGGCAACATGAAAGAACTTCAAATAAGCCAGTCCCTCACCCTCTTCCACAAAATTTAACTTATTACCTGGTTCTTAAAGGGAAATAGAGCAGAGAAATTATAATAAATAAGTTTGATTTTTAAAAAAAATTTAATATTGAATGTTGAAGTAAATATATTTGATAGAAAAATCTCTGCAGTTGGATCATGATTAGAAGGCTTGGTGTTAGAACATTATTAGTGTTCTGTACAATATTAAGTACCATAAAAATGATTTACAGTTTCACAAGTTTATTGCAGAAATTGCATTTTAGTTTTCTTTTTAAGAATTTCCTATTTGTTCATTATGAGCAGTTTTTTCCTTCACATTCATGAACATAGTTGCAATAGTTGCTTTAATACCTTTGCCTAATAATGCCAACAACTGAAATATCTCAACCTTACTTTACATTTATTACCTTTCCTTGAGTCATATTTTCTTGTTTCTTATGTGGAGGATTTTTGAATCATAAACCGATTGTATATTTGAATTACAAGTGTGAAAGTTCTACATTCTCTTATGTTCCTTTGAACAGTCTAAACTTTTTGTTTTAACAGGCAATTAATGTGGCTGAGGTTAATTTGCATATACTTACTTTACTGCAACGAGAAGCAGTTAAAATCTCTATTCAGTTCAGCTGAGCTATATGAAGTCCACTCTGCACATTTAATATTCAAGTCATCCAGTTATTTGAACAGAATATGTATGCATATGTTAGAACTATTGTTTCGTTCTTCTTTTTTTTTTCCCTGAAGATATCTCCCCTCTATACTTTGCAGATTCTGTCATTGGCCCCAATTTCTATCCTGTTTTTCTTTAAGATAGCAAGACTGGGAGTTCTGTTAGAGTTTTATTACTGACTAGAGTCTTCCCTCAAAATAAAAGCCAAAAAATAATAATAATAATAAAAATAAAACAAAAAAATAAGATACTCAGTGCCAATTTCTTCTTCCTAGTATAGTTTCCTTCCTAGTTTCTGCCTGCTTTTGGTTACTTTCCAGTGCCTTCAGATAGTTGTTTCAGACATACTTTTTTCCTTTTCCTAGAATTTATACCTGTTATTTCCAAAGGATTTTTAATGATAGGAGCTATTCCTCTATTACTTGGAATACAGTGTTAAAATTAGCCTAGAGAATTTAACCACATCAAGGAGAACAGGGAGGTGTCTGTGGTATCCCCTAATTGTTCAAGCAATGCTGCTCCTGGGTCAACTGTTATATTAAAAAAAAAAAATCGAATCCTGATTATTCAGGAACAATGTATCTAAGAGCCCAGTTCTAGGTGCTTTGAAAGCAAGACTAAAGTCTTGGATAAAGACCAATTCTCAGATCAGAAGACATATTAATCATTCAGAAACCTCTGTTTCATTGTCAAATTTAAATCTATAGTCTTAAGGTATGAGGCTGAGACAATTTTTTTCTTGATCTTGAATTTTGTTCCTTTCAAATATTTATGCATTTTACTATACAAGGTGTAGATGATTTTGCTTTTCCTATCCAAACTGTTAAAATATATATGTATAAATGGAGTTCCTTGCCAATTTTGTCAGGTTGGTATGCTGCAGAATTTAGCATTCATATTTGGAATGTCTAATGTAGCTTTCTTCGTCATATTCCCTTTATCCAAACTTCTTGGTCACCTCTCCAATCTTGTTTCAGTTTTCACTATAACTCTCATAATGCCCCCAAGAATTTGGAAATTATAGTGAAAAAATTTGTGTTTCTGATCTTCTACACATTTTCTGCTTTCTAGACATAACTGGCATTTCATCACTGGTTGTTTATTACCATCTTATGAAATTAAATATTTTATTTGATTTAATTAGCAAAAACTTGTGAAAAGTAGTCCCACACTCTCATTGCCTTGCTAGTTCGGCATTCTTTCACAGTTCAACAAAACTATTTGAAACATTGTAACAATGTTTCTGGGACAGAAGCCAACTCTTTTGCATTAGCTAGCTCATTATATTTCTTGGTAAAACTTGCAAGTCTGTTTAGTTGAACCAAGGGAAGAATGTGCTATGAGCAAACCAAATAAAAATTTTTAAAAAATTTATTAGTACATTATGGTTACACAAAATATTGATATTCATTTTGACATAATTATACAAGCATGGAATAAAATTGCTCCAATGAGTCCCCATACTTCCCCTTTTCCTTCCATCTTCCCTTCCCCTATTCCCTTTCCTTTCCTCTACTGGTCTTCATTTCACTTTCTGAAACTTATTTTCACTCATATTAAACACTTTGTTCTATTTTGTAGTTAATACATCAATTCCAAACGTCACAGAAGTAAAGGAGAACATGACTTTTGGATCAACATTAGTCACCAATCCAAATGGAGGGTTTCTGGTAAGAAAGAACGAGTAATATTTCATCACAACAGGCATGCTATTATTATAAGTATTTCAAAATCTGTTAATCTGTTATATCATTTTAATTCTTACTATTTTAAATTTTTTAAAAGGCTTGCGGGCCCTTATATGCCTATAGATGTGGACATTTGCACTACACAACTGGAATCTGTTCTGACATCAGTCCCACATTTCAAGTGGTGAACTCCTTTGCCCCCGTACAAGGTACCGATTTTATGCAATCTTCTCGTGTGTTTGAAAAGCATAAGCAATGAATGAGGCGTATGTATACACGGGAGCATACCAAAAAGCTTTGAGTGTTTTGTCAGCTACCAGCACTACCAATTTAGGTAAATGTTTGCTTTGCCAGCATATAACCAAGCTTTGTAGCTATTTTTGGAATTGATACAGTGTAAATAACCTTTAGAGAGTCATATTTAAACTTCATAGCTAAGGCTGTCTCATTACTTGTGTTTAAAGGTGAGTCTCTTGGAGGAAAGGAACTTCATGTGAGATATTCACAGAACGAGAAATGTTTTATCAAATTAATATTGAGATAATTTCCTAACATAACTCTTGTACAACATTAATTAAAATTAGAAATGTGTTTTACTTACCATGAAGCCAGAACAATCCTAACAATGCAATAAGTATTTCTTATCTCCTTTACTTATCTAAAACTATTTTTCTTATTAGAAAAGCAGTGTGTCCACTTTGTAGAGCATCCATTCACCTTTTAAAATGAATTGCTGTTGTCCTTGAGAACATTTTGTAGACTTCTAAAAAGATAGATTCCAAATTTACATAACTGCCTCTTTTATTGTAGAATGCAGCACTCAGCTGGACATAGTCATAGTGCTAGATGGTTCCAACAGTATTTACCCCTGGGAGAGTGTCACGGCTTTTTTAAATGACCTTCTGGAAAGAATGGATATTGGTCCTAAACAGACACAGGTATGTGACTCTGAATTTTTATTTCTGTTGTTCTGAAGATAAAAATACATTAATTTTTAATAAAGAAAAATATTCTGAAAATAAATTAATAAAGCAAAAATTAAGGATGTGTTTTATATGTCATATCTCTGTTTTATTTCTAACAAAAGGAACATTACTCCAAAAGATGTAATTTTCTTTTTTTTCCCCACTGGAGATTGAACACAGGGGTTCTGATCACTAAGACAAATCCCCAGTCCCTTTTTTTTTACATTTTATTTAAAGACAGGTTCTCACTGAGTTGCTTATGCCCTCACTAAGTTGTAGAGGCTGGCTTTGAACTCTCAGTCTCTTGCCTTAGCATCCCAAGCTGCTGGGATTACAAGCATGCACCACTGCACTGAGTTAGAATATGTAATTTTCTAAACACAAAGTATGAAAACTTCCATTTTCAATGTTCTTAGAAGATATCCCTGAAGGGTATCTATAAACTTATAACTTAATTACTAAGTATGGAACAAATGTAGACACCTTTGATAATATCAGAGCAAGTTTTCAGAAACTAAAATGAAGTCTCAAAAGAATCCATCACATTATAATCTCCTTTCTCAAACTGTATAAACAAATTAGTATCTAACCACTGGATATTGCTTAAAATATCTTTTCCCCTATATTAATTTACTTCCTTAAATAAAAAACAATGCTGTATTCTCTAGCTAAAGAAAGTCAAATTGTTATCACTTCCATTGTTGTTCTCCACCAAGCCTCTGTTTCTGAACACATCCCCTTTTATCTCCTCTAAATGAAGTGAAAATTCTTGCAGAACTCTTTCACTCAAGACACTGAGTTAATTTTAATTAGTTTAATGTTTTTTAAACTTATATGGTCGTACATAAAATATGGAACAGACATAATAAATAACAGGCAAATTAAATGTCAAAAGAGTGTGTACAAGGTAGGAATCAGCACTACAACCTGAGTCTGCATGGTGTGGGGGTGATCAGAGGGCATAGGAACCTCTAGGAATGTACATGCAGTCCACTGATCTCACCTTCCTCTCTGAGACTAATTTGGGAGAATTTTCTGAAGCAGTGAAAAAAAATGGTCTGACTATATATATATATATATATATATATATATATATATATATATATATATATATATATCAGTATTAGTCACATCCAGGTTAAACTTGTGACATAGTACACTCATATACACAGATAGGTGTCTGTGCTTCTGTGGGGGAAGTTAGCTCCCCCCCCCCCCATGATATGTACAACTTTCCAAAATGATAAAGATTTTCATAGTTGAAGAGTTCAAATTATAACTCATAAATAAAAGCAAAATATCATTTTTCACTAATCCAAGGTTGAATAGGGCTCCATAGAAGTCTAGTTGAAGGGTTCGGTCATGTATATCCCACTGACAACAGAAAACTTACTGAAATCAGTGTAGAATCATTAAAAGGAAATGGGCTTTTACATATCACAAAATGTAAACTTTCCTAGTTGCAACTTCTCATCTGTGGTTGACCTTCTCAAGTGAATCATTAGAGATTTGGAAAGGATTCTGTTATCTCTTCTTTCCTTAGGGCATGAGTCAGCCTGCATCCTCAAAGACCATTCTAGACTTTTCACTTGCTCTTACTTCTAGCACAAGTTGCCCTAAGCCTCCTTTTTTCTGCTTCTCAAGATCCTTCTCTCTTCCTCCTTTCTGTTGTTCTCCTCTCTTTTCTCATCTTGGTCAATAAGATTTCATAGACCTATAAATTGAAAACTAGGAGGTCTAAGAGCCCCAAATGTCACAGTATGAAGGGAATGTGAGAAGCCAGGTATATTGTTCAAGGTCACCTTGCTTGTTCATAGTGGATCAGAACAAACAGATCTGTAATTGCAGTCCTATGCTTTTACTTTATGAGTGCTATCAGAGCAGGTCCCATCTAACTGCCTAAATAGTATTTCTCTATCCCTTTCTATTTCCTCCTCCTTCCTAGGGCAACCCCTTAGCTGGAACCACACCGCGCTTCCTGGCGCCCCACTCCCTGCTTGATATACCTGAAACGAATTGCTTGCTCAGTGTTCCCTTTTCCACCACTTTTCTCTGTGCTGTGCTCTCTTCCCTTCTACCCTGTTTTGTCCTTTCCAGTTTACCTTCTTATCAAATCTTTTCCTTCCAGAGCTAATAATATTCTCTGAATATCATTTGCATTTTCTAATATTGCATAGTCATCTGAATATTTTATTTTACCTTCAAATTCACTTATTTTACTCTAAAAATATTTGTAGCTATGAGTGAAAATTGGTGTAGCTGTGATGAGTTTGAAGTCATTCTTTAGCTTCAGGAATTCGGTCCACAAGCTTCTTTCAGAATAATAATCACTGTTTCAGTGAAGTCCTGTGCCAGTGACTCAGTTTGGGAAATAGATAACAATGATTTATACACTCCTCTCATTCTGCTACAATTTTGTTTTTTACTGTTAGAACTGCAATTAACTTACCTTACTAAAAGTCCTGATGCTACCAATCAGTGTGGACTTTTGTTTTTGTTTGTTGTTTGTTTTGTGTGTATGTGTTTTGCTGCTCTGTTCAGAATCACAAGAAGACAAGGATAGCACTTTTTATGTTTCCAGCTTATTTTGGTGTTATCAGTTCATCCACGGGTTCTTTTGCTCAATTTGAGAGAGAAATGAGGAAGAGGTGAGCAATACTTATGGATGAGGCTGTTTGCTTATGCTCCAGCACAGGAGAGACCCTGCATGGGTTAAGGTCCCCAGACTGCTTCTTGAGGATGCAGGTTCATAACTTACACAGACACGAAGGGTGGGATTGCCAGGCTGTTGCACTAGATTTCAGGATTTCTGCACACATCTTGTCAGTTCTTTGCCCTTGACACTGGGTTTGGTACTTAACACAGTGATCTGAATGCATGTTGGGTTTGTCTGTACTCAGCTCCAAAAGATAAGGGTGCTCACTACTGCCACCCCAGGAAGTTCATATAATGGTCAAGTTCAGGCCTATTGCATGTTTGGAGTGTGTGTGTGTGTGTGTGTGTGTGTGTGTGTGTGTGTGTTGGCCTGTAGTTGGAAGGTGTGGAGTCGGGGGCCAGAGTGAGTTGGCAGCCCCTGAACCTTATATGCTCAGCAGGAAACCTCACCTGGGGAATCAGGGCCCTCCCTTCTTCAAGAAACTATTCTGCTTGTCTATCAGGGAATTCCAGCCTGCTCTGGTGAGCTTCATGGAGTTGTATGTATTTCTTGAAGGGAGCAATAACTTTATTCAGAACAATAGGGGCCATCCCTTGGAGCCCAGAAGCACCAGTGAATGGAGGGAAAAGAACTTAGTCTGAGAAAGAGAAGTGGAGTCAAAGTTATTTAGTTTTAGGACCCCATTATATACAGAGGAACATTTCTTAAAGAAACAATGAGCACACTGTCATTTGTAGTATCTTCTAACTTTACCAGAAAGAATCTGCTTCCTAAAGACTATCTCATCTCTTACATCCATGACCAGCCCAGCATTCTAATAATAAACCCTCAAGAACACTTGTTGAATACATGTGTATATCATAGTAAATACAGTGTTGTATTCTTCTCTGATGTAGACATGTAATGAGACTTTTTCTATAGCTGGCATTTTTAATATTCTTTTAAGTAAATTAACTTATACTTTGGTCTTTATTATTCATACTTGAATCTCCACTAATCTTTTCATATTTAATTAAACTATATCTAGGACTAGTTTCACAAATAATTCTCTAAAATAAAGGAATTGGAAGGGCAGATTACCTAAACTATTACATTTCCTAAACAACACTTAATAGGGTTTTGAGTATAACATGTTCAAACTGTCTTTAATGTTTGATATTCCTTCAGTGGATTCAGAAAAGAAATTCATTCATAGAAAATTTGGAAAGATACTTCCTCTTTGGAGAAATGTACACTGAAAAACATGCTCATCTTTCATGTGGTCTCACTGTAATCCCAAGAATGGACAATTTGTTTTGACAACCAATTTTCCCCTGATCAGTTATTAATATAATTTAGTAAGTTTGATTTCCCTTATTTCTTTTGTTTGTGTTTGAATGTTTTTTTGTTTGAATTAAAGCATTGAATTCTGACTGATTGGCAGAATTTGCTGCTGGAATTTTTTCTTCTCCTTATATTTAATTTTTCAACCCCCATTCCTGAAAGGAACAAATATCAAAACAAATTCTGGGAGACATTTTCCAGAAGTTGCAAAGATAGAAATCTAAGAGCAAGCAGAGTAGCAAACTCTTAGACATCTCAACCACAGCAAAATTATAAAAGCATCAGGGATGGAGTTAGCAGGAGGATTATGTTATGAGGATTTCTCTGTAGGAGGACCTACTGAGAATGGCTTCCCTGGGATCATACAGTAATCTTGATGTTTGTCTATCGAATTGGGACATAGTCAACTGATGCCTGACTCCTGCCTGAAATATCTAAAGGGCACAATAGCAGTGTCTAGTGATGGACAGACAACTCAAAGAAGAGGTAGCTGCCCTGGGATCAGCCTATTCCCAGAATTTGTTGTAACAACAACAAAAAAGAAGATTATGTTCCATGGGTCAGTCTGGGTCACTCAAACGGAGAGCCAGCATGAGGTCTTGTCATGTCCTGACCATACCGTCTTGTAGAAGTAAGTGAATGCTTGTGCAGAGAAAAGCAGAAGACATGGGAATTTCTATAGACTATGGTCATTAAATACATTCACTCTGTGAAAGGATGTAAGTGAGACATCTCAGTCGAAGAGATTCTCAAAAAAAAAAAAAAAAAACATAAAGAAGGGATATGCACCTCTCAGGATTTGATTCATCTTAGGATAATATCAGTCCAGGAAGAATTTCTGTACCACTGACTTTATCTTCTCTACCCCTGTCCCTGAAAAGGCAAAAAGTATACTAAGAAAAACAAGTACAAAAGCAAATAAAGAAAAAAACTGCATGTCCTTTTATAACCACAGGCTTTTTACCCCCTATATATCCTTAGTAGGAGAAGAAGAGAAGGTTTGAATACAAATTAATTTTCATGTTTTGTCTTTTGAATTTTTTTTTAATTTAGAACTATGTGAAATAGTTGTAATTTATTCTTTTTTTGTTTACCAGAAAATATAGCAATATCATGTGGCACAATCTAAAATATAGTGCCTTATTTATTTATTATTTATGCATTGCTGAGGATCAGACCTCAAACATGCTATCCAAGAGCTCTACCCCTAGCCCTCTAGTGCCATATTTAAACAGAAATCTTAAAATTAAGAATTGAAGCATATGGCATTTATCTTTCCATTCAGGAATAACAGGAGACCTTCACCCCAAATAAATTTTAAAGTTTACAAGGAAAAAGGTGGCTTTCTGATTATGCCTCCTTAAGCTTTGTTTGCTATATTCATTGCAGTTGTTCATTTAGTACCTTAAATAAAGATTAATTACATCAATTTTATGCTGTTATAAATTTGTCATTTAATAATTACAAATGGTAAAAGACAGTCTCTAAAGATATGAAATTAATTTTTACCTCCAAAAAGATGAAGGAAACAAGGTAGCAAGCAAGGAAGGAAGGAAAGAAGAAGGGCAAATGAAAATGCTTGCCTGAATGTTTTCATGTGACAATTAATATGCATCAGGGAAATGCAACAAAAGTTATGGGAGCATCCATTCTAAAGAGTTCTGTATTTCTGTGTGGCCCCATTAGCACTTTTGCAAACATAGTCAAGGAATTTTTGCTAACCAATCTTTTACCCAAGATAGAGTAAAGGCTATAAAATTGCCTTTAAAAAAAAAAAAACACCTATAAAAACAAACCTGAAACACTCTGAGCTTGCCATAAAAGATATGATGGTATAAACATTATGGAGGCCTTATTGATCCTCAATACCTAAACATAACATTGCTTTTAATAATAAATGGGAATGACATAAATATGTCAAATACAAGTACATTACCCTAAATAAAACTAGTAAATTGTGAGACTTGATATAAAAGTGAAATATACTAATGGAACAATGTCTAGATTGTTCACATCAGGAGTGTAGCATAACATTAAACCAGGCAAAATGAACGCGAGAAATTAATTAAATTTTAGGAATATTATTTATCTTTCTTTTGACTGCACATTTTATGGCCTTTTCCCTAGAAGCCTTAAATATGGGGCTTGATTCATTGTTTTCTAAGTCTGAAAAGAAGCTGAGCTGAGCCCTGCAGCTATCCTCTTGTCAATCATGCCACAGTTTTTGAATATGGTACAGTGAATGTACTGGCATCTAATCTCCATCCCCCACCCCATTTCTATCTAACATGAATCTGAATAATCATTCTAAAGTAAAATTCAGATAGTTTCCCTACCTAAAAGCCTTGTATTGGCTGCTGATAATATTAAAACTCTCCAGTGCACTTAAAGGCACTGGACACCTTGTCATTCTCTGTGCATCCAGTTTCCCCAGTGCCTCTGTCACTTTTTGCCTTTCAGACTCCTTGCCCCCCCCCCCACTCCCCTACTGCATGCAATGTGCTGTGTTCCTGTTACTCCCTCTGTCTGGAATGTCCTTCTCCCACCCTATGTACTAGGTGAACTTAGATTCAGCTCAAATGTCATTTTTCTGTAATCTTCTTTGATTATCTTGACTACCCTTCCCAAGAAGAATGGTTTCCCCTCACTTGTTTCCATAGCATTTCTAAACTCTTCAGCAATTGATAGTATCACTCCATGGTGGCCTTGCTCTTTGTTTTGTAGATCTGCCTGGTAGATGGTGAATACTTAGGTGACAGAATTGTGCTTTCATTCTTTTATTTATGGAATACCATCTACAGCCTCGCCTAAAAGAGGCAAGTCAATCATGTCAGAAAAACAGAATTCCTGGAATTTGTAATTTCTTCTATATTAAAAATCATCATTACCAGGTGTGTGGTGCACACTTGTAATCTTGTATACTCAGGAGCCCAAGGCAGGATGATCACAAATTTGAGGCCAAAGGACGTAAAATCAACATACTATACTGACACAACCACATCAATGTTTATAGTAGCTCAATCAAAATAGCCAAGCTATGGAACTAACCTAGGTGCCCTTCAACAGATGAATAGATAAAGAAAATGTGGTAGACATACACAATGGAATATTCCTCAGCCATATAGAACAATGAAATTATGGCATTTGCCTATAAATGGATGAAACTGAAGACTACAATGCTAAGTGAAATAAGCCAGTCCCAAAAAACCAAAGGTTAAATGTTCTCTCTGATGTGTGGATGGTAACCCATAACAAAGGAGAGTGTGGAGAGGAAGTATAAAAATTTATTGGACTAGACAAAGGGGAACAAAGGGAAGGGAGTAGGGATGGGGATAGGAAAGAGAGAATGAATTGGACAAAACTTTCCTATGTTCATACATGAATACACCACCAGTGAAACTCCACATCATGTTCAACCACAAGAGTGGGATCAAAATTGTAATGGGTTGCACCCTGTTCTTGTATATTATGTCAAAATACACCCTACTGTTGTGTATATCTAAAAACAACAAATAAAAAATATGGAGGACAGTTTGGGTGATTTAGTGAGATACTGTCTCCAAACCGAACAAAATGTTATAGATGTAGTTCAGTGATTGAGTACTTGCCCAGCATTCCCTCAAAGGTCTTGTGTTCATTCCCTAGTAAAGGAAAAAAATATTATAGTAATCTCTTTCTCTTACTCTGATCCACTGAGCTAGAAAGAACTTCTATGTAGGGACTTCCCTGAGCTCCTCTTGGAAGCTTTTCATGTTTTCACCTCTCTACTTAACACTTAACGTTCACCTCTGTTTTTCTTCTTTGCAGGTGTTCACTCTCCTTGCTCCATTTTTCCTAGCCCCAATTTCTAGCCCTTGCACTTCCCCAAAAACGAAATGTTTAAAGTTTGCTGTGACCTCTCCTACCTTTGCATTTTTGTTCCTCGGTCTTTTGTTTATTGCAGCATCTTCTATGGAACAAGAAGCCACCTAAAGACAACCTGTTATCTTTGGCCCTTTATCTGTTATCTGTCAATTTTACTTCTGTTTCTGAAGACTTGTTTACTTAGGAAATCATCATCTATCTTTGAATCAATTCCATTTATGTCCTCTCCATAGTTACAAAAGGTGAAATCTGACCTGAACTAAAATAGTGCCAGAAAGGTCTGTACTACAGTTAACTGAGATTGCAGCCTGCATTCACAGCCTGACTTATCACATGAGAAGCATGTTGTAGGTCAGAGCTTTTGTAGCCTCGTTTGATAAAATGAAATATACATTGGCCAGACCCAAAGTCTGAGGTCTTATCACATTAAGCAATTGTGAATCTTACAGTAACATGGAAAACCTCATGGCTTTACAATGTCATCAGTTCCCAAAATAAAAACATTGGTTTTGTAATGTTAGTTGTTGAAAGAAAGTCCAGAAATTTAGCTCATGCTAGACATTAAAATTTAGGCACTGACGTTATAACTCTTACAATAAAAGGTAATAATATAATTCTAAGTGAATGAATAATCACTTTCCTTTATAATTCTTTGATTCAATATACCTCATAGCTACTTTAACTACTTCTGTTTCTTAAACTCCTGTGTCATTTAAGACATTTATCAAAGTCTTAAATGTGACTGGATTTCATGACAGAATAATCAGAATGGCCCCCTCTCCACAATTTATGGAATGCCCCTTGCTTTTATATGTTCTTACATTTGTTCCTTCTTTTTTTCCTACCCCCAAAAGGATGAAGTCATTTAGGCAATTCATTCATTTAAATTCAGCAGATATTTGTGAAATATTCAATTGATCACAAACTATGCTAAGTGTCATGGGCAATAATAATAGCCTGTAAAATTTTGTCCCTGATCCCAAAAACATTTCCAACTTTAAAATGAGGTAAAATCAGCAGGGTTCTGTGGTGCATGCATGTAATCTCATCGACTCAAAGGCTGAAGCAGGAGAATTGCAGGTGTGAGACCTGCCTCAGTTACTTAGTGAGACCCTAAGCAACTTAGTGAGACCCTGTCTCAAAATAAAAAATAAAAAGGGGTAGAAATTGAGCTCAGTGGTAAAGCAAACCTAGTTTCAATTCCTGGAAGCTAAAAAAAAGTAAAGAAAGGAAAGAAGGAAGAAAGAAAGAAAAAGGAAAGAAGTGAAATGAAGTAAAATCATATATTTGAATAAATGCAATACATAATGATATGTCATAAATATAAAGATCATGAAAGCAAAATAATTAATTGACCTGTAAAAGTAAGTAACTCCTATTGTAGATCAGTGTTTTCCATACTATGCTATATACGGTGTGGAATATATTTCTCACAAAATATTCCCTAAGAAAGAATAAAATACATTATGTCTTTCTTCCAATTCATGATTTACAATTCACACTCTCATATTAAAGACCCTGAGAATATTTTCAAAAGAGAGCAGTTGGAGACAGGAATAAGAGAAACACTGTCTCTTTTGCACCATTTGAAATCTGTGGCATTTTTATATAGATGGGGGGAGGTGGAGAGAGATGGGAGGGGGACAGGGATTCTGGCATAAAGATACATGTATAACTGCTTTACTTGCTGTTTCCAAGATAATTCCATATGGAATTCTTTTCTAAAACCGTGCCTATTATTATATGGGGTGATAGAACTCCCTGGGGAAAAAAGCAAGGGGGTATTAGTTTGGGGAAGGAGGTTATTTGAAAAAGAATTATAGATCATATACTTGAGTGGAAAATTCAAATAAGTGTTCCAAACTTTTTGTTCATGAAACAAAAATCAAAGCCTGATTTTGTGCCTGATTTATGCTATAGCCTGAATCAGCTCTCAGGCTTTTTTGGTTTTAGATTGTTATTAGATGCCTGTGTCGTCTGTTCTACCTAAGAAGTTTAAACCAAATCTCCCCAGGAAGTAAACATGTCCCTTCCAGTTATCTCTGAAAAGGAACTGTCCCTTCTCATGTGACTACTTACTCCTGCTTTGTATTTCTAGAGTCCATGGTAAATGTGTTCACTCTAGGAATGCCTCAGTTCTCTCTTTGCCATTCTCCCCTAAAGAATGTCCACCTCAGCTAGGCACGGTGGTGCACACTTGTAGTCCCAGCAGCTCAGGAGTCTGAGACAAGAGGATGGTGAGTTCAAAGCCAGCCTCAACAACTAAGTGAGGCCCTGGGAAAGTCAGTGAGACCCTTTCTCCAAATAAAGTATATATATATTAAAAAAAAGAGCTAGGGATGTGGTTCAGTGGTAAAGTGTCCCTGGGTTCCATCCTTAGCAACCAAAAAAAAGTCTACCTCTAATCCAGTTGCTTCTTTTAGCTGCTATCTTGCTTATTTATTTCCATGTAACAATATTCCTGGAATCTTCCATGTGCATCACTCCTTAACAGCTCTCCACTTCTCTCCCCTGGACTTTGTATCATTCCAGTGCAATTGATGACTTCAGATCAAATGTGATGATTACTGGTTGTGCCTCTCTAATTTTTGAAAATGGTTTAAATTCATTTAATTATCATCCTTGAGATATTTTCCAGCCTTAAGAACACTTTGTTTCCTCCCATTGTATTTTTATACTGAATTACCTATTATTTTTTACCTGGCTACCTTATTCAGGAAGCTGGATCTCCCTCCTGCATGAGGCTTTTCAATGTGAGACTTTGAATATGCTCATGATTCTCTTTCCTCCCACCACCTCACAATGTGTCTTCAGTACCTGGCTCACTTTTTATCTTTAATTCTCATTTGATTCTGCTGCATATATCCATATTATGCTTGTATCAGTCAATCAGTAGTTGTATCTACTTTAAATGATAAGCTAAGGTGGGACTGAAACTATTTCAATTGATCTGGGTCTCACCAATATTCAGCACAGTATTACATGTGTTTGTTTTGTGGTTTGACCCTTTTCCTGTAATGGAAATTAATAAATGGTACCCTTTTCTGGGGACGACTCACAGCAGGCCTTATTCCATCTGGTTTCCTAGGAAACGAGCAGCCAGTATCAGCCAGGGACTTGCACTGGACGTTATTTCCCTGAGACTTGGGTTTTTCCTCCCCCACTTTTCATTTCCCACACTTCTTTTTAGCTCTCTTTTTCTGCTTATTATTATTTCCATGAGATATCAGCTTTACTTGCTCATGTGAAGTGTTACAGTCATCTAGTTGGAATGTAAGAAGGTCAGCTGTGAGCAGCAGAGCAGCAGCAAGGAATAAAAGAATACATAATAAGTATGGCAGAGTCCATGCTCTTTACCCCTGCCTTCTGTCTTGGAACTCACAATGTAGCAGAGGGCTAAAGTGTGTTCACAGATCAGTTGTGAAGCATGCAGCACTCACAGACAAATCTGCTTCAGAGTTCTGAGAAGATGAAAGGCCACATGGGCTCTGACCAGGTGGGGGGAGTTTTGTAGAGAAGTAGAACTTGAATTAAATCTTACAAAATAGGTAAAGTTTAGCTTAGTTGGAAGGAAAAGGAAGAGCATTTGGTAAGGTGCAGTTATTCCTGAGAAGTCCTTAAGATGAGGGTGAACAGAGAAGGTAGGACCAGACTCATGGGAGAAAAACTAGATTTTAACATTTTTTGAAGGAACCTTATATATCAAGAAGCAGCTTGAGGTTTTATTTGTTTTCTTTTAAATTAGAATAAAATGTTCTCTTTTAAATTATATTTCAAAGTCATTGAGGTAGGCAATGGAGTGATTGGAGGTTTTGGAAGAGGGAAGGGATGTGATGAATACAGAATGTCAGACTTAATCTTCCAGTAATATATGGAAAAAAAATGAGGAGAATGGAAATGGAAGGAAGAAGATCACCAGTGGAAAGACCAACATTGCTGTGGTCCAAGTTCAAGGCAATGGTATGTGGCCTGAGCTAAGGCAGGAATAAAGAAACATGGGTGATAGCTTCCTTAAGTTCCATTCTTCAAAAGGGAGAGTTGAACACTGAGAGGATTCGCATGTTAGTTATTTATTAAGGAAGCAATTCCAATAAAAAATAGGAAGGAATCTAGGGAATGAAATTGGAGTAGCAACAGGGGTGTGGTTTCAGATGAAGTCCAGGCCTAAGCCTAATCTAAAAGGGGAGCTCCAACTTGGGTCAAGGGGCAGGTTCTTTGTTCCTTGGATGCAGGCATTGCCTGTGGGGAGAGTGAGAGGTGGGGCGGGAGAGCATTCCTTGGCAATTCTGGCTCTTTAAACATTTGCGGCAAAGCAGTTCAGGAGTCTATTATGTTTTGGATGTGAGGTGTATCCCAAAAGCTCATATGATAATGCAGTGATGTTCAAAGGTGAATTTATTGGATTGTGAAAGCTGTAATCAAATCAGTCCAGCCTAGTTTGAATGGACAGGGTGATAATTATATGCAGGTGGGGCAAGCCTGGAGGAGGTAGTCACTAGGGGTGTGCCCTGGAAGGGTTCACCTTTTTTTGTAGTCCCTTCCCATCCCTATGCCTCCTGGCTGCAGTAATGGAGCAGCATTCCTCCACCATGACCTTTTACCATCTACACTGCCTCATTTTTGGCCTAGAGCAATAGAATCAGAAGACCATGGACTGGGACCTCTAAAACCAAATGTGAGCCCCAAATAAACTTGTCATCCTCTAAGTTGTTCATATCCAGGTATTTTGTTCATGGCAACAAAAAACTGAATAACACAAGTCCAAGGGCAGTCGGCTCAAGAAAGTCTCAGGTGGAGTAACTAGAAGCTAAGTATACAGGTGAGATGAGGGAACCATCAGCCTTAGTTTCTCCTGTATCTTAACATCTACAAAGGATAAGTTTGTAATAGAGAATAGAAGTAAGACACATGTTAGGGAGAGAGGGAGGGAAATAGATAAATAGATAATATAGATAGATAATAGATTGTAGATGGAGATGTAAAATATAAGGGACTGATATCTAAAACTTAGCAAGATTTAAATTTTCACTATTCTTAGTGTTATTTATACAGATAATGGAATAGTTCATAGAAGCCTCTATAAGATACATAGAGCATGTTGCATAAATAAAGTATTAACATACATCCAGCTCGAAGCAGCCTTGTTTGGTTGTCAGGGCTCCACCTCCCCTCATGAGCTCTCTTCCCCAGGTATAAGTGGGATGGTTTCTTTCTCCTGAGGAGTTAACAGTTTATGACATAAATTTGACTAAAATAAATAAATGGGAACAAAGTACACTCATTTGTACAAAGAAGTAGGACTGTTGGGCAGTACTTAAATGTGCAACCCCATTCAAAATCCATGGTCATTAATTTTAAAGGGAGACCAGTTGTGTGGCGTTTGCATAGCAACCGTTGGTATCACAGAAGTACACTCAGAGTAGAAGGTGGGATTTAACCAGATTTGGAAGTTAGCCAAGTGAGTTAATGGAGGGGGAAAAAAGGTTAAGAGAGTTAAATTGTTTCAAGTAAATGATTATAGACATTGGACCATGAAATCTAGGCTAAGTACCAAAAAAAGTAAGATTGATGAATTTATTTGAGGTTTTGCAGTCCTAATGTGGCCAAGAAATTGATAAATTGGGTGTTCTCAGTAAATGAGCTGAAGTAAATCATCAAAAAGAAGAATATGTGATTTAATTGATTGGCTGCAGTTCTTCCAGATCATAAGGTCAAAGATGAGACCTTGCAAAGGATGGCATAGGTAAGCTAGAGTAAAGAAGCTGAAGAAGTCAAAGAAATGAGAGACAACAGTGTCCAGTAGACTATCCAGGTAGATGCAAAACCTTTCAAGAATAATGGCTGGAGGAGAAGTGAAATTTTTCAAATATTCTTTAGCCTCTAGCTTAATCAAATAAAAACACAGGGAAGTAAAAAACAAAATGAACTCTGCAAGATGTCCTGAATGGATGAGCAATTAACTTTCACCACATTATTTATTCACCTTAGGACCTAGGATTAGGTATAATGATTATCTTGGAGACAAAATCATTTCACTTTTATTTATACTGAACTTTTAGATACCAAAAATAATGTGAAAACTATATGGATTCCTCTTAATAATTATCCAGTGTCACCCAAGTTTACTAATCAAAAGCTGGTAAGGTCACTGGAGAAAAACATTTAAATCTATGCAGAAGGGCTGGTTGTGGTGATATATGCCTGAAATGCCAGCGACTTGAGAGGCTGAGGCAGAAGAATTGCAAGTTTGAGGCCAGCGTAGGCAATTTAAAGAGGCCCTAAGCAACTTAGTGGGACCCTGTCTCAAAATAAAAAAATTTAAAAAGCTAGGAATGTAGTTCAATGGTAAAGCACATCTGGGTTCAATTCCTAATAGGAAAAAAATTCTATGCAAAAGATAATAAAAAATAGCCATCGCATTTAATTATATATCAAGAAAATAACATGAATTGGTGGCGTGGATATTTCCTCATGAATTTTTTGATGCTTTATGTATTTAGTTGGTGTTATCCTTCCTTGTTCTCAAAGGTATTTCTGGTCATCTTTGTTCCAAATAACAAATGGCTTGGGACAGATGGTAAAGGATATTGGGTGACAGGTATGTTCATAGAAGAACGGAGCTAATCTACTGAATTTATTGTGTTTTCATTCAGTTTATAATGTACATCTCATCTTTCACTTACATATATTCTCTAGTTCTTTCTTATTATCTTATACACAACTAAGCATCTTTAAGGGAGAATTCATGAGCTCTGTTTCTGTTAAAAATATTATCCATTTGTGTTTTATCATGTACTCCAGTGTATCTCAGCATCTCCTCTGATTAGTACAAGGGAGCAGGGGAGGTGACTAAAGAATGGAGGGTTTTCAGGGGCACATTTGAGGAGGAGTAGAGCCCTGGAATAAATAACCAGACACTCTTTTACCCCTTCACTATAGGAAGTGAGTTTTTAAAACTGTGTCTTAATTTATGAATCTGATCATATAGCAACTTACTTCTGTTACTATAATTTGAATAAACTAGAGAAGAGAGTAAAATGAAAAAAAAATAAGTTAAAATATAGCACACTATTATTTTTTAAGCCTGCCAGAATCACTCAGGAAACATTGTTGAATAGATAAACCAGTTTTGTTCTTCAGGCTATTCATACCCATAGAATGATTATGATTATTGCTATTGAAGAAAGATTTCTGCACTGAGAGATTTTCAGACCTATCTAAGAGGCTGAAATGTGTTATATACGACCTTCAGGTTTAAACTGGAGAAAACTGAAAATGAATCTTGCCAGATGCATAACTCATGGTGGTTTGGTATTTCAGGTTGGAATTGTACAGTATGGAGAAAATGTAACCCATGAGTTCAACCTCAATAAGTATTCATCAACTGAAGAAGTACTTGTTGCAGCAAAAAAAATTGTCCAGAGAGGTGGCCGCCAGACTATGACAGCCCTTGGAATAGACACAGCAAGGTATTTGAATAAAAACCCAAAGTAAAAGACTATACAAAATAACTGCTCGTGATATTACCCTCTGAACATTTACCTTGGTGATATTTAATGACCTCTTGTTTTAAATTAGATTTAGAAGATTAGCTACTAGAGAATCAAGCTTTTCTATAATGCAATCTCACAACCCTTCTTACCTTTTCCCAGTATTACAAGAAACAATAATTGATTGGATGGAGAATCAATTTTTTAAAAGCACATAGTCTATTGCATCATGTTCTTGAGTCTTAATGCTAGTTAACAGTTTCCCATCAATTCTTTGTTTTTACCTTCTTGGAATCTCAACCGAAAAGTATGGATTAAATGTAATCCTCTCTCTCAATCTCTCTCTCTCTCTCTCTCTCTCTCTCTCTCTCTCTCTCTCTCTCTCTCTCTATATATATATATATATATATATATATATATATATATATATTCTAGTTTGTATGTATATTTTTAGTAATGATTTAGGATTATTGAAGCTTTCAGGTAATAATTTTTAAGAAGCCAAATTAAATGTTGTCTTATTTGAAATTATTTTCAGTGCTGAGTTTGAAAGAAATGAAAAAGGCTTCATCATTTGTACTGCTTTGTGTCCTTCCTTTCTTGCTTTGAATTCTCTACAGTTTTCATTCCTTCCTTCTTCCTTTCTGCAGATTTCCTCATGGAGAACACAGAGCACACTGTCCTCTCTTACAAATGCTTACAAACGCACATTTTATTTCTTGCCTTTTCCCCCAATTTCCTCTAGTTCTTTTCTCTTGATATTGCTCCCCTTATTACCGTTCAACCTAGCAAGCTTCTAAACAAAAACTGGAAATTACTCAATTCAACTCTAATAATAATCAAGAACCCTTCTGTTCAACTGCTAGATTTTACCTGATTTTGAAGAGCTAATTGCCCAGGGTCATTCCCCTGTCAAAATCAGTGTCGTAAAGAGATTAAAATGGAGATTAATATGGAGACTACAAAGAATGGGTTAGGATATTCATATATTTAAAATTTCATGTGTAGCTTCAGTCTCATAAATGTTAGGAAAGCATGTGGGTTTCTTTATATGGGTTTCAAGAGAAAATAACCACCAACAGAAGGAATCATTCTGCATTTACCTGCCTGTGGGATCACCAATCTGCATGCACAGTATGCATATATTTAGGTGTCCTGAATGTGCCCTCTTTAGTAACTGACTAAATGTGACCACACACTCAAAATAAATCCAATTGTTCTTTGAAAACTCTGAGCCTGCAAAGAATTGTGCATTTTCCAAAGGCAATCACTTAAGAATGAATATTCATCTTTGAAACTAATTGAAGAAATATTCTGACTGCTTTTTTTCCTGCATAAATACCACTCTAAACAGTATGTCTCTGTATGGTTTTTGCCTACATGCTTCACAAAGAGTCTGTGTGAAGGAAACAGAATTTGTTGAATTTTTAATATGCACTAAAATTTCATAGTAATATTGCAGCACTAACTATTTTTCTCATACATTAGGTTTTCATGTTTATGCATATTTTAAATTGCTTTTTATTCCTTTCAGGCAAGGTGAGGTGCAAACAACATTTTAAATTTCTTAGAATCCATTATCTTCATTTTCAGTGGCTCCCAATTCAAAATACCTTTTAAATTTTTCATTTCTTCCTATACCAAATATTCATTCCAGATAATAGGAATTACACTATTTAAATATAAGGCTAGATTTTCATGCCCCAAAGAAAGTAACTTCCCTGGGATATTTTAATTCTTAAAGGAGTTAATTTCCTTGGAATTAATTTCTAATTAATTTCTTAATTCCAAGAAAGAACATTGGATTCTGGTATTTTGGAGACAAGGACAATTTATTAAGGAATATATTTGAGATAGAAAGTATATACTCAGGAGCTTTGTCAGTGGACACTCTTCTATTACATAAATTCAGCCCTGGTTTCAGAACAACCAGATTTTCTTTAAGAACAGTCTTTTAATCATCTCCTTCAACTGACATTCATTTAGTTCAGTTATGATCTTGACCTTTAAGAAAATTAGCAAGCTTTGGCAGTCCTCTAAGAAATTAAAATTACAAAAGGTTTGAATTCATGATATCCAGGTCCAAACTTCTCTTAAGGCCTAATTTTGGGCATCTATTTTCACATTTATTCATATATTTAAAGAAGTCAAAAAAAATTTATATAGTATGTTGAAGAAAATTATTCATATATTTGTTAAAGATGATGAGAAAGACTTGATTCAAGAGGGACCACTGTTTTTTGTTTTTTGTGGGGTTTTTTTTGTTTTTGTTTTTGTACCAGGGATTAAATTCAGGAGCACTCTACCACTGAACCACATCCCTAGCCTATTTTGTATTTTATTTAGATACAGGATCTCACTGAGTTGTTTAGCACCTTGCTTTTGTTGAGGCTGGATTTGAAATTGGGATCTTCCTGACTCAGCCTTCCTAGCCAATGGGATGACAGGTGTATGCCATAGCATCTGGCTTTAATGGAGGCTTTGTAGTAGCTAAGAGATGTTGGGCTCAGCTTGGAATACAAAAACTGTGAAGCAGAGAAGAAAGTCAGTGGATGGAAAATTACTCTAAGGAAATAATGAGGCTAGGGTAAGTCTTGCTAGACTGACTCAACATGATTCTTGCTGAAGGCAGGTGAAGAGTAGAAAAAACTCCTTCTATACTCTGAACTTTCAGTGCTTCAGTTTCAACACCAGATGAGTATGTTCTTTTTCACACTGACTAATTCTCTGACACCAGATACAATTTACTTCAATTCTGACATCAACTAGAGTTTGTGCAATTCCCTACATCAATGGCTCAGTCCCATAAGACTTCAGGAAACAACTGTAATCAGTAGATTTCCAGATTACCCACACCTTCTGACCAACTTTGCTATAAATCAGAGGTTCCTATAATGTCATTTTGGGTTTGATTGTTTGCTAAAATAATTCACAGTACTCAGGAAAGCACTGGACTTATATTTATTATAAAGTTATAGAACTCAGGAACATCCAGATGCAACAGATATCCAGACCCATATATGGGGGAGAAAGCCCTGAGTTTCCATGTCTTTTCTGGGTGTACCACCTTGCATATGTTCAGCAACCTGGAAGCTCTCTGAACCATAACTCAGGGGGTTTTATGGAGGCTTCATGAGGTAGGCATGACTAATCAGTCATTAATTCAATCTCTAGTCCTCTTCCACTTTGTAAAGAATGGGGACTGGGGCTATAAATTCCAAGCTTCTAAATATGGCTTTGTCCTTCTGGTGGCCAAATCCCATCTAGCAGCTCACCAAGAGTCACATCATTAGACCCTCCCACCATCCAGGAAATTCCAAGGAATTTGTAATTATGTATCAGGAACCAAGGGCAGAAGACATAGTTCTTACTTATTAAAAGAAAAACTTCAGATGAATTAAATTTAACAGTGCATTTGAACAAATAATGACCCATGAATCAGGCAGCACTTAGAACCAGAAGAGGGTCAGATGACTCTGCTTTAGCAGCTTCAGTTAAAACTGGACTACACAGGCCAAGGACAAAGCTGAGGGTGAGAGCCTGGTCTAGAAGAGGACTCAGAGAGTTTGATTCAATTGTGGTTGAAGAGAAAGATTTTGTGAAGTATACCAGATAGAGAAATACAGTTAGCCATTTTTTTCATTGTTTTGGAAAATTTAAGGAAAAGAAAGAATTTAAAGAATAATAAATGAAATCTTGTGTATCTATCCACATGGAATTGACAATTATCAACATGTTGTCATATTTGCTCTAAATATGAAAAGGAAAAATAAATCACTGCCCACATTACCAGATCTTTGCCCCTGATCCAAGATACTTACTCTTGTGCTTTTCCTGTGGATCCATGGCAGGACTCACAGGAATCCTGCAACATTTGGAACAGTAGTTTATGAGGGGTGCTTCTTTGGCATATATATATCCCTAACTGCAGCTTTGCATCCTTATAATAAGAGTAAAATATTTAAAGGCACAGTTAGTGCAATGATTGTTACACTTTATTTCAAAATCTAAGAAGAGTATATTATGAAATCCTTTCATTGTTTCACTCTTTATTAAAGTATATTCCTCTCTTCCAAGACTCCAGAGAGCAAAGTGAGTTGAGTAAAAGGAAGTAATAGATGGGGGGAAAGTATGTGTGTGTGTGTGTGTAGAATAAATAAACAATAATTTGTCCATTTTCTCTATTGTCTCTCTCCATAAATGCTTATTGAATTAAACTAAAATTCCTTTCTTTGTGGTTAGGTTACTTTTTCTTTCTCTTCATTTCACCTCCTCTCACTCTACCTTCAGTGGTTTGTGTTCTAAAACCTAGTTTACCCACTTCCTCCTTTTCCCTATAATCTTGCCAAATTCGCCCCTGACAGACCACCAATCTCTACATTCTTTTATTCCTCATGCACACTCTGGTCACACTCTCCCTTTGAAATTTTCAAAGAAGAAAGTACTGCTGCATTTTGTATATGGCCTAAGTGGTGATTAGCCAAATGGTGACGAACCACATGATGTTCGTCTGGAACATCTCTGAAACCATTACAAACAAGGATCCTCATGCCTCCTGGCTTGAAAAATGGCTATCGATGGAGATTTGGGGGAACACACTAACTACCCAGAGTGCTAGTGTTTCAGTTTGCTTTTTCGCTTTGCTATCCTTGGGTGGTGTTTATCAGCTTCCCTTCCCCTGTGCTCACTTCAGGAAGGAGGCATTCACTGAAGCCCGCGGTGCCCGAAGGGGAGTTAAAAAAGTCATGGTCATTGTGACTGATGGAGAGTCCCATGACAATCACCGACTGAACAAGGTCATCCAAGACTGTGAAGATGAAAACATCCAACGATTTTCCATAGCTGTAAGTACATGTTTGCTAGAGGTGGTTTTCAAACTCTGGTGTGAAGAGAACTGTGAGCATATTGTGGGAGTTTTAAGGAAGATCACACGCAGGGTTGGAAAGGAGAAACTCCCAAACTTGAAGGTAAACTGTTGGACAATATTAGGTCCTGCTCTGTCCTGTGTCCTCAGTGCCCAGCTCAGTGCTGGGCCAATCAAACACTCAACACACAGTCATTGGAAGAAATGTGGAAAGATGAAAGGAGGAAGTGAAAGGCAAGTGACTCACCAAAACTTTTGACTTTGGTGCCCTTGTTCTGCTTGGCACCCTTCAGAGAGGAGGAGGAGGGGTAAGGGGAGAAACCTGATGGGGGAAATAAAACCAAAGGCAAGGTTTCCCACACACCCAACAGGAAGAAGGAATAAAAAAATACAACAAGAAGGCAGGGAGAGAATAGCAGGAGAAAGAAGGATAGAAATAGGGAGGGGAAAAAAGAAGGTGGAAAGGAGAGGAAGAGTGTGGGCAAGAGAAAAATGATCTAGGGAAAGAGGCAGGAAAATCAAAAGGAGAGGAAGGAGGGAGAGATAAAGGGGAAAAGGGGGAGGAGAAGGAAGGAAGGAAGGGAGGGAGGGAGGGAGGGAGGATGGACACTGAAGATATACTAGTAAATAACCCATTGCCTACTAATTAATAATTTATACTGAAAGTTAATAGACTGAAAACGGGGGAGATGGTTTTTAAAATAATCTAAGTCACAGTGATATCTTCATAGCTACAACTCTTAGTCAGTCTGTTCTGGGACTTACATCAACCTAGATTATGACATTTCCCGGAAGTGAGCAACAGAACAGAAGGGAATAGAAGGGTAGGCAGGGGAAGAGCAAAAGACATTATACAACACCTGTGTCCTAATTCTGTCTTATCTATATACTGGCTGTGTGACAAGTGGACAAGCCACTTAATACTCTGAGCTTCAGCTTCTTCATCTGTAAAATAGGGTAATGTTATTTCTCTCCCCTGTCCCAGGTAAAGAATTGGTGAGGGGCTAGGGTTGTGGTTCAGTGGTAGAGCGCCCACCTAGCACACTGAGGCACTGGGTTCAATCCTCAGCGTGACATAAAAAAATAAAATAAACATATTGTGTCCACCTACAACTAAATATATATATTTATATATTATATATATAAATATATATATATATTTTTAAAACAGAATCAGTGAGATAAAGATTTTGAAAATGTAGCAGAGTGGCAATTTAGACATTTGATGCTCATCATTTTTAAAAAAGTTTGCAACAATCAGGGAGCTAAAGTGTGTCCCTGTATGAATATGTAAAAACAAATCACATCATTATGTACAACTATGATGCACCAATAAAAATGTGGGGAAAAATTTTTTTAAAAGTCAGAGAAAATATTCAGAACTCTAAAGAGTTCAGCCTACTCTATTTTTCAAGAAAATCCCTTTTATTTATAAATAATAACCAAATATTACTCACCTTATTTTTTTAGTAATCAGTGATATCTATTTCTGTTCTTTCAAAAGTATGAACATTGTAGGAAGGGAAGAAAAAATTTCATCCATGGATAAAAGTTTCTGGACATAATTGATTCACTGTGTCCCAGGGGCAAGGTATTCCTTATTTTTTTTTTTTTGTTTTTGTTTTTTTTTTAGGTATTCCTTATTTTATAACTAAGATGACCTGATTGTGAACAACTTCTGACAACGAGATTTTCCTATTTTATTTGACATATAAAATATAGAAAAATTAGAAGATCTATTACTTCTCTCCTTTCCCCCTCTTGTTACTTTTAAAAATTTTCATTTGCCAATTATTGTTTAGTTCTTTGTTACCTCTCCTGTTGCTACAATGTACCTATTTTGATTGCATTCATAGTTGAAAAGAATTCATAGGGGCTGGGGCTGTGGCTCAAGTGGTAGCATGCTCGCCTGGCATGTGTGTGGCCTGGGTTCGATCCTCAGCACCACATACAAACAAAGATGTTGTGTCCGCCGAAAACTAAAAATAAATATTAAAAAAAAATTCTCTCTCTCTCTCTCTCTCTCTCTCTCTCTCTTTAAAAAAAAAAAAAAAAAGAATTCATAGGACCCAGCCTTCACTCAGAGAAAATGTCCAAATGGTGGTGACATTTAGAGTCTATAGCTGATCCCTTTAGTCTGCAAAGCCAGTGCATGCCCAGTGTGTCCCCTGGGCTTAGTTTCAGAGGTGATGTCATTTGTTCTTCTTCCCCCAGAGGATAAGGACTGGCATTCCAGGTGTCACAGATGCAGATTCTGAATAGTATAGAACATCATCAAAACTAACAGCACTAGGAAAAGTTGACTATAAAGAAAATATCAATAAATGACTTCTTCATTTTAAATGAATCTTGCATTTTACATCATATATGGCTATATTTTCAGTATTTTCTGCTATTAAACCACTGCTTCCCTTTGGTGGACCCCTAGTTGATAATTCATAACATATTGCCTCTCATCTAGTCAGAAACAGATCTCATAATTCCATAAATTTCATGGAGAACCATATATTCACAAGTTTTTTTTAATTTTAATCAGTGAATTATTATCAGACTGTGCTCAAAAGTGGTATAAATAAAAACATAAAGGAAAATTTCACTTAGCAAGAGTCATTTTATTATTTTTTTCTAATGCATGTTTCTTTTACCTAGTGAAATATGTTTTGTTATTGTGGCTGGCATATTATTTGGGCTAAATTCAGAAATAACAATTCTTTTACTTCCTTTCATTTGTGCATTAACACAGAAAGATTTTAGGATTTCTCAAGATCTATATATGAATACACCTAAAGTTCTGCTTCAGTCATTTCCTGAATTCATTCTTCTACTCCATCTTTTTTTACCCACCATTTGATAGGTTTTGCCAGGAAATAGCTTCCAAAATTATGGGCTATTGATAATGTAAATTCTCTGTGTCAAAACTGTGAACACTTCCTGTCAAACTTTCAAACCTGGTGAGGGTACTTTGCTGGATTTGTGTCCTCTACTCCATGGTCTGTTTCTGTCACTTGAGAGTGTTAGACTTTGTTAGCATGGGTCTGTTTTATAGATTCTAATTCTAGAAAATAATAACTCTGAGGTGTATTTCACCTACAGCTTTCAAATGAAAAGGAGACATCAGAAAGGATCCTAGAATTTCTTCAATTTTTTTATAAAGACACCATACTTTATGTAAATGAATTGTATACTTTACACTTGACACATCTTCCTACCTCAAGGAAATTTCAATTTTGAATGTCTATTTAAGGTAAACATTAGCAGAATTCCAATGTTTGGGCTTGACATATTTTAATTGAGCAATTCAGAGTGCTGTTTTTGAAACCTTCTTGTTCATTGAAAGCTGTGTTTTTACAAGCTAACAGACCCTTGGGTGAAAAATCAAAATATGTTTCTATTTTTTTAAAATCTATAATGTAAAATAGTTTAAAACAGTTTGCAAGTCACAGTGACTTCAGGAATGCTTTTCTTCAAAACATGTACTCCTATATTGTGTATATTATACCTTATTTTTATTCTACAAGCATGTCACTTGAGCTTTTCTTTTCTATTGAACTTTATCCACTTGAATCTGTCCTGTCACATAGACAATAAATGTCTGATAACATTCACATCTCAATTAACAACCTCAATCATGCATAGTACAAAATTCATTAGATTTGTTTTAGATGTATTTTCTTTTTTTAAGGTTTATTTTTTAGTTATATGTGGACACAATATTTTTATGTGGTGCTGTGGATCAAACCCAGTGCCTCACGAATGCTAGGCGAGCACTCCACCTCTAAGTCACAACCCCAGCACTTAGATGTATTTTCATAGATGATTATCAATTTATAAATGAAATGGAAGTTAATGGGTCAATCCAACACGTAAACTAGAATATGCTAAATAGGAACCAAGGAGGAAAGATGGGAGTTTTTCACTCTAGCATATGTCAAATAACTTATAAGACTGAATTAGGTAAATCAGTAGAGAATCAAAGAGCCTCACATAATTCAGAATATAGATGAATCTAAAAGAAACCCATTAACAACAAAAAGATTGACAAAGAAGAAGAAGAAGAGGAGGAGGAGGAGGAGGAGGAGGAGGAGGAGGAGGAGGAGGAAGAAGAGGAAGAGGAAGAAGAGGAAGGAGGAGGAGGAGGAGGAGGAGGAGGAGGAGGAGGAGGAGGAGGAAGTAATTGTTGTTCAACATTGTGTTTAGAGAGGAATACCATTGATGTAATATTTCTTCTGAAACTCGAAGACTTTGATTTTCTATTTGACTCTGAGTCATATGCTTCCCAGATATGGTGAGATATCTCTTTGTAAGAAGAGCATCTTGATAATTGTTTCTAAGTGAAAGAGAGGATTTGTTCAATGTAATAAGAACAATAGCCATTGGCTTTCACTTATTGAAGCAGTTTTCTAGTATATTCTCCACTAATTCTCTTCCTCCATCAATCACATAGCTAAAGTGGGAGAAAGTGTCAGTGGTGTGTTTTTAAATGTTAACAGCTACTATGTTTAGCACTTTCTTTTCAACAAAGTAGACAGGGACTTAATTTTTATTTTTTGATGTGATTTTTTTTTTTTTTAATTTTTTATTGTTGGCTGTTCAAAACATTACATAGTTCTTGATATATCATATTTCACAATTTGATTCAAGTGGGTTATGAGCTCCCATTTTTACCCCATATACAGATTGCAGAATCACATCAGTTACACATCCATTGATTTACATATTGCCATACTAGTGTCTGTTGTATTCTGCTGTCTTTCCTATCCTCTACTATCCCCCCTCCCCTCCCCTCCCCTCCCCTCTTCTCTCTCTGCCCCCTTTACTGACATTCGTTTGTCCCCCTTGTATTATTTTTCCCCTTCCCCGCACTTCCTCTTGTATGTACTTTTGTATACCTCTGAGGGTCTCCTTCCATTTCCATGCATTTTCCCTTCTCTCTCCCTTTCCCTCCCACCTCTCATCCCTGTTTAATGTTAATCTTCTTCTCATGCTCTTCGACCCTACTCTGTTCTTAGCTACTCTCCTTATATCAAAGAAGACATTTGACATTTGTTTTTTAGGGATTGGCTAGCTTCACTTAGCATAATCTGCTCTAATGCCATCCATTTCCCTGTAAATTCTATGATTTTGTCATTTTTTAATGCAGAGTAATACTCCATTGTGTATAAATGCCACATTTTTTTTATCCATTCATCCATTGAAGGGCATCTAGGTTGGTTCCACAGTCTAGCTATTGTGAATTGTGCTGCTATGAACATCGATGTAGCAGTGTCCCTGTAGCATGCTCTTTTTAGGTCTTTAGGGAATAGACCGAGAAGGGGAATAGCTGGGTCAAATGGTGGCTCCATTCCCAGCTTTCCAAGAAATCTCCATACTGCTTTCCAAATTGGCTGCACCAATTTGCAGTCCCACCAGCAATGTACAAGTGTACCCTTTTCCCCACATCCTCGCCAGCACTTGTTGTTGTTTGACTTCATAATGGCTGCCAATCTAACTGGAGTGAGATGGTATCTTAGGGTGGTTTTGATTTGCATTTCTCTGACTGCTAGAGATGGTGAGCATTTTTTCATGTACTTGTTGATTGACTGTATGTCCTCCTCTGAGAAGTGTCTGTTCAGGTCCTTGGCCCATTTGTTGATTGGGTTGTTTGTTCTCTTATTGTCTAATTTTTTGAGCTCTTTGTATACTCTGGATATTAGGGCTCTATCTGAAGTGTGAGGAGTAAAGATTTGTTCCCAGGATGTAGGCTCTCTATTTACCTCTCTTATTGTATCTTTTGCTGAGAAAAAACTTTTTAGTTTGAGTAAGTCCCATTTGTTGATTCTAGTTATTAACTTTTGTGCTATGGGTGTCCTATTGAGGAATTTGGAGCCCGACCCCACCGACTGTAGATCGTAGCCAACTTTTTCTTCTATCAGACGGCGCGTCTCTGATTTGATATCAAGCTCCTTGATCCATTTTGAATTAACTTTTGTGCATGGCGAGAGAAAGGGATTCAGTTTCATTTTGTTGCATATGGATTTCCAGTTTTCCCAGCACCATTTGTTGAAGATGCTATCCTTCCTCCAATGCATGCTTTTAGACCCTTTATCAAATATAAGATAGTTGTAGTTTTGTGGATTGGTTTCTGTGTCCTCTATTCTGTACCATTGGTCCACCCGCCTGTTTTGGTACCAGTACCATGCTGTTTTTGTTACTATTGCTCTGTAATATAGTTTGAAGTCTGGTATCGCTATACCGCCTGATTCACACTTCCTGCTTAGCATTGTTTTTGCTATTCTGGGTCTTTTATTTTTCCATATGAATTTCATGATTGCTTTCTCTATTTCTACAAGAAATGCCGTTGGGATTTTGATTGGCATTGCATTAAACCTATAGAGAACTTTTGGTAATATCGCCATTTTGATGATGTTAGTTCTGCCTATCCATGAACAGGGTATATTTTTCCATCTTCTAAGATCTTCTTCTATTTCTCTCTTTAGGGTTCTGTAGTTTTCATTGTATAAGTCTTTCACCTCTTTTGTTAGGTTGATTCCCAAGTATTTTATTTTTTTTGAAGATATTGTGAATGGAGTGGTTGTCCTCATTTCCATTTCAGAGGATTTGTCGCTGATATACAGGAATGCCTTTGATTTATGCGTGTTGATTTTATATCCTGCCACTTTGCTGAATTCATTTATTAGCTCTAATAGTTTCTTTGTAGACCCTTTTGGGTCTGCTAGGTATAGAATCATGTCATCTGCAAATAGTGATAATTTAAGTTCTTCTTTTCCTATTTTGATGCCTTTAATTTCTTTCGTCTGTCTAATTGCTCTGGCCAGTGTTTCGAGAACTATGTTGAACAGAAGTGGTGAGAGAGGGCATCCCTGTCTTGTTCCAGATTTTAGAGGGAATGCCTTCAATTTTTCTCCATTCAGAATGATGCTAGCCTGAGGCTTAGCATAGATTGCTTTTACAATATTGAGGTATGTTCCTGTTATCCCTAGTTTTTCTAGAGTTTTGAACATAAAGGGATGCTGTACTTTGTCGAATGCTTTTTCCGCATCTATCGAGATGATCATATGGTTCTTATTTTTAAGTCTATTGATGTGGTGAATAACATTTATTGATTTCCTTATATTGAACCAGCCTTGCATCCCAGGGATGAATCCTACTTGATCATGGTGCACAATTTTTTTGATGTGCCTTTGTATCCGAGTGGCCAGAATTTTATTGAGGATTTTTGCATCTAGGTTCATTAGAGATATTGGTCTGTAGTTTTCTTTCTTTGAAGTGTCTTTGTCTGGTTTAGGTATCAGGGTGATGTTGGCCTCGTAGAATGAATTTGGAAGTTCTCCCTCTTTTTCTATTTCCCGAAGTAGCTTGAAAAGTATTGGTATTAGTTCCTCTTTAAAGGTTTTGTAAAACTCTGCTGTATACCCATCCGGTCCTGGGCTTTTCTTAGTTGGTAGTCTTTTGATGGTTTCTTCTATTTCCTCAATTGATATTGGTCTGTTTAGGTTGTCTATATCCTCCTGACTCAATCTGGGCAGATCATATGACTTAAGAAATTTATCTATGCCTTCACTATCTTCTAATTTATTGGAGTATAAGGATTCAAAATAATTTTTGATTATCTTCTGTATTTCTGAAGTGTCTGTTGTGATATTGCCTCTTTCATCCCATATGTTAGTGATTTGAGTTCTCTCTCTTCTTCTCTTCGCTAGCATGGCTAAGGGTCTGTCGATTTTGTTTATTTTTTCAAAGAACCAACTTTTAGTTTTGTCAATTTTTTCAATTGTTTCTTTTGTTTCGATTTCATTGATTTCAGCTCTGATTTTAATTATTTCTTGCCTTCTACTTCTTTTGCTGTTGTTTTGCTCTTCTTTTTCTAGGATTTTGAGATGAAGTATGAGATCATTTATTTGTTGGTTTTTTCTTTTTTTAAGGAATGAACTCCAAGCAATGAATTTTCCTCTTAGAACTGCTTTCAATGTGTCCCATAGATTCCGATATGTTGTGTCTGTGTTTTCATTAATCTCTAAGAATTTTTTAATTTCCTCCTTGATGTCTTCTATAACCCATTGATCATTCAGTAACCTATTGTTCATTCTCCAAGTGATATATTCTTTTTCCTTCCTTCTTTTATCGTTGATTTTCAGTTCCATTCCATTATGATCAGATAGGATGCATGGTATTATCTCTACTCCTTTGTATTGTCTAAGAGTTTCCCTGTGACATAATATATGATCTATTTTTGAGAAGGATCCATGTGCTGCTGAGAAAAAAGTGTAACTGTTTGATGTTGGGTGGTATATTCTATATATGTCAATTAAGTCTAGGTTATTAATTGTGTTATTGAGTTCTATGGTTTCCTTATTCAACTTTTGTTTGGAAGATCTGTCCAGTGGTGAGAGAGGTGTGTTGAAGTCTCCCATGATTATTGTATGGTGGTCTATTAGACTCTTGAACTTGAGAAGAGTTTGTTTGATGAACATAGCTGCACCATTGTTTGGGGCATATATATTTATGATTGTTATGTCTTGTTGGTGTATGGTTCCCTTGAGCAGTATGTAGTGTCCCTCTTTATCCCTTTTGATTAACTTTGGCTTAAAATCTATTTTATTTGATATGAGTATGGATACTCCTGCTTGTTTCCGAAGTCCATATGAGTGATATGATTTTTCCCAACCTTTCACCTTCAGCCTATGTATGTCTTTTCCTATCAAATGCGTCTCCTGTAGGCAGCATATTGTTGGGTCTTGTTTTGTGATCCATTCTACTAGCCTGTGTCTCTTAATTGGTGAGTTTAAGCCATTAACATTTAGGGTTATTATTGAGATATGGGTTGTTCTTCCAGCCATATTTGTTTATTTATGTTACTAAACATGGTTTGTTTTCCACTTTGATTATTTTCCCCCCTTTAGTGTCCTACCTCCCACTGTTGGTTTTCATTGTTATTTTCCATTTCCTCTTCCTGTAATGTTTTGCCAAGGATGTTTTGAAGAGATGGTTTTCTAGCTGCAAATTCTTTTAACTTTTGTTTATTTTGATGTGATTTTTAAGCTTCTGGATTAGACCTTCCTAGCTAAAGTCTAGATACCCTAGCAGAGAATGATTTCAAAAATTAAAAACCTACCTAAATGGTAAGCTGATTACCTTAGAGCTAGCTCCCATTTTCTTTAACAGCTTTCCTCTTCAAAGTAGCTCTTCTTCACAGATATTAGCAAATTACACCTTGTAACCACCTTTAACAGGTACAGGAGGTAGGAAAGTGATTTTCTGGGGTATCAGGAGTCAGGAAGTTGTCATGAAGTCCTCTACTATGGATACATGTGGCATTTCTCTGTGCTAGGCACTGATATTCCCAAGGGAAAGGGGCAAGGGCATTACTCCAGCAAGGGGAAACAAATTGGGAACAAATCTACTGCCACCTTCTCTCTAGTAAAGAACATTCTCATAGTCTCACATTAGCACATAGTGTGATTAACCGTTTTTCTCTTATTAGGAAAGTGACATTTTTATTGTAAAAGAACAACTTTAAAAATATATTTAGGCAAATATAAGGAGGAAATACCAAACTCCTATTAGACATAAATTTTAAAAATAATAGATTATGGTACAAAATTTTCCAATTTCTTAATGTCCATATAGTTAGGCATTTTAAAAAAAAATAGAATTTGATCCCATCTATCTTCATATTTAGGATTATAAGCTGGTTTGCATTTTAAATTTACATATTATTTTAAAATATTTTTCACTAACTTGAATATTTTCATATTCAAATTCAAAATTCTAAGAAACTTTTACAAAAAAAAAAAACTGAATTCTAGACATAAAAAGCATAAACCTTAAGCAAAAATTGCTCAGTTGGACTTCAAAATTAAACATTTCTGCTCTTTATACAGTTAAAAAAAATGAAAAGACAACCCATAGACTGAAAAGAAATTTTGCAAAACGTATAAATGGCTTGTATAAGAATATACCTAGAACTTTCACACTCACTAAAAGGAAAACAAAACAAACAACCCATGTTTTATAATGGGCAGAAGATTTTAACAGATACCAACTAAAGAAGAAACACTATGGCCAATAATTACATGAAGGACTCTTAATATCATTAGTCATTAGGAAAATGCAAAGTAAATAAAATGCTACTATACACCAATACACTAAAACAAGTGAATAAAGACAGACTGACAATACCAAATGTTGACAAGATTGAGAGCCACTGGATCTCTCTTACACTGTTGATGGGAATGGGAAAGCCCAGCAATGATTCTGGAAATTAGTTGGCAGGTTTTATATATATATATATATATATATATATATATATATATATATATATATATATACACACACACACACACACACACACGACAGTAGAATGTATTTTGACATATTATATGTACATGGAATATAACTTATTCTAATTAGGATCCCATTCTTGTGGTTATACATGATGTGGCATTTTGGTGGTATATTAATATGAACATAGGAAAGTTATGTCTGATTCATTAGCAGTTGGTAGTTTCTTAAAAGTTCTAGTTGCTGTAGGACTCAGCACTCCCACCTCAGCCTATGTTCAAAAAGACCTAGGTGCAAAAATTTAAAGCTTGCTTTATTTTGTGGTATCTTGTAACTGAAAACAACACCAATGTTCTCAATGAATAAAAGGAGAGGCATCCACAGAGAGGGATGTAATTTCTAACTATGACATTCTGGGAAAAGCAAAGCTATAGGGACATAAAATAGATCAATGGTTGCCTGGGGTAGGAGTGGGAATAAAGGAATTGACCACAAAAGGTAAGAGGCAACTTTTTGATTTGATAGAAATATTCTATATCTTGAGTTCATAGTAACACAACCATATTGATTTGCCAAAACTCATGTAATTATCCACCTAAAAAACATGAATTTTACTATATAAACTGTATTTTAATAAATCTACTTTCAAGATAAACTAAATTAGAAAATCTGCTTGCATATATCTAAATAATTATTGTTAACTATAATAGGTATTCATGCCTCCCTTTCCTCTCCATAAAAATAGAATGCCTCTGACTTCAGCATTTGGTTTCAAAAAGGAATGCCCAGATTCCTTATTTTCTGGGTTGCTGACTTAGATTATGACTTATTCCAATATCAAGCAACTTACTTGCTGATTGATCTTGCCAGCAGAAGAGAATGTACTAACTGGAATGATTCAGAGACATTCAGAAGCTTGATATTACTTTTGAAGTATTTGCTTTCAAAGATATAGCTGTTAATAAATATGAACACATGAATGGAAGAGAAGACATTTTCGCTCACATATGAAATTGTCCTTTATTTTTTCCTACACTACTTGCAGTGTTTAATAGTTAATATTAGACCATATATTCTGAATATTATTCTTCTTCCACAAGTATGGAAATACATAAAGATTGCACTACACTAAGATACTCTGCGTTTTTGTTTACTGACAATATGTTTGAGATCCTCATTGAACATACAGAAGTTAAATATGTTCTTGCTATTTTTGTTGTGTCTTAGATTCTTGGCAGCTATAACCGAGGAAATTTAAGCACTGAAAAATTTGTGGAGGAAATAAAATCAATTGCTAGTGAACCCACTGAAAAGCATTTCTTCAACGTCTCTGATGAACTGGCTCTCGTCACTATTGTTCAAGCTCTAGGAGAAAGAATATTTGCCCTGGAAGGTATGACTATTTCTCCTCATCCTGCGTGTTCTCTCTACAATTCAAACTCAATGCAATCGAGTTTTTTAATGTATTCCTAGCATGTCACAAATACGTTTTCACTGTGCACAGTAGCTGGCTGTTTCATATAGCCCTGTGTCTATTAGAAACCATCTGTGTAAGAGCATGATAGTGCTGTTACAAGAGCCTATGAAGACAATGGTCAGTGTAGATGTGCAAGAACAAAAATGTTCCTGTGCGCTGTTCCTCTTCTGTGACACAGGTCTAGACTGTGAAGCCTCTAGCTCAAGTTTTGGTTTTCCATTTGTTTCTTTGTTTGCTTCACTCTCTTTTGTTCTGATGTAATGATTTCTTTGTTCATTTATTTTTCTCTGCATTTTGCTCCTTGAACATTTAAAGGTCTTCACAGAGAGAGCTCTGCCTCAAGCCCCATGGTAGTGAGACTTCAGTTCACTGAATTATGTTGCATATTTGTAGAATTTTCTTTGATTTCTCAGTGCTCAGGATATTGAGTCACAATGATCCCTCCTCTGCCTTAGATGGGGGATGTCAAGTAACAGATTACTTTGGAAACTAAAAGTCTTCAGAAATGTTATTCCAGGCAAACTGGTATAGCCTCCTTCTTCACATTCCATGATAATCTGGAGTCTCAGAGAACATTCCCTGTTCCCCACCTAGGAGGAGGAACCACCAGAGAATTCTTTTTTCCTTATTCTGCATCCAAGTCCAGTTTACCCTCTTTGTAAGGAAACATTCAAAATTGTGGTTTCTATTTCATAAAAGTAGAAATCTAAAAGCTCCCTCGGTTTTCATGATATCAAGCAAGATGTAAAATGGGAATGAGGTGTTACTGGAAAAAAGGTGGGTCATTCTTGAATTCCCAAACATGGGAATTTTTTAATTCCCAGCAGAGGCTGGAAAAATGCAAGGAAGTAACTAACACAGAATATTAAACTCACAGAAGAAAAAGAAAATGATCTAAAGTAATGGCTTTCAGACTTCTTCTGAACTGACCCATGATGATGAATATGTTTTCCTTTGCAACACAGAGCACACATATGTGTGCATTTAAATATAAAACCAAGTTTCAAAAAATAATTCTAATTATATGAAATGCACTATGATAATTTCTGATCTCTTTCATTTTACTCTATTCTCTTTCAACAACAACTAAAAAATCCTCACCACACTTTTCCTGTAGACTTCACAATTGGGTCATAATCAGTACTTAGAGAGTTTAATTTACAGATAATGGGGATTGACAATGTAGGCAGAAATGTCTCCCTTTTTCTCTGGCTCCTTTCCCTCTGAGCCTTCAGAGAAAGGACTCTAGAATTATTCATTAGTGTGAAGTTGCACTTGCTTCTGAAGGACTCAGCTGTCCTGTACTCTGTGTACAAGTCATTTTTATGTAACTTCGGTATTTCCACAGCCATCATAGTGTCATTTATCAACAGTCCAGGTCATGAGTTTGCCTGGACTTAAGGAAATATGTAAGGCCTTCTGAGTTATTCTGCACTTTTAATTTTTAACAACCATGGGCCAACAAACAATCTGTAAAAATAACTTAATATTTATCAGTCATACTAGGTAGCTAAATATATAGTATAATTTCTATATATTTTCTTAAGTAAGCAAGTAACTATAAACTAGTACAGGCAGAAATGAATCCCAAATCTTCGGGGGTGGTGGGGCTCAATTTCCCTGAAATGACATTTTCAGGTTGTTTCTAGCCTACCCACACTATACGTAACAAGTTCCACATAGGAGTGCCCAGTATATTTCAAGAAGTCTCTATGTGTAAAAGTAAAAAGTGTTTTATAAGGAACTCCACAGACTAAAAACATCTTCCACATCTTTGTTGTTGCATAATTAAAGCTAACCAAAACCAGTATTTTGACTAGATTATTTCTTGCTTTACATAATGAGATCAGAAGTGGCCTTTTTCCTTGTTACTTGGGAAACATCCATTTCCTGTCAACATTTATCTTCTCAGGGTAAATAGCTACAATTATGAAGGTCCTGCTTGCCAAGCACAATGCCACCTAATGAGGCATGCATGCCAAGTACTTGCCTAATGAAACAGGAAATGGTCTAACGTCTCGCTCTCCTATCAAGGGTTGGGGAAAATGATGCAATTCCTAACCAGAAACTGTGCAGGAGTCAGAGTGGTTAGCTCAACCTCCAGAACAGAACAGGGAGCGGTTCAAAGTCAGAAGCTCAGAGAGAGAGGACAGTCTCTTACATGGTGCCAATATGGCTGGTGGAGTGTCACACAGCTTCTCTCTCCTGGTTCTCAGTTTCAATCAGAGCAGCACAGTGCAGGCTGCAAACATGCACAGTTGGCTGCTGATTTCTTACTGTTGGTCTTGCAAAGATAAGTGAGGAATTGCCTTTGAGCTCTGTCTATTAGAATACATGTTTAATTTGCTGGGTGTGGTGGCTCATGCCTGTAATCCCAGCAGCATGGGAGGCTGAGGCAGGAAGATCAAAAGTTCAAAGCCAGTCTCAGCAACTTAGTGAGGCCCTAAACAACTTAGTGAGACCCTGAATAAAAAAGAGGGCTGGGGATGTGGCTCAGTAGTTAAGTGCTCCTTGGTTCAACCCACGGTGCCAAAAACAACAACAACCACAACAAAAACATGTTTAACTTAAAGTCATTGAGAGGACAATAAGTGCAAGAGATTAAAATGATAGATTTGAATTCTTAATGATTATTCCATTAATCTAGTCCTATAAAAGGCAATTACTAATGGATTTGTTGATAATTTACACCAGTGAATAAATAGTAAATATGTTTCATTTCACGTGTTTGATTATTCTCATGCCTCAATGGGAGGGTAGACTGACTTTAAAAAAATTGTTATTTTAAACTTATCTTTAAAGCCAAATTAATCAGTAACTCCCTATTGGAAGCAAGTAAATCAACATTCCCTTGGTTCCCTCAGGAAATTGTGGCTTTGGGTTCCTGAGTATTTGAGAATAATTTGGGAGTATTGTACTTGGAGAGAATGCTCTGTGTTGTCTCTGCATTTCAGTGAAGCATTTCAAAGTGGGCACTGGATCTTTGAAATGTACATGATCAGGCTGCATGTGGCCTAGAGCCCTATTAAAAAATTCCCCTCCTGATCTGTGAGCGATACCTATAACCAGAGATATAATAAATGCAAACTATGCATTTAGGGCCAGTTTTATGGCCTGAAATGTGGGTGGGACTGGTGGAGCTAGACACCTCTTTAAATATGTGAATGAAATTTTTTCAGCCCTGTAAAATATCAAGTAAGTTTAGCCTACGCAGGATCCCCAGGTCATAAGGATGAAAAAGGCTTCCTGCTTCTGTAATGCAACTTTAACCAGGTGAACCCAAAGCCACATAGGAGACACAGTGTGCTGCAGTGTAAGAATGCAAGTTTCTTCAGTCTTCCAGCAAGGATGGGGAAGCTATTGAACAAGAATGGAGCCAGGAGTTGGTTCACAAACCTGTCTTCTACTCAGCTCAACCTAGAAATTTGGGGTTGAGAAATGTACTACTGAAAGTATCTGAGATGTTAAAAGTTGTGGTTGATAAGATATCAGACTTGGGCTGGGGATGTAGCTCAAGCGGTAGCGCGCTCGCCTGGCATGTGTGCGGCCTGGGTTTGATCCTCAGCACCACATACAAACAAAGATGTTGTGTCCGCCAAAAACTAAAATATATATATATATATATATTAAAATTCTCTCTCTCTCTTTAAAAAAAAAAAAAAAAAAAGATATCAGGCTCTACTGGGTCTTTAGGTCCTGCAAGTCAGCACTGCACTAAAAGACTTTGTTGGTTACTTATGGTGATCTTTTCCTATGTTATAGCTACATCAGACCAGTCAGCAGCTTCATTTGAAATGGAAATGTCTCAGACTGGCTTCAGCGCTCATTATTCACAGGTACGTTGATCACTTGGCAGTAAACGAAATACCTTTTTGCTAGATTACCTCCCCTCAAATTAACACCCAGCCATCAGTATTACAAGTTCTACTTGTGGTTTCTGGCATGAGCAGTTATACAGACTGTGAGGATGTTTTTTAATCTAAGTAGGAAAATGGCATTTCACAGTCTTATTATTAGGAAAACATTGTCTTACACAACTCATTACATGTTACTAATAATTGTGAACCAGCTAGTCTGAGCTTTGTCTTATGTAATCATATATCTGGCTAAACAAAATACTTAATTTATTTGCTTCAGACATGAAGCGTATCTTTTTCTCAGTGTTAAGATAATGAAGAGTCTTGCAAGAATTCCTTAAATTTCTAAGATTTAGGATTTAGGATACCCAAAATAAAGCAAAAAGGCAAGATTAGAAAACATACCATTTGTAGTTAAATATTAAACATTATTGCTTTCTCTATTTGTGTATAAGGACTGGGTCATGCTTGGAGCAGTAGGAGCCTATGATTGGAATGGAACAGTGGTCATGCAGAAGGCTAATCAAATCATAATCCCTCAAAACACAACCTTTAAAGTTGAATCTACCAAGAAGAATGAACCTCTTGCTTCTTATTTAGGTAATGTTTGAAAGCAATTGACAGAAGGTTATTTTTTATTTTTTAAATGTTTTAATCTTTAGCGCTATTTGCTTGCATTTCTTTAGGTGCAAACCATGTAGTAAGAACACCTCAAAGAATTAAGTATTTTAAAGAATCCATAAAAGGTTTCAGACTTATGAGGAGCCTTAGCAAGTTGAAGTTTCAGAACCTGGAGGTCAATGTTTCTCAGTGGGACCTTGTAGTTCAGGGAATGATTCAGGCTATGTGCATTTTAATAGGTCTTTTTATGCCTGGTATTTTCTTTAAATTCAAGAACTATGGACAGAAAATGAGTAGGTAGAAAAAGAGACCTTAACTTCTCTATTCTGAAGACTAGATTCCCATATTCTCTTAAATAACTTTTACCATTAGTTTTTTTTATATAGTTTTAATTTTTAAAAAGAGAATTTTAGCCTGGCACAATGGCTCTTGACTATAACCTCAGCTACTAGGAAGGGTGAACAGGAGAACCCTAAGCTCAAGTTCAGCCTGGGGCAATTTAGCAAGACCCAATCTCAAAAAGTAAAAACTTAAAAAGGGATGGCTAGCATGCGTGTCTAGCATATACAAGGGCCTGTGTTTAATTTCCAGTGCCCCCACACACACATGCATAGAGAGAGAAACAGACAGAGACAGAAAGACAGAGAATTTTAAGTTGATTCATCATATAACTTCTTCTCTCATAGCTCAATAATGTAACCTCCTCTTGCTTTCTAATGACTTCTAGTCACAAGGAAGAATATATATGGTACCACTTTATTCAGGATCTGTACCAGGCTCAGAGATGCCAGGGGTACTAGAGGGCACCCTCATCACTGGAAGAAGATCTCAGTGAATAGTGGGATGGAATGGCACCGGGTGTGCCTTCCCAACTCTCTTTCAGCAGATGTTTTTCTGGCTCCTCTTTTGCCCCCGGGCATATGTTCTTGGTTCTGGGAATGCTGCAGTAAACAAATACCTTAGCCTTGAAATGTTCACATTTTAGTCTGTTGGCATTCCTCTGAGGGATCTTTCTGTCCTGGAGCAAGTCTTGTTAGCAACATAAGCCAGTTCCTTTCTACTTTATGAGGAGAGTGGCAAGTTTTTACTGGTATTCCCATATGCCTCCTTATTCAAGAACACCTATTAAAGAGGTAGGAGGATATAAAAAGAATAAAAGCCTGTGTTACAGATAACTAAAAATATAATGGTGATCAGCAGGGACAATGTGACTACTCTCTGAACCACATTAATGAAAGTCTAGTCTTCTTTCCTATAGAAATCTCATTACATCGTACCCTGGTCAGACAACAGATAGAATATCCCATTGTTTTTATCATCACATATTTCAAAGGCAAAATGATAAACTAGAAGTTTCCAGTAAAAACTTATTTAGAGAATACAGATCTGTAAACCACTCCAGCAAAAGTTCCTCTCCCTCCATAACTTGAAGAAATTGGGGTTGAGACAAGAAATCATACAATGTACATCTTTGAAATTTGGCAAGTTTGTGATGTAAATTCGGGAACGATTCTATGAGACTGCTCAACATGAAATGCCTTGGAATCAAGAAGCAGTTCAATCAGAGACTGCTTCCTATCTTAGATAGAAGAATTATAGATCAACTACCTTCAAATATAATGAGTAGCACATAAATCAGTACAACTCCTTATGAAAGGGATTTGACAATGTGTTTACAGAGTCATAAAAAGTTCACAACATATTGACCCAGAAATTTCACTTCTGAAAATTGAACCTAACAAATCCAACATTTAAGAATGCCATGTAAACAGTCATTTTCATTTTATTAATATATATGGTATTAGAGGAAATAGCATTATCCCACATGTCCAAAAATATGGGAATAATGAAGTAAATAGTAAATCCATTTATTTGGATCTTATATGCTCATCAAAATAAAAGTGATGGGCATATGCCATGTAATGCCATAATACTAAAGACCTGATGCAGTTCTGAAGCTGTCATTTAAAGATGGCTCTCAGATGTAGATATTTGTCTCTCCCTGTTCCTACGGCCTTAGCAACACTTCAGTTTATTTATAAAGTGGCAATAATTAAATTGATATATAATTTAGGCTATTAAAAAGATTAAATTAAATAATGACCATAAGGTGCTTAATACTCTGCCTGACAGATGCTAATATTCAGTAGGTGTTTTATTGGTATGTACTGTTATACAATAAAATATTCATCTTACTATCATTGTAATAAGTAGAATAATGATTCACAAAGATGTCTGTGTCCTCATTCACAGATCCAGGAATATGTTTGCTTATGAATCAAAAAGTACTTTGCAGGTGTGATTAAGTTAAGAATCTGGAGACAGAAAGATTATCCCAGGAAATCTGGCATGGCCCATGGTAACCAAGTTCTTAAAATCAGAAAACATCTGGATGTGATCTGAGGGAGCTAGAACTATGTAAAATGATTAGAGAGGCAATGTTGTTGGCTTTGAATATGGACAGGGACCACCAGACATGTTATATGTGTGGTCGCTAGAAGCTACAAAGCTCCAAGAAACAGATTCTACCTTTCCTCCAGAAAGGAACACAGACCTGGATACTTGTGATCTTAGCCTGGGGGAACTTTGCCAGATTTCTAACATAATTGTAAGATAATACATTTGTAGTGTAATAAGCCACCAAGTTGTGGTAATTTGTCACAGAAGCAATAGAAAACTAACACAGGTATATTATATATAATAATAACAGTAGCTGATGTTAATATTACAACTTCTAAGTACTGGATATTTAGAAAATTAAAAACATTTTATGAAGTCCACAAACAAGTGTGACATGTTCTCTACTTTTAGGAAGTTCACATATTTAATTATTAATTTAACAATGCAGAATTTTTGGTATTCTGAGCTATGATTATATGATAAAAATCCTTAAAACTAAATAAACTGTTAGTATCCTAAATCTGTTATTCCTCCAAAGCTTTACTTATTGATTTATTGGTTGATTAAAGAAGAATTAGAGAATTCAGGGTTTAAATATATCATCACAATTAAGAAAACATTAAAGTAGCCTTCATTTCTGACTACAGTACTTATATGTCCCCTCTTACCAATTATACTTCAATAAAGCTGAGAAAAGTACCAGCCATATCTGTACATTGTTGTGGGATTTTCCTCCAATGTTCTAAATCCGGAATGAGGCTTTCAAAATGTTTTCTTATGGACATTGCAAATTAAGAAGAGATCGAATATTTCATTTTAAAATCCATACAGATTGCAAACAGTGAGACCATGGAAAATATAATGGAGGAAGCAAAGCAAGAGTTAGATACTGTATGAAAAAAATCCTCTGAAATCAATATTGATCAAAACAAAGTAGGAATGGAAGCTAATGAACATCTCTCTCAGGATATAGTCACATACCCTTATTTATTTATTGGTTTTTCTCTGCTAGAGATTGAACCTAGGCCCTTGCACATGCTAGGCAAGCACTATTCTCCCAGCCCTGTTTAAATTTTTATTAAATTTTTGAGTCAGGGTCTTACTAAGTTGCTGAGGCTCTCCTTGAAGTGGTGTTACTCCTGCCTCAGTCTCCCAAGTAGCTGGGGTTACAAGCTTGAGCCACAATGCCCATCAACGTGGCTGTCTTTCTGTAACTCAGCAAACTACCTCAATATGTGCTCAACATATGCTTAGTAACTGGGCTTAATGGTGAGAAAACAGATGAGATTGTGTTCCTCCACCCACAATTTGCTGATTTCTAATCATGCCAGACAGATTCCAAAGGAAGAGGAAAGACGTGAGGCAAAGAAGTGGAATGGAGACAGATCATGCCTGTTTCCCATGACCTCACCAGCTTCTCACGCTTCTTCCAAAGAGTGAATTGTGGGAGCTGACCTCATTTACTGTTCATAAATCCATGCATTGGATGAGGCCACCCTTCCCCCCCCCCTTTCATTTTATGCTTTTCCTTTTCAAGAAGCAATATTAAGCATGAATGTTCATAATTATTTGCCTTATTAAAGTTAGGCTACATTTGTCTCTTTTTCTTTTCCTTTTATTGTCTTTGAACACTTTAGCCCCCAGCAAGAAGCTACTGGTAGTTACTGTCCCTGTGATTTATAAGCCAATATTTTCCGTTATCAAAGTGCAAATTATTAGAGTTAATTAAGTAATTGTACAACTCCAAGTCCCAAACATAATTTTCAACTTGTTTTCTAAAGAGTCATTTACCCATTTGTATTCACAGCTCTGAAAATCACACAAAGTAATAATAATCAACATATTTTTAAAACCCTTGCACTATCCCACTCCCTTCTTCATATTTCTTAGTAGAATGGCAGGAAATAATGCAGTCTTTGTTTTGCACATCTCCTTTTCTATTTTATGTATGCATAAACATGACCCTAAAATTCTTACTCTTAAGCAATATTGCCACTAGTAATATAAAAAATAATACATTGTGTGTTTGAAGAATATTTTGCATTATGTTATATATAACAATAGAAAAGAACTCAAAGAAAAATGAACAAATGAAAACGTGATAAAACTACTCATAAAAGATAATATGTCTAAGGAATTGTGTTCCCTCAGCACTTGTAAGAATTAAGTGGTACCAAAACCTCTGTTCCTCTTTTAAAAATTTGAGACAAAGTAGAACTAATACTTTATAGTGAAATACTTGTTGAGTAAATTAGAAATATGGTCTTTTTTGTTGGAAATGCTGTTCTATGGAATTTTGAAAAACAATCTGCTTCCTGCACCACTAATGAACAGCTCTGGTTATTAGAACAGTTTTTCCTTCTGGAGAGTTGACATGTACATAAAGTCATTTTTACCCATTGATTTAGCTCTGTTCTCTAATGATAGAAAGAATAAATCTAATTCTTGACTCCAAAAATAATAATCATCTAACTTACAGTCGAAATTCCAGTTCTTTCCCATAAATGGCCTGATGTGATCTCTCAAAATAGTTTGCTATACATTTGACCCAGTAAGCCCTACAAAATCATGCAATTCAAGATGTTAGTATCTTCTCCTTCACTTTAAGAATATCTATAAAACTTTCCAAGCCATCATGTGTATGCATACCTAAAAGGACACCAAGTATCTGAAAAGTTACCCTGCAATTCCATTGTGCATTATTCCATCATTATGATGGTGCCATTCATAGGTGGGCCCAATCGAAGGTGGATGCCCAGAAAGAGTGCTGACATTTTGCTGTGCATGCTTAAAAATGCAGATGGTAAAGCTGAACTCAAGGGTTTATGGGTAGATTCCCTGGTCATTGAGCACATCCATGTGAACAAAACACCCAAATGAACTGGGTGTGTCTACAGAGCTCATGGTTGGATTAACCCATTTATAATCTCCCTCTGTCACAATGGGATAATCCTGACTGCAACAAAACAAACTGTACTTAAACCAGGATAATAGATTACACAGAAGAAAAAACAAGAATCAAAAACTTACGGCTCAGGAAAAACTTGACATAAAATACATGGAAATGAATGTGAAAGTAGGGGAAAAAAACAACTCCAAATGAAAACTCAACTAAAATAGAGTGGCTAAGTGAGGTGGTGCATGCCTGAAATCCCAGCCATTTGGGAGGCTGAGGCAGAAGGATGCAGGAGGCCAGCCTGGGTGACTTAGTGAGACCTTGTCTCAAAATAAATTAAAAAGGGGGCTGATAGGATGTAGCTTAGTGGCACAATGCTTGGCTAGCATGCACAAAACCCTGAATTTAATACCTGCCCCTAAAAGGATGAATGATCAGACATATGAAAAACTAGCTCACTAATAATCAAACACAAATTAAAATTACCACAGTACTATTGTTAGATAATGTTTAACACCTATTAAAATATTTAAAAATTTACATAATAAGTCAGAATACTTGGGGACATTTCCCAAGTATTCCCAAGACTAGTTGTGTCCCATATAACTGTTCATAAGAATAAATAATTAATAGAAATGTTTGGAAACAATTTGCCAAAGAGTATAAGAACCACTAAAAACTTGATCTAGTAATCTATTTAAACTTACTGTCAAGAAAAAATCCAAAAATAGAAAAAGTAGTAAATGTTTAATAAATGCTTAAAAATGCAGACAGTAATGCTGACTCAAGGATTTAAGTTCAATAAAAGTAAATAAATATTTATTTTTGCAAGTTTAGTACAATAGCAAACAATCAAAAACCACCTAAATTCCAACATTCCATCAGGGAATGGTCAAGTAGTAAATTCAATAACTTTATGTTTGAACTCACAGAAATAATATTCACCAATTAAGTTACAATTTAAAATCAGGCTACCAAGAAATAAAGATTTATATTTCCTATAATCCTAACAGTATGTTATCATTAATGTCTACAGCACAGATACTTATGTCCAAGTAGAATATAATGGATATATTCCAAAATGGTGAACTAGGAATGGTAAGGAGCTTTGTATACCTTTTTTTTTCTTTTTCTGTCATCACTGTTATATCATTTGTGCCTTTAAACAATGAAAAACTGAGATGGGGGGATATCTTTCCAGAACAAAGTTGTTGTGATAGATAATGAAAAAGTTTCTAATCAAAAGAAGATTTTTATGTGCACTTAAAAATTATTATTTTCAGAAAAGCAGAAATCCATTTAAAAATAGATCAGTGATTCTCCGTAAGTTGACAATCTAAAGTCATTCATAACATATTACATGCAGACTTTAAGGGGCCAGATATATGTCTGGAATCTCTTTGGTAGGTTACACAGTAAATTCTGCCACTGCTCCTGGAGGTGTCCTCTATATTGCTGGACAGCCACGGTACAACCACACAGGCCAGGTTATTATCTACAGAATGGAAGATGGGGACATCAAGATTCTCCAGACGCTCAGTGGAGAACAGGTAAGCTTGAAAAATGTTTCTAATTAGTTTCTTCACATTCCATGTATGTCTCTGTTATTCTAAATCTTCTAAAAGCAATACCTGCATAGTCAATATCCTCCGTAAGCAGAGTTACCTATTAGATTCTTTGGAAAGATGTAACGTGTCTGTACCTTTGGCCTCATAAACACTGCAGATGGATGGAAGTGAAGATAAGATGTAGAGATAATGGGGGTAGATGCAGATTGCAAAATATGTACAAGAAAAGAGATCTAAAACATTAAGAATCATAAAAGTGCCAGGATATAGACAGTATATTCAGAAAGTAGAAAGACTATTTTAAGTTAAGATTGGTGCAAAAAGCCATAATAAGTGATGGAATTTGGGGTGAGTCTAGAAGGAAAGATAAAATATAGATAAGTAGAAAGGAAAGTAAAAGAGAATGTTAAAAAGATAATGGGGACCCTTATTGTGTGAAACATTGAATCACAAACTAAAAAGTTTGACTTATACCCCCAAAGTATTGGGAAATTGATTGTAACACAAATTGGAAAATTATTATTAGATTACACTAATTACATTAAAATTAGATTAAGAAATTATACATGCAATAGGCAAACATAAATACTTATAGTACTTTTCAGACCAAAAGAATAGCATCTATCTATGATATTTGTTGTTGTTGTTGTTGCTGTTTTGGGGATTTTAATAACTTGGGTAACATTTGTCTATTTTTATAGTTTTCTGTATTTTCCAAGTGTTCTACAATGAGAAATTATTAACTTTATTCTGCAATCCTCAAGGGAATTCTTCTTAAGGCTCAATAGGTATTTTATGTCAGTAAACTAGACCAGCACAATGTACAGCCCAGGTGCCACAAACAGATCTACAACTGCCCTGGCTCTAAAGCCTTCTCTTCATAGGAGCTAGTATTCTTTATGACAGTAGCACAGACATAGTTTACAGGGTGTCTGCAAAGGGCAAGCTAGCTACAAGAGCCACCACCCAAAGAAGCCCAAAATATGTTACCTCTATCAGGTAGAGTTCACTCTTGATTCCACATGACCTCAATACAACATTCCAGCCCTTGCTTGATTTCACCACCATGTAATGCTTGACAATATAATTGGAATCCTATCCTCAGCTGGTTCCCAGGGGAATCTCAGAGTACACCAGAGGTCAGATTCTCATATACCAGGCAAAAGTGTTTTTATAAACTCTTTGCCACATTCATGCTCACAAAATGCATCAGCAATAAAAATGAAGCTGTTGCTGTGATTTAAGGATGATGTAAGAACCTAAAATAAGATATTAACAATCAAACATGGAAAAGGAAGAGGTGTAATAGGCACAAATAAAGAGGATTTGAGAAAGTAAAATGAAGCATTTTAGCTGACATCTTCAGTCGATTATCTTTCTGTTAATTGTCTACAGGTGAAAAGAAGTATAAAATTTTGTGGGAAACTGCTTACTTGAGTAGATGAAAATAGCATGAATGATTTAAATCATGAGTGATTTCAGTTTTAGGCCTGCAAATCTAAGAGAAATGTGGCTCCAGTAGAACAAGCAGTTGTGGTACTTTTTAAAAAAGTTTAAAAAAATGGTATTAAGATTTTGATATGTTTTTTGTAGTAATAAGCACAAATTCAGATGCTTGCAGATGTCAGTAAGGTAAAATAAATGAGAAAAGCTGCTGGGCATTAAACACTAAAAAGTGGGGGAACCCTGGTCAGCATGGGGAATAAAAACCTGATGCTGACAGAGCCCACTATATTTTTTTAAATGTTTGTGATTCATATAATATCGAAAAGCCTTCTAAGCCCTTCAAGTCTGTGAGAAAATTACCTTCAAAAGCCATAAAAAGTACATCTCACAATATCTATATGTCTATCAAGCAGAATTTGAGCCTCAAGGATGAAAACAGAAAGAAATGTACAATATGCTGTGAACATGTTTGGGAAGCTTTAGTGGTCTAGGGTAAGAGAATAGAAAGGAAACCTCAGATCTGGGCTCTCAGGGAGGCCAAAGTTGAGGGGATGGGACCAGCAAAGAAGAAAAAAAAGGATGATTGGTGATATAGGAACAGAATCATAAGAGCAAAAATGAAAGCACAGAATCTGGGATGGGAAGTGTCAATAAGAGAGGAACTAAGAGTGTCAAATATTAAATGTATTTTAAAAGGTGATTTAAGCATTTAAATAGTGAAATGTGAGTTCCTTGCTTTTCCCCCAAACAGATCTCTATCTTTAAAAGAGACAATATATTGCTGCAAGGGGATGGCCCCCTGTGATCCTTTCTTATTTTTCCATCTTTCATAACTGCTGGGACAAGACTTACCGATTGTTAAGTAGATAATCATCTAAGACCATGAGATAAAATACCCTACAGTATCCCAAAACCAGTCAGTTCCTTTTAATGCATTTATTTCATAATTTCCTATTACTATACTTAAACATATATGAAACCATTTTAGAATGCCTTCTCCTCTTTATCCATTTTCCTTAAAAAAAAAAAAAGCCACTGTAGTATTATCTATCTGATTTGTGGAGAAAGACAAAAATCTAAAGAAAATTGTTTCTGTTACTTTTAAGCTATAAAATCAGTGACATCTATTTGCCCTCAAAGATGAGATAGACTGATATTCTTTAGCTTAAAAAAAATACTCAACCAGTTTCTATATTTCATTTCCTTTGTCAACCAAACATCAATCATGTTCTAGATTGAAAAAAGTAGGAAACATGCAGATTTTTAACTTCCTTGAGAATGTCTGATGTTAACCGGGCTGTCTTGTTTTGTCTTATGCCCTAGATTGGTTCCTATTTTGGTAGTGTTTTAACTACAGTTGACATTGATAAAGATTCTAACACTGACATCCTTCTGGTCGGGGCTCCCATGTACATGGGAACAGAGAAAGAGGAACAAGGAAAAGTGTACGTGTATATTCTGAATCAGGTAATGGTATCTGAATTTGGTATCTGAAACCCAGGAAAACCTTTTTCCCTTTCTTCAATTTTGAATAATGCATTTCTGATTTTTTCATTCAATTTAGAAAAATGAGCAAAGATTTTAGCTCCCGTTCATCTCACCAAACTCTGTTTTGAAAGGAATATTTTAAATTTTAATTAAATCATTCCATCCCTTAGATATTTTCTGCTTGGAAATATGAAGTGCTGGTTGGTTGGTTGGTTTGTTATCAGAATACATAGGATAGAAAAGACGAAAATAAAACTCACTAAACTGCTAAATAAATCCACCTGTAAACTATATTCATCGTTGGGTATCATTAGAGATGTGGTGGGTTGGGCGGTAGAAAAGAGGTAGTTAGTTCCAAATCAGTGACATCAGATGCTTCCCAGAAGCCACTGTAGTCACTTTTTTTTTTTTTTTTAATTTCCTCCAAGGAAATATGTTTGTTTGTTTGTTTGTTTTTTAATAAAGAAGAAGAAGAAAATACGTTCTTGAGGACCTTGGCTAATACTTTGTCCTTGCTTTCTGCCCCTGCCTCCACCCCCGCCCCCCAAATACACACACACACACACACACACACACACACACTAGGCAGCTTTAGAGAAAGTTGCTTTCTGAACAGCATGTATTTCCTCTTTGTTTTATGGGGAAGAATTGAAGAGAGAAAAAGAGCACAAAATTTGGAAGAAACTGAGGAATAAAAAAATCAGTTGTTTGGATTTGAAAATATGCTATTTATTACAAACTCATTTGATTGTGTTAAAAAGAGATTCTTAAATTTCTTTCTGATAATTCTACAATCTCTTCTTTGGAATCCCCAACTTTGCTTTCACTTTTTAAGAAATTTTACAAACTGTACTAGTAATGTACAGATGGTTCTTAATAGTGTTGATTTGGCATGCACTTTAAAAATCTACTCTGCTCTAGTAGTGACAGAAATCCATAAGTATCCTGTTTATCTTTTTTCCAGACAAGATTTGAATATCAAATGAGCCTGGAACCAATTAAGCAGACTTGCTGTTCATCTCTGAAGCACAACTCATGCACAAAAGAAAACAAAAATGAGCCATGCGGGGCTCGTTTTGGAACAGCGATTGCTGCTGTAAAAGATCTCAATCTTGACGGATTTAATGACGTCGTGATAGGGGCTCCGCTGGAGAACGATCACGCAGGAGCCGTCTACATTTATCATGGTAGTGGGAAGACTGTAAGGAAAGAGTATGCACAAGTAAGAAGTTAAACCTACAAATTACCACCTTCCAATGCTGAGTGGCATTGCCTGGTTACTTAATGAGCTATTTGATTTCTTTATTCTCACTCTGTTGGGAAACTCAATTCTAATTCTCTCCTGAGAGTTTTTTTTTTTTTTTTTTTAAGAATGATTCCTTCTCATTTTACACTTTTATCTGGTTTCTTTTCTGTTATTATTTGCCATATCTCTAGGATTTGATCTTTTGAAATGGCAAAAAAACAAAAAAAAAGAACACTTCATAATAATGCTATTTAATATCTGCAAAGTGTTTGATCCTAAAGAGAGTGTATTCCTCTGAATATGAGAACAATAATTATGATTTAGCCAATAAAGGAGGTAAGAGTGAGATTGTTTTCATATTTAGTGTTCATGTTGTTATAATAAGATGTCATTAAATTTATATTTGTGAATTAAATTGGCATATTTTCATCACATAAATTTGAGTTTCTGAAGGTCTATAATTTTCTTGTAAGTAATCCTCATTGGAAGAAAATTGTATAAGAGGGCTTAATCTGCAGGGGATTCCTGTTGCTCCTGTTTTAAATTTATTATCCATTAATAGCTCTAATCTATTAATTTAATTTCCTCATACATGAGAAAAATATTATTTTACAGAAATGCTTAATGTGGTACAAAAACAAGAGATTTTGAAGTAGTTCTAATGTCATTGTTTTCCTGTTAGTTGGTTACTCATTGAATAATTAATTATGAGTAAAATAAAACTCACCACTTTCTAGCTTATGTGCCATGAAAAGAAATCATAACATTACTCATTTAATTTTGCATTTGAGTGGTCTCCTTGGTTCTGTGGTCAAGAGAGTTCTCAAAATCTATTATGTATGGTAAAGTGTTGAATTTTTCATAAAGCCATAATGACATTAATAGTGAACAAACCAAAGGGTTATTTCAGTAACAAAGTTTCTATTCATTTGATAAATGATTTGTTTCTGTTAAAAATCGTCATGGTATTAAATACTTCACTAAAGACAGGCATTATTAACCATTGGGACATGATGAAACCAAGAAATGCAGGAAGAGATATCTTTCTTTTGTTCCACCACTTTTATTCTTTCACTATTAATCCTGCTAATTCAATGGAATGGCATTTGAAGAAGAAAAAAGAAGACATTTTGTCATTTAATGGAACAGATTTTCGTAAGAAATTTATTTTGTAAAATAGTGGTAAATCAAAATGCATCTTTAAACAAAAATAACAAAGCAGAATATTAAAGTTAGACTCATTTAATTATCAGCAAAATGCTTTCCCAGGGAACAAGTGAGGATGTGCTTACTTGTTTCCATGGGAACCAGAGGTGCTGCTTGTGTACAGGATAATCAAATGGAATTAAGTCCTCCCAAACCATCTCCTTATTTGTTTGCTGAAAAATGTGGAAAGACTTTCCAATGGGACATACAATTTTTAGCATGAGAAATGTTTCCAATTGGTTTGCCTTATTTGGCTTCTTGTTTTCTGTTATTTAAGTAAAAAACAAGAAGATGATAACACCCCAAGTTTAGAGGGGGTCTGTCAGTCCTGCCTCCTTGCCAGCAGACTTTATTAAATTAGCATCATCATATACCAATGCTAAGTCAAGAAGTGCAGATATCTATGTATGGTGATATAAACAAATCAGCTCAATATTCACTTCTACCTACATTGAGGATACATGTGAGTGGAGTTGGTCTATTGTGACCTTGACTTTTAGGACAATTTTTGGCACACAGTAAAAAAGACTGAATATCGAATGATGGCATGATGGCACATGCCTGTGATCCCAGCAGCTAGGGAAGCTGAGGCAGGATGGTAGTGAGTTTAAAGACAGCCTCAGCAAAAGCAAGGCATTAAGTAACTCAGTGAGAACCTGTCTCTAAATAAAATACAAATTAGGGTTGGAGATGTGGCTCAATGCCAAGTGTCCCTGAGTTCAATCCCTGGTACCCCCACCAAAGAAAAAAGACTGAATATTGAAAAATGTACTTGATGGAATATGTTATTTATAACCAGACACAAAGTTTAATGAACCCAAATTGACCCCTAGAACAATCTTCCATACCCCTACTTGCTTTTATAATAGGTTTTTTTTCCAAGATTTTCATTGCCTTTAATTATCTCTGTACAATGGGATTAAAAAGTAACTAGAAAGGAGAATCAGTTAATCATGTTTCCCTTGAGAATACAAGATGATACTACATAATCTTTTCCCTTCTCTGTGGTGCCAATCATTCTGAAATGATTCTGTCTGTACTATAAAAAGAACAATATCCTTTGGGAACTTCTGAATATTTCCTTTTGTCACTACATGAGGGGCCTCCTGTTTCGCAAAAAAAGTTTGATTTCAATATTTGTTAACCAATATAAATTCTCAGATTATTTGAAGCTCTTTTGCACAAACTCTAACATAAAATTCTCCATTGGGATTTTCACAGCGTATTCCATCAGGTGGGGATGGCAAGACACTGAAATTTTTTGGCCAGTCTATCCATGGAGAAATGGATTTAAATGGTGATGGTCTGACTGATGTGACTATTGGGGGCCTTGGAGGGGCTGCCCTCTTTTGGTATGTATTTTATAACATCTGATTAATCCAACAGTATTTCACAAATAAGTCCGGAGCTCAGACTGTGACTGGAGCTCATGCCATAACAAATTTCTTCTACTTCCTTTTATGCTCTGTCATGCAAATACAAATTATTCAGTGGAATAAGTTGGAGGAGTCATTGAATCTTAAAAAACAGAGAAGCTATATTAAAGGAACAAATAGAATGAACTCTTAATTTGGAGATCTATTATATACTTGACAATAAAATAGATATTCTGTTTTGGGGAAGATGTGTATAAATAACTTTGAGTTTTATACAGATATTAGGATAATCATATCTTAATTCATTTACCTGATTCACAGAAATACACACAGTCCTTGTCATAGCCCCAGCTGTACTGACAGCAGATAAAGTAAATGGATACTGGGACATAAAGAGCAAGTTTTGCAATGCTGAAGTAGGGGTTGAATCTGAGTACAAATGGCAGATGATGGGTAGTCAAAAACATTCAAATAGCGAGAGTCCTGTCACATGGACTAGACTGAGCCATAGCTACTGTAAAGATCTAGTGAAAGCAGAAAGAATATATAGGGTGGAAAGTGGTCAAGGTGGCATCATGTCTGGAGAATCCATACTACTAAACAGGAAACCAGACATGTCCATTCATTGCTGATGAAAGGGTAAACTGGCTGATATTTTATATAAGTTTTAAAATGTGCATGCACAGTCAGGAACAGTGGCACATACCTGTAATCCCAGCATCTTGGAAGGCTGAGATGGGAGGATCACAAGTTCAAAGCCAGCCTCAGCAATGGCAAGGCACTAAACAGCTCAGTTAGACCCTGTCCCTAAATCAAATACAAAAATAGGGCTAGGGATGTGGCTCAGTGCTTAAGTGCCCCCTGAGTTCAATCTCCAGTACCAAAAAACAAAAATGTGTATTTATATACATATATGTATATATCTATAGACATATATATGCTTGTGTAAGAAGGACCTGTATGTTTATATATGCATATATGTATGTATTTGCATAAGTCTCTATTCTTTTGCTAATAAATAAAACATTAAGGGTACTAAATGTTCATGGCTATTACTGCTGAGGCAGAATTATGTGAATTCTATTTTCTTATGCATTTCTATGTTTTTAATGTTTCCAGTGAATAAATTGTTTAAAAACTATCAAAAAAAAAAAAAAAGAAAGTGAAAACCATGTTTGACCACAGATAGTTGAGACTGGGAAAAGCAAAACATGGAGAAGGAATGGAGTACTATATGGTTTTTCTTCTTAAAATCAAAGTCAATTTAAGATTTAAATGAAATAACACACATGGTTAACACAATGCCTCAAGTGTTACTCTGCTTCTTCTTCCCAGACATAGGCACAGCTGAACCCACAAGAATAGACAAATCACTTAGTCTAGATGAAGGTTAACTGGGGCCCACAAGTTTTCTAGGGACCTCTGGACCATTTCAAATTGGGGAAACAAACTTAGAGATCCCCCAAATATTGTTTTGGTTCTGAACTCTTCCTGGGGAACTTCATTTTACTTTTTTCCCATTACAAGCAAAACTAGATCCTAAGACTTTCAACCAAATGCACAGGATATTTCTAAAAGAGCCTGGATCTCCACAGAACATAAGATACATTCTCTTCTCCATTGATGACTCATTAGAGGAAAGGAGTCCTCAGGATATACAAAGGAGACTCTTCTGATGCTGTCACATTGCACTGCCAACTTGATGGCATTCATGAAATGCATAAAGGTGTGAGTGGTTTCCATTTGTATTTGTAGGTCCCGAGATGTTGCTGTAGTTAAAGTGACCATGAATTTTGAACCAAATAAAGTGAATATTCAAAAGAAAAACTGCCATATGGAGGGAAAGGAAACAGTGTGCATAAATGCTACAATATGTTTTGATGCGAAATTGAAGTCCAAAGAAGACTCAATTTACAAAGCTGGTAAGCTTATTTAAGCAAGTACTTTGGGGCACAGTGAAATCCAGTAGAATTTGGTACAGGCATATCAACTCAGAGGCAGCAATTTGAAATGGACTTCAAAAAAAGTCTGTTTTGTTTTTTTGTTTTTTGTTTTTTCAATTTTCAAAGAATCCTCTCCCTTCTTCTGCCCCCTCCTGGGGAAGACTGATATTGCAGGTGACCTAAGTACTTAACTCCTTTTTTTTTCTTTTTTTTAAATTTGTTCTAATTAGTTCTACATGATAGCAGAATGCATTTTGATTCATTGTACACAATTGCAGCACAACTTTTTATTTCTCTGGTTGTACAGGATGTAGAGTCGCACCATGTGTGTATACATGTTCCTAGGGTAATGATGTTCATCTCATTCCGCCAGTGTGTCTGCCCCCATGCTCCTTCCCCTTTTCTCTCTCCCCTTTGCCCCAATCAGAGTTCCCCAACCCCCTCCCATTATGTATCAGCATCCACTTATCAGAGAGAACATTTGGCCTTTGTTTTTTTTGGGATTGGCTTACTTCACTTAGCATGATATTCTCCAGCTCCATCCATTTGCCTGCAAATACTATAATTTTTATTCTTTTTTTAATGCTGAGCAATATTCCATTGTGTATATGTACCACAGTTTCTTTATCCAATCATTTGTTGAAGGGTCTCTAGTTTGGTTCCATAATTTAGCTATTCTCAACTGAGCTGCTGTGAACATTGATGTGGCTTTGTCACTATAGTATTCTGATGTCAAGTCTTTTGGGTATAGACTGGGAGTGGGATAGCTGGGTCAAATAGTGGTTCTGTTCCAAGGTTTTTAAGGAGTCTCAATACTGCTTTCCATAGTGGTTGCACCAATTTGCAGTGCCACCAGCAATGTATGAGTGTATCTTTTTCTCCACATCTTCACCAACACTTATTATTGCTTGTATTCTTGATAATTGCCACTCTGACAGGAGTGAGATGAAAACTTAGGGTAGTTTTGATTTGTATTTCTCTAATTACTAGAGAAGTTGAATACTTCTTCATATATTTGTTGATCAATTGTATATCTTATTCTGAGAAGTATCTATTCAGTTCTTTAGCCCATTTATTTATTGAGTTATTTATTTTGGGGGTGTTAAGCTTTTTGAGAACTATACAATGAAAACTATGGAATGCTAAAGAAAGAAAGGCTGGGGTTGTGGCTCAGTGGTAGGGTTCTCACTTAGCACATATCAGGCCCTGAATTCAATCCTCAGCACCACATAAAAATGAAATAAAGATATTGTGTTCACCTACAACTAAAATAAATATTTTTTTTAAAAAAAGAAAGACATTGAAGAAGATCTTAGAAGATGGAAAGATCACCCATGTTCCTGGATAGGAAGAATTAATATTGTCAAAATAGCCATACTACCAAAAGCATTTTACATATTTAATGCAATTCCAATTAAAATCCCAACATTCCTTGTAGAAATAGAAAAAGCAATCAAGTAATTCATTTGGAAAAAATAAGAGACCCAGAGTAGCCAAAGCAATCCTTAGCAAGAAGAGTGAAGCAGGAGGCATCACAATACCAGACCTCAAACTATACTACAGAGTTACAGTAATGAAACAGCATAGTGTTGGTACCAAAATAGACTTGTAGACCAATGGTACAGAATAGAGGACACAGAGACAAACCCACATAAATGCAGTTATCTTATACTAAACAAAGGCATTGAAAACATACATTGGCGAAAAGATAACATATTCAACAAATGATGCTGGGCAAACTGGAAATCCATATGCGGCAAAGTGAAATTAAACCACTATCTCTCAGCATGCACAAAGCTCATCTCAAAGTGGATCAAGAATCTAGGAATTAGACCAGAGACCCTGCACCTAACAGAAGAAATAGGCCCAAATCTTTATCATGTTGGATTAGATCCTGACTTCCTTAACCAGACTTCTAAAGCACAAGAAATAAAATCAAAAATTAATAAATGGGATAGATTTAAATTAAAAAGCTTCTTCTCACCAAAGGAAACAACCAATAATGTGAAGAGAGAGCCTACAGAGTGGGAGAACATCTTTACTACATGCTCATCAGATAGAGCACTAATCTCCTGAGTATATAAAGAACTCAAACTACTTGTTCCTTTCTACTAGGTCACACTAGTTTTTTAGAGTCAGACTTACGATGTGTGGGCTTCTCAGGTGGCTCATGTCAGTCTGAGCATCTTTCTCCTTCTGCGTTCTATACTTTCTAAGGAAGTTTTGAAATTAGGTTGAAATATGTTGGAGCCAAAGCTGTAAGTCCATTGATTACAGAAGAGTAATTTACTCTGCAATCTGAATGACAAATTAATGAGAAAAAACATTCATCCTTAAAATCATTTTTTTCTTAATTTGCTGTATATATGTACACATGTACTCTGAAATAGTCCCCTGAATAGAAAATAAATAAGGTATAGTAATACAAAAATACAATTCAGGTTTTTATATGCAACATTATTTCATCTTATTTGATGTTTGTAAAACAGTTAAGGAATCAAATAAGGATTGTAGTCCTCAAATGAAATACAAGATTTCACTTATATATACTTATTTTATTGAATTTAATAGTGCTTTGAACATAATCTAAAATGACATATTTTATGAAAAATGTAAAAATGCCATTAATGTCTTTTTATCTCTAGTGAAATATGACATGATCAGTATTCCAAACAGTATTCCAACATTTCTAAATTCATATTTTGAGTGAAAATCAAGTAAATACAGAATGGTCAGTAAATTAGATGGGTGGGTGTATGCATGTGAATGTGTACATCACATACATGTATGTCATATGTATGTACTTCATATATATGTACATCATAAGTAAGCATAATTCAATACATGATAAAATCATGATGAAATCAGAAAGCAGTTCTATAGCACTCCTCAGGGTGGTCTTCTTGACTGCTAATATCATTGTACTACACTAATGTGAATATGCCAAGAAATAAAACTCTTTTGTTTGAATAATTGCTCAAAAGATATTTCTATAATATTTATTCAATGAGTTGAATTGTGAAAATCATTCTTAAATAAACATTTTTGTCTATTCTTTTATTTTTATAGATATGCAGTATCGTGTCACCCTAGATTCACTAAGACAGATATCACGAAGTTTTTTCTCTGGAACTCAGGAGAGAAAGATTCAACGAAATATCACAGTTCAAGGATCAGAATGTACTAGGCATTCCTTCTACATGTTGGCAAGTAAATCATATATTATAGCTGCCTTATTCCAAACATAGAATATAATATAAATGTTGTATTTCAAGTCATTCAAGTTCTGACTATTTTATTTCAAAGTGGACAACATAAAGTAAATTTCATTTTGCTTGTTCCCTCATCAGAAAAAATAAATAAAAATTGCAGGTCATTTCCAAATGAGAAACTCTTTAATCTTCCCTGTGTGCATCAGACATCCATATATTACAGAATCTAGGAATCATGAATGAGGACTCCTCATTCCCTTATTCTTTCCATTCTTGCATTCATTCACTTTTTTCAACTTGAAAACACCATTTGACTTCTCTGGACCTCATCAGTGATCAGTGATTAACTGCCCTGAGGACAGACTATTAATTGGGACATATGCTTTCGGGGTCCATTGGTATTATTATTTTTTTTAATCTTCTGAGGGTTTGTGCTACTTCAGTTTCTTTCTGTTTCAGTGGATGAGAGAGGTTTGGAAAGCAAATTATTAATCTCTAGAGATGGCTGATAAGCCAATTTGTACCATTTTAAATGTATTTTCTTGTGGTATTGCATATGTGGAGAGTGTTCTCAATTGAGGGTGGGAGTTTCTTAAACATTTTCCTAAAGTGTACATGATAATAATTTTTTTCTAAAGCAGAATGAAGGTAGTGAGGAAACACTGATTTGAGTAACAGAGATTAAGACTTAGATGCTTGATCATGACCTTGTAGTTTCAAAGGATACAGGCTGATTTTCCAACCTGTGACTGGCTTTCATATTCTTCATGTATTTATATAAAATATTTTGGAAAAATATAGTTAGGTGAGGAGAGTGACAGAAAATGTGCATCCTGGTATGCCACATTTATTCTTTCTCAATGGTTTTTGTGCCAGTATGACCTATGATAGACATCAGAATAAACTTACTCTATCAATATAAAGATCAATATTATGATCTGAAAAAAATAAAGTTGGAGTAATCCCTCTGATGTTGCTCATCAGAACTGAACATTTAGGAGTTAAAACTTTGTGTCAAATTCCATGTGCATAAGACAGATATGGAATTGCCACCAGTCTCCTGAAAGCAATTGCAGTCTGTTTGTTCCCAAGTTCAGTATCTATACCATGTCCAGGTACCCAAGTACCTTAAAAGAAACAAACTAGCTTCAAAATTTCCAAAATTCTTGTGGATTTTAATGGACATTTTAACACTTGTTCTGGAGTTAGCCAGGTGGAATTTCTATCCCAACTTCCCCACATTCTGTGTTACTTTAATAAAGTTATTTGGCCATAGAGGCTCAACTAAGCCAATATAAAATAAAAACCCTAATAGTTATTCACCTTAAAGAAGTATTGAAAATAATGTGTAAACTCGTAATTTTGGACACTATAAGTGAAAACTATTATTAGTGATAATTTTGGAATTATTAATAATATTCACATCATTTCTATATCAATTTTCATTATAAAATTTTATATATATATATATATATATATATATAAAATAAAAATAAAATATAAGTCCATTTAAAGGCAGTTTGCCCTTCTGAAATTGATAGACTTTCCTAGAAGTATTACATACTGATTTTTTAGTTCAGGGTATCAAGAGAAATGACATTGTTATGCATGCAGATCAGGGTGGTATATCCTGACCTGGAACAAGGTATGCTGTATCCCATTACTTCAGCAGACCCCTTTGAGGAGCCATAGGTGAGTCAACTGGTTATATTCTGAAACCTCTGCTTTCCAGCTGTTTCCCTTGTCAAAGAAGAAAGGCCATCTCCATCCATCAAAGCAAAAGTCTTATTAGGCACATTGTCAAATTAGTTGTAAAAAAAAAAAAATGTTCTAGTAAGCCACAGGGCAGAAAAAGCTACAAGATTAGAATGTCTGGTCAGTATGATACCAATGACATATTTTATGTTTCAAACTCTAGGACAAGCATGACTTTCAGGATTCTGTGAGAGTAACTTTGGATTTTAATCTTACTGATCCAGAAAATGGCCCAATCCTTGATGATTCTTTACCAAATTCAGTACATGAATACGTAAGTCAGATTTTTTTAAATTCAGAGTACCTACTTGTGACTGTATTAGCAAAAAGCTTGAAACACATATATCTATTTATGTCATATTATTATATATATTATGTTACATTTATGTAATTAGACACCTTTCCTAACCCTTTAACTTCCTATTGCTGGAGTTTAAGGAAACTAATAAATGATTCAGGACCAATCAAAAGAAATGCCCCCCTTTACCCTAGAGAGCACTGAGTTGCAGGGCACAGTTTAGGTAGAGAGGTTACCCTCATAGTAAACCTTGGACTCAGATCATAGATAACCAAGTAGTGACAGTGTTGTGGACCCATCTCTGGCCTTCTTCACTGGGGCCCACCTGTAAAACTTGCAAATGGAGTAATTCAGAATGTATGCTTCCCTTGTCCACACTGCTGCCCCAAAGGCAAATAGACAAGAAGGGGCTGAGCTGTGCTCCCCAGGTCCTGCTTCCAAATTCAGAATTCAATGCCCCACACCTGACAGTAAATAGGGAACAGAGATGGAGGAGAGTGCCATGCAGCACCAGTAGATGAAATATTCAAGATGAGGAATTAGTTTTCCTCATACACCTATTTTCTATTCTCTTCCTACCTTCCAAATAGATTTCTTGTCTTATATATACTAGGCACAGGGCTTGCAGTAAAACCTAGGAATCTGTCAACATGAAGGTTTTAGGTAGTAATTAGATTGTGGAGAACTTCAGAGCACTACAGGAACTTCTGTGTAGTCTGGGGAGTCCAGGAAAGCCCCCTACACAGTTAGGTGGAGACCTGAAGGTGTGGGTGATTTTCCATCCCACTTAGTCAGGGAAGCAGAGGGGATCGTGTATATAAAGGTCCTGAGATATTAAAAAAAAAAAGAAAAAAGAGCTAAATTGTACTCATTTTTGTGGCTTGAACTAAAGAACAAGGGGAGAGGTGATGTGAGTTGAGGCTGAAGGCCAAAGCAGGGGCAAGATCCTTCAGGACTTGGTGCCACAGCATACTTTTTAAACTTTTATATGAGCCATGCAATATTGTTGGAAGTTTTAATTCAGCTCAATGTTGGGGCTATATGTGCAATTCCTGAGGATTCCTTCAGCCACAATATGGAAAATGATCAAAGAGAAATGAGTGGGTGGGGGAGAATAGGTGGAGGCTATTACTTTAGTTCAGAGAGGAAGAGGAGGGATGAGAAAAGATTTAGGCAGTATTTAGAAGGGGGGGTGGATTGGACAGTGTTTGGAGATTGGCTGTGTTGTTTGGGTGTGGGGAGACTTAGTGAAGAAGAATCAAGCATAACTCCCAGACACATGGTGTGACCATTCTCCCACCCTCTAGACCCAGCTTTTTTATATTCCTAAGTATTTGATTCTTTTCAATAGAAAATCTTATAATTGGTGTTGAGTGGCTTTAATATCTTAGAATTCTTACCTTCTCTGACAGACTAAAGCTAGTGGAAAATAGCCGTAAATACTGTGCATTCTTAAAAGGACTAGGAAAAATATGTATGTGTAAAAGTTTATTCTTTCCCTATAGATTTCAAGAATAAGTATAAAATTTCTTAAAATTTCTGCAGTACAATCTATCCTCATTATGACTTGCTTAACTTTTTCTGATACATGTAATTTCTGTTACATAAAAAGATACATAATTTTCAATAATGCATAACTAAACTTTCAAAAATACTTTCTTGTTACTGTTTCAGATTCCTTTTGCCAAAGATTGTGGAAATAAGGAAAAATGTATCTCAGACCTCGTTCTGGATGTATCCACCAAAGAAAAGGGCCTGCTTATTGTCAAGTCTCAAAATGACAAGTTCAATGTTAGCCTGACAGTGAGAAATAAAAGGGACAGTGCCTACAACACCAGAACAATTGTGCAATATTCTCCAAATCTAATTTTTTCTGGAATTGAGGTAAACTTGTAGTTATTTGTTTTCTCTCTTAGCAAGCATTTCTTGAATGTACTTTTCATACTACTGAGATAATTGCTCTTAACATATTATAATTTAGAAGAATAAAAAAGGTTTTTTGTATAAAGTAAACATAGACTAGTGGTAAAAGTACCAAGCTTTTAAAAAAATCTTTTGCTTTATTTCTTTGGAGATGTATCTTTCTTCTTATTCAGCCGGAGAAAGGAATAGTTGAAGTATCAAAAAGTATCTATGTTTCACAAAGAACTTAAACCACTGAAATTGAGACTGAGTAAAGGAAGAACATATCAAAGCCAAAATATTTTAACAGAGTTGCAGAGAGGGATCCCTGTGCTAATATATGTAGATATAGATATCTGTATCTATGTACCTACATCTTTATATCACAGAGTAGCTAATACTTCCAAGTTTGAACTTTGCTTTTAATTCTGATCTCCAAATGAATTCTCTTGAATTGAAATTCTGTATTTGCTTATATGAATTAATAATATATATGATTCATGTTAAAAGGCAATACACTTATTACAGATAGTATTAAAATGCTATTGTCTAGTTGATATGAATTCAAGATTTTCACTTGTATATCTCTCCATTTGATAGGATATCACTTAAAGATAATATGAAGTATATATACATATTATGCATAATAATATATATCTAAGCATATATGTATTATGTATGTATATGTATATATACTCTATATATCATATATATTAAATGTATGTATTATATATTATATATTGTATATAATATATACATCATACATTACTATGTTACTATAGCATATCTTATATTCAGAATGTTATTTATAAATATAGTCATATAAATTCAAAATATAGGTGCAAAGCAATATTGGAAAGTATAACCATTCAAATTCCCTCTGAAAAGGGTAACTATATTAAAAATAATTGTATGCTCTTCAGCTAATTTACTGAGTTTGGCAATAAAACCAAACATGCACCTCTTCTGCTTTTATGAACAGTATCAATAATCATCATGATGGCTACCCCTTCTTGAATTACATGCTGAGTTCTGTTCCAAGGATTTCATTGATCTGATTATCATTCTTTGATAAGTAGACATCATTGTACCTAGTTACTGTGGAGATTCAAGGATAAACCGTTTTTCACATGTTAACATTTCTTGCAATTGCATTTTACAATTAACTGTGTGCTATTTAACTGCAAGAATGGCTTTTTCCTTCCCACTGGTTTATAAAATAATGTTGTATCTCACATTCAATGACGTTTTAGGTTTGATAGAGTAGAGCATTATCAACTCCACTTGTTAGATGATCAGACCAAGATAGGTGAGCAATCTTGACATGGTTAGAGCAAACAGTGGTGGAGGCAGGAGTTCAATCCTGGTGGTCCCAGCTCAGATCCCTTGCTCTTCTCTACTTGCACTAAACTCTTAAGTACTAACATTCACTGTGGGCTATTCTGTGCAGTCCAGTATTATTTTGTCCAGTACTACAATCACCTGTAAGTAAATGTTATCAGTGGTCTCATTTTCCAAATGAGGATTTGGAAAAGATAGTGAGATGTGTGTTGTCTTTCAGGCACCTTCAAATGAATTTTCAGATTTTCATGGACTATGGAACAGGTCGTCCCAGAGTGCTGGCTCCCCCAGCTAAATAGAGACAAATCTTGGCAAGGATGTCACCAAGACACAGCTGGGGAAATTCTAAAATAAGAAGTTTAAGCTCAAATATTTCACCTGCTTCTCTACTCTGTTTCTCTTTAATTTCTCTTTCTAGGGCATCCAAAAAGATAGTTGTGAATCCAATCATAATATCACATGTAAAGTTGGATATCCTTTCCTAAGAAGAGGAGAAATGGTGAGCATTTTATAAAAAACACATGTAGCAACTGGATATGAAAAATGATATGCTCAAAGCCAAATATATATATATATATCCTTCTAATGGGAGTTTAGGATGATATGGATGAAAAAGGTTAAATTCAATCCTTTTCAGCTTCAAATCTGGTATGGTCTGAATGTTTGTATCTTCCTAAAACTCTTAGGTTGAAATTTAATCCCCAGTGTGATAGCATTAAGAAGTGAGGCTTTGGGGATTAGCGGCTTTAAAAGAAGTTTGTTGCTTGCACCATCTGGGGTTACATAGCAGCCACAGTCTACAGAGAACAGACCCTCATTCCTAATCTTCTAGTGGTTTGCTCTGGAATTGCCAGTCTCCAAAACTGTGAGCAATGCATTTATGTTGTTTATAAATTTTTCAAGCCAAGGATTTTGTTATAATAGTCCAAGCAGATTAAGAAAAAACTCAAAAGTAAGTATTGCATAAGTGAAATTTAAGCACCAAGACAAATTTACAGTAGATGAATGGATACACCATTTTACATTCCCACCAGCAATGGTTGAGGGTTCCAATTTCTCCACATTATTAATGTATTTTTATAGTCATCTTGATGGGTGTGAAATGATATTTCATTATGATTTTGTTTTGTATTTCCTTAATAGGTTTTGAGCATCATTTTATTGCACATTGGCCACATGTATATAGTATTTGAAGAATTGTGTGTTAAAATTTTTTTATCCTTTTTTTTGCGGGGGGGAGGTAAAGGGAAGGGTACTGGGGATTGAATTCAGGGGCATTTAACCACTGAACCATATCCCCACCCTGTTTTGTATTTCATTGAGAGACCGCGTCTCACCGAGTTACTTAGCACCTCGCTTTTGCTGAGGCTGGCTTTGAATTTACAATCCTCCTGTCTCAGCTTCCTGAGCTTCTGGGATTACAGGCATGTGCTACCATGCCCGGCTCTTTCATCCATTTTTGAATTGAGTTGTCTTTTGGATTATTAAGTTGTAAGAGTTCATCAGATAGCCTACATTCATGTCCCATATCACATATATGATTTGTGAATTCTGTCAGTTGTCTTTTCACTTTCTTTGAAGAAAAAAACTTTTGTTAAATTTTGATGCAGTCCAATTTATCTATTTAATTTTGTGTCCCTCTATTTAATTTTATGTCCCTCATGCTTTTGTGTCATGTCTTAGAAGACTTTGCCTGATTCAAGGTCAGGAATGTTTTTCATGTTTTCTTCCAAGAGTTTTATAATTTTAGCTCTTATATTTAGGTATACGATCCATTTTGAGAAACTTTTGTGCAGGATGTAAGGAATGAGTCCAATGCGTTCTTTATTTAAAAATATCTAGTGACCCCAAAACATTTGAGTAAAGACTATTCATTTCCTCCACTGAATTTCTTAACCATTTTTTCCCTGTATTCAGCAATTCCTTGCTGCTTAGGGCGCAAATGTGAATCAAAGTATCTCTTATGCTATCCATAGAGAGATGGGAAGAAAATCTAAAATCCATCTTGACTTTGGCTTTATGCTTAGAATGCACTTTGATTATAAGATCTAGATTTTCCATTTAAGCATTTTAAGATCAGGTGGTGTGCAATAAGCAGTTTCTTTCACTTCACTGCTTTTCTAGAATCTTCTCTAAGGTGCAAAGACTCATCAAGAATGCAAAGAAGATTCACATGCCAAATCTATTCATGGAGATTAAGGAAAGAGAGGGCTCTAGCTGAGCCACCTAGATAATCTGACCCTTTGTGTATTGTAGTTCAAGCCTACCCAGCCAAGGGTCTACTGGAATTTTTCTATTTTAAAGAAAGGATAAGACTTCAGACATTTTTCTTCTTACAGGAACTTTTTGTTCCTCCATTTTCAATGTAAATCAAATATGTAGAAGGAGAAAATATAAAAGAGAACTTCATACATGATATGGTATAACCAAGTAAATCTGATCTTTGAGATTCGCCTTTCTTTCTGTGAATGGTACCTAAATTGATTACCAGGGCTTTAAAAATCAAAACTTCTCCCTGAATCACAAAGATAAAATTTGGGGTATTTTCTATTAATTGTGTATTTTGGACTTTCTACTTTGCTGGACTAAATTCTAAAATACTTTAGCATAAAACAAGATTAACTTTGAATTTGATAAATATAATTTTATAAGCATTACTTATGAGTTCTCTTGAACTATTATACAGAAAGTGACATACTTCTTTGAAGAAATAATTTTGGTTTTGGTCTTCCTGTTGGTGTTTATTAAGAGTCATACACTATGTAGTCCATACATTCAGGCAAACTTTTTTAGAAGTCAATTACCTGTATCAGAATGTTTGTATAGCAAAATCATTTTCCAATTCTTCTTATGTATTTTTTAACTATACAATCTATTACAAACAAAACTTTTCATTTTCCTTATAATTTGCTTTCTTCTAAATAGCCAAGCTTTTCTTATCATTTGTTTCTTATTATTCCTTAGTAGTCCAAAAAAATTTACAATATCAAACTAGTGAATCCAAGTATTTTTTTCCCTATTTGATAATGACTGTGTGTAGATGGCTGCTGGTACTTAAAGTTTCCATACTAAAAAAGTTTTAATTATGACCATTTCACAATTGCATTATTTTTTTTTGTCACTGTGATCTGGTAAACTATGGTATATAATAAATAGAATGTGTCTTTGTGGTGATGATTTATGGTTAGTATAAATATTTTATACTAATATATTTTTACTAATATATTTCAATAAAGTGCATAAAGTCAATAGTTTTTCATGTCTTAGTCCATTTAGACTGCTATTACAAAATACCATAAATTGTGTACCATATAAATGAGAAATATTTTTCTCACAGTTGTGAAGGCTGAGAAATCCAAGATCAAGACACTGGTAAATTCTGTCTATTGAGGGTTCAATTCTCAGTCAGAGAAGGAATCCTCTCATTGCATCCTCAGATAGAGAAATGCAGCTTTCTGGATGATTTTTTTGTACGATCACCAGTCCCATTCCTGCGAGTTCTCAGGACCTAACTGCCTCCCCATCTCCTAATACAATAACATTGGTCATTAGGTTTCAACACATTAGTTTAAGAGAATTCAAATATTCAGAACACAGCAATATGCAAAGCATATTACATATTTACATTTTAAAACACATGTGTGTCATATCTTATTCTATATATTTTTGAGATGGGATAAAGTTTTATTTTATAAGATATAAATTTTATAATTTAAATTTGGGTAATACATTTAAGCAAACTGAATATTTGAGTCAAAATAAATATTATCTGTCACTGAGGATACTTATTTTTATTTCATAGGTAACCTTCAAAATATTATTTCAATTTAATACATCTTACCTCACGGAAAATATGACCATTCATCTAAGTACAACAAGGTTGGTATATGTGTGTATGAACGTGTTTATATGTGTGTCTATAATTTCTTTCATGAAATTAGAATATTTGGCTTTAGAGACTCGCTAACAGCTCCTTATAACCTATATAAGATCACTAGAAGTAGAAAACCGTGACCATTTTATTTCACAAAAATACTATCAATAATTTACAAAAATAAAAAAATTTAATAGAAATAATTTAATTAAATGGATTAAATTATTGGTTACACTATTGTACTGTATATTATGCAATATATATAATGTATATTGTACTGTACATTATTTCCGTATGTTCATTTCACTTCAATTCAACAACACTTACATCTGCCAAATTTTTTTAAAATTCATTTAAAATTTTACAGGATCTAATTTTGAAACATTTACTGGCTTTCAAGATCAACTGAATCATTAAAGTTTTCTGACACCCTTTGTGCTTTATAAATTTTATCCAAATCAGTCAAAGCTTCTGAAAGTTATCATAGAACAAATAGGCTAAAAAAAGGGGGGACTAATAAGGAAATTAAAAGAATGGATTAACTTTCTTCTAAGTGTAATTATCCATTTTACCGCCTTCATTGAGAACAAGTTCTATCTTCTGTTGCTTTATTCCTGGTAACTAATAATTAAGTAGATGGGGAATAACTGGTACCACTGTGACCAAAATACCTGACAAGGACAATTGAGAGGAAGTAAAGCTTACTTGGGACTTATGGTTTCCAAGGTCTCAGTCTAGAGATGGCTGACTCCATTGCTCTGGGCTCAAATTGAGATAATACTTCATGTGGGGAAAGGGCCCAGTGGAGGAAAGCTGCTCAGCTCATTATGGGGTCAAGAAGCCCAGAGAGAAAGAGAAAGAAAGTGGGAGCAGGGAGGAAAGGGCCACAAGAAGAACAACCCTTCTAGGGCACACCCTTAGTGACCCACCTCCTCCAGCCATGCCTCACCTGCGTATGGTTACCACCCATCCAGTCGTTTCAAACTAGAATGGATTTATTAGGTTACATCCTTCACGATCCAATTATTTCACTTCTAAATAGTCCTGCATTAACAGGAGCATTTTGAGGACACTTCTTATCCAAACCATAGCCCTGAGTAGATGACACAAATGAATTAATGGATATATTATTTCTCTATGTTCATTTCACTTCAATTCAACAAATATTTCTTTGACATCTATTATAGAAAAGATATTGGGTTAATCAGTGCAAGAATTACAAAAATTACTACAGGCACAAACCTCCTTATGGGGTGAATATTACAATACAGGTTAAGATTAGTATAAAAATTTTTATAATACATGCTAGAGTAAGGGAAATCCATTATAGAAATATAAACCATGTCTTCATGCGTTACAGAAAAAACAAAGGGTGAAATTATATCTATTTAGCAATGACAAACTAAAAAAAAAAATTATCAAGAAAATTTAAAATCAGGAAGACCTTAAAGCATTTTTTCAGAGATGTTGGTGAATAGAATTAGGTAGAACATTTATAGGCAAAATATACAGTTTGAGTGAAAACTCAAGGGCAAACCAGTTGATCAATTTGAGGAATACTGGTAATCAATTTTAGCTGAGATATGCAGAATGTGTAATACATCATGTAGTAATGGGAATTAAACTGTGCATCCTAGCATATTATTCTAGAGACTTATTATGAGTAAGAGGCATGTTTTTCTTAACTGAATAGGTCTTAACGATTCAGAAAGTTTCAAAGAGTTAAGTCACGTGTTCAGAGCTACTTCTTAGGAAGATGAATTTAGCTACACTGTGGGATATATTAGAGAGAAGGGAGCCATTCACAGTAAAAGCTCAGTGATGCTAGTACCTATAATTTAAGGTAGCGCATGGCTTTTGCTCCCCTGTTGCTCACACAAAGCCACTACATACACTTGGGAATAAGCAGAGGCCTTAAAAGATGCTGTTGCACATACTGGAAAACAGTGTGCTAGGTTCTTGGTCAGTTGATGGACAGGTGTGTGTGTGATAATAACAATGAAATATAATACTTATGGGATATTTCCTCTGTCCTGGGCACAGTCCTAGGCTCTTTAAACTTCTTACTCATTTAATCACCATCTATTAATCATTTAATGCTCAAATCTTCATTTTATAGATGAAGAAACTAAAGCACAGAGAGATTAAATAATTTCAGCAAACGTACCAACTTCTAAGACCAATTTCATTCTCTGGCCATATAAGTATTATCACTTATACATGCTTTTTAACAAGCACTAATATAAGACTAATGAGATATACACATGCATTTATGTGTGTACCTATATGTGTGTGTGTGTGTTTACATACATAGTTTAAATTATTACCAAAATCAAGGTACTAAACAAGTGTTTTACAAATAATATGTACCTAGTATGGAAAGAGTATAAAGGAGAAAATAAGATTTTAGATTTACTCAGCTGTGTGACCCTAGTTGTGGTCCTTTGCAAAGTTCTCATCTATGATAAATAAATCAGGGATATTTGTGGCAAAAACACAAATTCTTGGGCTCCAACTTAGCCCTATTAAATTCACATTTGTAGAAGAGAAGCCCACCAATCTGTGCATTTTTAACAATTACACTTGGGGTTCCTCATTATTATTATCACAGAATTTTTTAGAAATAAGGGATTAAATCAGTGTGGTTTTTCACCTGTAGCTTCACATCAGCATCAACTTGGAAACTTTTAATAGTACCCCTCTCTGATCTCCCTCCTCCCCCTGATTAAAAAATCAATAACTCTATTCTTTTATGCTTTTATTTGCCAATATAAGCTTGTCTTTCAAATTCTTAGAAATGTCTCTCAATAATCAACAGTTTAATGACCTGTCTGAATATACTCTGCATTTTCTAGTGACAGTGAAGAACCTCCTGAAACTCTTTTTGATAATGAAGCAAATATTTCTATCCCAGTAAAATATGAAGTAGGACTACAATTTTACAGGTAGGTGGAAATCACATTTATATATCAATGCTTTTCTATTGACCCAGTGTTTCTAGAGGTGTGGTCTCCAGCCAAGAACATACCATCACCTGGGGACTTACTAGAGAGTCACATTCTCAAGCCCCACCCCAGTCAGAAACTCTGAGGATGTGCCCAACATTCATGTTAAATAAATCTTCCAGGTAATTGCCATGCACCCTAACATTTCAGAACCTATATGCTAAATACCCCAAAATATGAGGTGCAGTAATACTGGATCATATTAACAATCCAGTCTTAACTCTTAAATGCAAGCCAAAGATCTAGAAGACCTTCACAAAATACAGTGTTTTCTGAGGAGTCAGCAACATAATTCTTGGCCATACTTCTCATCCCGTGGAATTCTATAAGCCTGCCAATTCCAAACATACAAGATTAAAGCATATCTCATTGATGAGACATTTATTCCTTCCCTATTCATAATTCATTGTTTTTCTTAAATGAACTTCTTATCTATCCAAATATCAATCATATTGGCAAACTTTCCCCTATAAATTCCCTTGCTTAAGCAGAACTCCAAGCTTTTGCTGATTAAATATGTGCAATGCATACAAAATGCATAAGAATCAATGTCAAGTTCAGTTTAGTCTAAAAATTTTGTTAATTCATTTTCTATGGAATTTTGTCTTAACTAATAAAATACCACAAACATAACGATTATAGAATATACTCATAGATTTTGCTTATATTTCTTGGCATTTAAATTCTGTTGGCTGATTTTTTATTGTGTTGTATCTATTTCTTTTGGTACACAGATTTTCATAAGATTTTTCCACTTATTTAAAATGAAATTTTGATCAACACTTATAAATATTTTTGTTTTCTCTTCATTAAAGTGCTTTTTAAGATATATTCTTAAGTTCCACCAAGTTGATCCAAAGACCATGATAATATGTTGGAGGAGAGTGAACTTTAAAGTTTAGTATTAAATATAGGATTTTAAAATGTAAAACGGTAAACATTTTGTCAATCCTGCTTAAAATTTCACACTTCTAAAAATTCCAAACTTTAGCTTGTTGTTTTCACTAAATATAAATAGTAGTGAATTCATGGAAACTTTTCACTCAACAATGAAATTTTATTTAAAAAGTTATAGATAGTTTAGCAAATAAGCATTAATGATTATTTAACTAAATTTTATAATTATTCTCACCTTCCTAAAAATTTGACTTTGAATTTTTGAGTAGAAGTAGTACTCTTTGATTAAACTCTTTTTAAGAATTTTTGTGATGACATGTTATAAAGAAAGAAGAGAATAAAGCTAAATAAATGTTTAATTTGTTGTATTTTATTTTTCTAATTTAATTCTTTAAAGCTCTGCAAGTGAATACCACATTTCAATTGCGGCCAATGAGACTGTCCCTGAAGTTATTAATTCTACTGAGGATATTGGAAATGAAATTAACATATTCTATATGGTAAGAAATTATCTCTGAGTAAAAATCCTAAAAATGTTATTTGTAAATTTATGATTTAAGATGTTAACAAACACACATATTAAAATAAACACAGTTCCAACATTTAATCTCTAGATCCAAGAATATTTTTCTTTATAATTTCATTATTTTAAAACATCTTTTATTTAAATTGATACTTATACTTCAAATCAATTTTAAAAACCTATGTTCTAATTTTCTCACAATAAGGCACAGTAATTTAGAATGACTTCTTAGAAAAAAGTAAACCATGGAACCTAATAGATACTACCTATTAATAGTCCAGTCTTAATTCTTAAATACAAGTTGTAGAGTTCGTTTAGTTTTAGTATGACTGAGAAAAACATATTTTTAATAATTATGACTATTACAGAAATTGATTATTTTAAAATTATCTTTGTAACATTTTTCTCTACTCAATAAATATCTCATTCTGCACACCACTACCCTTTATATGCATTACACTGTAAATTAATGATGTTGGCACTTGTTTTAGTTAACTTTTTCACTGCTATGACTGAAAGACCTGACTGGAAGAACTGTAGAAGAGGAAAAGTTTATTTAGGGGCTCCCAGTTTCAGAGGTCTCAGTCCATATGAGGCTGGTTTCATTCCTTAGGGTTCAAGGTGAGGCAGGACATCATGAAGGAAGAGTGTGGCAGAGGGAAGCAGCTCACATGGTGATAAGAAAGGATAGAGGGAGAGAGAGAGAGACAGAGAGAGAGACTGACTGACTCCACATGCCAGATATAAATATATACCCCAAAGCCATGCCCCCAATGTCCTACCTCCTCTAGCCACACTCCACCTGCCTTAAATTACCACTTAATTAATCCCAAAAGGTAATTAATTCACTAATTAGGTTAAGGCAAGGTTCTCACAACCCAGTCCTTTCCCCTTTGAACCCTCTTGCATTGTCTCACACGTGAGCTTTTGGGAGACACCTCACATCCAAACATAACAGTACTACCACCCCATTAAGTGATGATTTCCACTACAACACCTATTTCTCCTATAGAATTCTTCATAACAAACCTTTCTTAACCACTGTAGCAAACAATCATGGGTTTTTTTTTTACATAACACCTACTTACAGATATGGACTTAAGTTAATATTGTGGAAAAAATAATGCTCAATTAAATGATGCAACCTAGTTAGAAATGAAGATAGTCCCAATATTTTTGGTAATTGCCAATAATAAAAAAGGAAGTTCTCTTACAAAATAGAAACAAGGTATACTTTCAAGATTAATTTTGTTGTTTTTATTTGCACTCTTTTCTGAAATTGTTGTGACAAGCTATACCCTGGGAATTGGCATGAAGGCCAATCCCTCTACTTGATTCTAGTACATTTTTTTAAAAATTTTATGTAGCCTTATTTACTTTTCCTGGATAAGAGAAATAGCTAACACAACAACATTTTTTTTTTAGAAAAACTGAACATTGTAGATCTTTATATATTGTAACTTATTAGGGTCCAGATTTGAAATAGGCACTCCCTAATTATCATAAATCGTATTGATAGAAATAACATTGTTAAGAATATCCCTAAGCATAAATCACTGTGTGTCTCTCTGATTATTTTTTGGGGATAAATTCTAGAACTGAAGTAATGGAATGAAAATGAGAGAACATTTTTAGATGAGACCCAGTAAATTTATTGCTAGGAATTTTCCCTAAGAACTAATTGGTGTACAAGGATTTCAGTGTCGTTCTTAATAATTTATTTATAATAGTTTAAAAATTAAACCAGGACACAATCTAAAAGCTTAAAATTATGAGATTACTTAAATTACCATGTATTTAGTGAAGAGAATTTGATATGTTCATTTGAGAGACAGCTTATTATATATATGTTAGAGAGTACATATTTTGAGTACAAAACCCAAATTCTGCTATTTACCAGCTCTGTGACCTTGTAAATTATTGTATTCTCATTTTAACCTTGTTACCTCATAGATAAAATAAAGACAAGGGAATCTACCTCCTAGGGTTATTAAAAAGGTTAAAGCAATAATGTAAATAAGATCATTAGCACAGTAGAGTGTTATGTAGTTAGCAACAAGTATTGGTATTGTGGTTGTTATTTAGCTATTAACAATCATATTCTCAAAATGCCAATTATAATAAATTTTACATAGTATAGAAAATTTTGTTTTTATGTGATGAAAATTTTACAAAATATAATTACATGCAAATAATAAAAGCAGATAACTTATACACTAAAATATTTCCAAGGTATTTTAACTGTAAGAAACTTTTATTTTCTACTCATTTTCAGTATTTTTTCAATGTTTTCACAAGGAACACTTTTAGTAAGAAAAAAAAAAACAAGTAATAATAACAGAATTCATGATTTCAGACCAAATATCAGGAAACAGATGAAATTGCCATGTGAGGCAAGAGCAGGCATATTTTCATACAATAGAGTTGGGGAGCATGTTCCTTTTCAAGAGGCCAGGCACAGCTGATTGGGAATCTCCAGAATCTAGGATTAAAGGATATGTTTAATCGTCAGCCCAACAGGGAGTTGCTCCAGATCTGAGTAGCTCTTGGTCTAGGAGACTTAGTGGGGTAGGTCTGTGGATTTTCTGACATCTATCCATGGAAACCAAGTGGCTCCTCCTCTTAGTTTCACAGAGAGATCACAGAGAGGACTTAGGATGCAGAGATCATGTTTGTGTGGAAGGAAGAAGGGCCACTGCACGGGGTGGTCACAACCCAATTGTACCTTCTATATGGACAGAGATTCTGGATAGGGTCCAGCTTTCTGCTGAACATCATCCTGCCCATCCTTCCCAATAAGCTGCCCTCATTACTGATGGTATGGTGTGAATTCTGCAGTAGTGGTTAAAAACAGATTAAGATGAAAGTCAATCGGACTCTCATCAGTCCAGATTATGAACAGCCAGTGACACGATAGTTCTATCTGGGGACTGAACTGTGAAGGGAAGCATATGGGGATCTGGTTTGTGGGCAGTGGAGGCAGAGCCCATTGAGCCAGGGTAAAGGATGACTTATGGCTTTGGGTGATTATGACCAACTGGATGAAGAAAACCAAACATACTGTAAATTATATCAGGCAAATGGTCTCTTTCCTTCACAGCTACAAAAGGAAAAAAAAAGTTGTTATAATAGAAAGTACAACAGGTGTGACAAGAGATGATTTTTCAATTTTGATTTTTTATTAATCCCAGTATTATTTTAAGAGTGAAGAATAAAGAAATAACATGATTGTAGCTAATCCATAGGACCATAAAACATCCTCATTTTCTTGCTTAGTAAGTTATTTCTCCGTATAGTGACAAAAACTGCATTCATTTGGGGATTCAAATTATTGCACATCTTAATCCATCAATTTAAAACCATAGTCCTACAGAAAATGGAGAGGATGCAGTTGAAAGAAAAAGAAATGATCACCTCTCTATTTCCCCCCCATAGATTAAAAAGAGAGGACATTTTCCATTGCCAGGACTTACGCTGTCAATTTCATTTCCCAATTTGACGTCAGATGGTTACCCTGTGCTGTACCCGACTGGTTGGTCTTCTTCTGATGTAAGTCATATGTGCCTTAGAATTACTTCATGACTGTTACCTCTCCAACTTGTATTAAGCCTTTTGTTCTGCAGGCCACTTGTGATAAGGAGTTTTACCAAAGCAATCTGAAGAGGCATTCAGAAAATTAAAAATAATAGTAACTTTCACTGGTTACTCCATAGATGTATTAATTTTCTAAGGCTGCTGTAACATATTACCAAAAATTAGTGATTAAAATTTACAGAAATGTATTCTTCCACCATTTTGAAAGCCAGAAGTTCAAAGTCAAGGTATTGACATTGTTGACCTATGTAGGCTCTGAGGGAGAATTTGTTCTATGCCATCTCTCCTAGCCTCCAGTGGCTGCTGGCAAATCCTGGTATTCCTTGGCTTCTGGAAACCTAACTCCAGTCTCTGTTTCTGTCTTCACATGGGCCCATTCTCTTCTGTCTCTGTTTCTGCATACTATCATTGGATTTAGGGCCCACCTGAAATCTAGGATGTTCTCATCTAAAGATGCTTAATTTAATTACATCTGCAGATTCTAATTCCAAATAAAGTCAAATTCACAGGTTTGGAGTACTAGGACTTGGGCATATCTTCTTAGGATCATTGTTCACTGTGCTAGAGTATATTTAAATAATTATTTATGCCTGAAATGTGTGTTATCCTTTAAGTTTGTTTATGGTGTCAAATAACTCTTGCAAAGAGACTTGTTAATGCTTCCTAAATAAGCAGAGCTGCACATAAAATAGTGCAATATTGTTAACTCACTTATCCCAAACAATTGTAATATTGTACTCTTCTTTGTTTTATTTTTTATTTGTTCTAATTAGTTATACATGACAGTGGAATGCATTTTGACACTTTATACATAAATAGAGTATAATTTCTCATTCTTCTGGTTATAAATGATTTAGAATCACACCGGTCATGTAGTCATATATGCACATAGGGTAATAATGTCTGATTCATTCTACTATCCTTCTTAACCCCATACCCCTCCCCTTCCTTCATGTCCCTCTACCTAATCCAAAGTAACTCTATTTTTCCCTAGTTTCCCCCACCCCCTCCTGTGCCCCTTATTGTGAGTTAGTGTCTGCATATCAGAGAAAACATTTGGCCTTTGGATTTTGGGGATTGGTTTATTTTATTACCATTATATTCTCCAGCTCCATTTATGCACCTGCAAATGCCATAATCTCATACTTCTTTAAGGCTGAGTAATATTCCATTGTGTATATATGCCACATTTTCTTTACCCATTCATCTGTTGAAGGGCATCTAGGTTGGTTCTATAGTTTAGCTATTGTGAGTTAAGCTTCTATAAACATTGATGTGGCTGCATCACTGTAGTATACTGATTCTAAATCCTTTGGGTATAAACTGAGAAGTGGAATAGCTGGGTCAAATGGTGGTTCCATTCCTTGTACTCCTTTTTGTATGTATATCCTTGGATGAGACTACATAGGAGTTACTATGGCATAGTGTCTAAAACATAGAAAATCAAAGTATTAAATTAATGAATACATGATTTCAGGGTTTGACTTATTTTCACACATCTTATAAAATTAAGCTATTCCCATAAGCAAGAAGTAGCACTGTAATCATTTAAATGTTTTCCTAAGGGCAAGGAAAGAATAAGCCTCTGGAATTCCCCTTTAATCCAAAAACACAGGGTTGTGACAATTTAGAGAGAGAAAGCAAAATTGTGTAGTTTTTGTACTACTTATGGGTTTTTATCCTTATTACCTTTTATCAAAAAAGCAGAGAGTTCTGCGGAAGCAAAAGGTTTATTAGACTTATTAAATTAAGTCCAGAAAGATGATGCAAACATCACTATCTTAAAGTAGCAGCATTTTAATATCTGGAGGGCTGGCATTTATATCTGTCTCCCACATAAATTAAATGTCTTTCCTTTAGTGAGTAGGTATTCAAAACATAAATAAAATGAAAGTTCTTCCCTTTCCAGTTCTGCTTCTTAAGTCATCATATGAGCCATCACAATGAAGAAGAAATGCTAACACTTTTTCACAGTAGAGTTTTAAATTTTTTCTTTCTGTATTATGGGACTTTACAAGCTAATCTTTGAAGAAAACAATCAACCATTGAGTGTGTTATTTATAAAATAGCAAATGCTACTCGCATCCTTTCTTTTCCCTAGCAACCTTACTTGAATCCATTACAATTCAAAAGTGCCATGGTAACAGTAATCATTATCTGGGCGTGGGAATATATGGCTGGTGCTGAACAGCCTCTTCAATCCTGTACACTTGGAAAGGTGGATCTTTAATACATGGCTATGGCTGTTATTCACAGATTCTTCACATTACAGTGCCAACTTGTTTTCCTCCTTCACATTTGTCATTTTCTTTTAAAAGAAATATTTTTATTTCTTAGAATGCAAACTGCAGACCCCACAGCCTTGAGGATCCTCTTGGTATCAACTCTGGAAAGAAAATGATTATATCAAAATCTGAAGATCTCAAACGAGGCACACTTCTGGTAAATTAAGTGCTATTTTGACCTTAGATTTTCCGAGTGAATAAATTCAATATCAACTAGAAATATCCATCTGAAATCTTTTTAATATAGTGTCTTTGGTCAGTTGGTAAAAACACTAACTTGAACCTCTGAACATTACAACAGGACTGCAGTACATGTAAACTTGCTACAATCACATGTAATCTCGTGCCTTCTGACATTAGCCAAGTTAATGTTTCACTGATCCTGTGGAAACCAACTTTTATAAAAGTAAGTACTCACATTGATCTTTGCAATCATTGATTCACATCAACAAATATTTGTTTGACATGTGTGTTTGTTCAAAGCACAGTACTACTGTAAAAAGAATGTGAGATTAGAAGTCTCCAAGGCTGCCATCTAAGCCCAGCTCTACTTAGCCACTGTGTGAGTTTCATCTTCCTGTTTGCTAATAACTAAGTAATCTTCAGATGTTCCCCTTCCAGACACAGACTTTCTTCAATTACATGACTCTTTTCTTTGCCTCATAGAAGATGAATACCTTTCCATTACTGAAGCTTGCATTGATCTTACTAAGAACCCAATGAGTGACAATCCTTGACACCACTAACGAAGGATAGAGCTTCCATACATAAGGACTCATTGCATTTTATCAGTTTCATTCCATGAAAATAAATTTTGAAGGGTATTTTAACCCCTGAAAAAGCCAAATCCAACTGATAACAAGCTACTTTAAAACATAGTTTATTGTAGTTTGTATTATTTCTCTCGAGAAGTATGTAGTTTATTCTTCAAAAATGTTTTCAGGTTTGATCATATTAAGTTGCTAATTTTATAAGTCAAGAACTGTTGAATACTGGCAATTTCATGTATAATCTTACATATAAATCTTACTATCTGAGTTTAGCTATTTCATGACTGGCTACATTAAAAGTATGCAGAATTTGAGGTTCATATCTCTAAGGAAAACTCAGAATGAAAATTATTTAGAATTTTTTTTCCACTCAAAAACAAGGATCTAAATGAGAATTTGGGGAGGCAAAGGAGGAAGGGTAAGTACCCAGTCATCAGTGGATACTACCAACTCCATTTGGAAGTTAGCAAAATCAGTGTTTTTAATCTCTTGGGAAAATCACAACTTTAATAATTGGACTGCTCAAGCATGACTAGCTATCATTTTAATTAGCATAATGTGTTAAAAACAAATCTAATCTGCTTTACAGACACATTTCTCCAGCTTAAATCTTACAGTAAGAGGAGAACTTCAGAGTGAAAATACATCACTAATTTTAAGTAGTAGCAACCAAAAAAGAGAGGTAAGTATAGCTCTAAGTTTTGAACACAGTGTATTTCACACCATATTTTGTGACATCATGACTTATAATTTCTTGTAGACCCGTAAAGTGACTGCTACTGTTGTCACTAAGTGACTTACTGTTTGCTTCATACTACCTTGATGTCAATTGGGATTTCAGTCCTGTTCTTCCTCCTAAGAGACTGGGGAAATCAAGATATTTACAACTAAGATGCCTCCTTTGACTTTATTGCTTCTAACTAGCACAGTAAATGGATGTTTTCACTTTCATCTTGATAACAAATGATATATTTGTGACTTTCCTCTTTAAAACCTGGCATTACAAAATGTAGCAGACAGCTGAAGAGCACACCTGAAAAAGTAACTTCTGTTTTATAGAAAGTACATTTATACTGTCCAGGAATACATATGAAATTGTTAAAGTTTTCTTCATTAAGGCATTTGGAAATTGGAAGCAAAAATGAGACGGCAAATTCTAATGAAAATTCAGGTTGAGTCCTTGGTAAAAACAGAAGTTTGAATTTTTTTTCTCTTCTCATTTTGTGAAATAAGAACAATTGTGCTGTTATGAACAAAGGCACCTCTGCATACTTCCTTCCCTTGTCCTGGGACGGTTTAAATACCCTATATGGATAAACAGCACCACACAAGCCGAGCCATTCTGCTATTCTTGTAACATCACCTATTTCAAACTATTTCAATATCAACGAACTGCTAAACATATACCCTTAAGGAAAAATAAAATACTTGTACATAATGCTTGCACTTCATATAGAGCACTTAGCCTGATCAATGTAAAGAGCAAAGTTGTTCCACACAAAATCAGCATTTCACTAAAACCTGGAAAATATGAGTGTGATTATATTGCAAAAATGTACATTTGATTCCTAAATATGTTGTGTTGAAATTGTATAGCCTTATTTCCCCTAAATGTTCGTTAAAAATTCCCCCTGGAGATATTTATTCTATGCTTCAGCCTAAAGGAAAAATGTAAAAATTTACCTACATTGATAAAATTACTCAAGTGATCATTTTGTAACTGTGATCTTGGGGAAGCCACTGATCATATTCATATGACAGCTTCTACATCTGTAAATTCAAGGGATCGCGTTAGATGTGTTTAAAGTCTGTCCTGGTGATCTGATTCTGGGTATATCTCTGTTCTTTCCAGCTCTGTATCCCAGTTCATCAGTAGTGACCTACCAGCAGTGACTGGAAGGATTCTGATTAATATCCACCATATGCAAATGTTGCCCCAGTTACTTTCCTTTTCTACCCTAATCCTCCTGTAGGTTGGGAAATTAAAATGTTCTCTGATAAGCAAATACAGAATCTTGAGCTATTATTAGCCATTGATATCTACCATAAGCTAATTTTTTCAGAAGCCTAAGGGATGGGACACAGAGCAGACAAGTTTCATTGAGGTTGTGTGTCACACTGAGAGAGTATGCATAGCCAGGGCACTGAAAATGATCCATTTCACACTTTTCTTGAGTTAAGCTCTAAGTTACAGATGACTGAGAGCTAACTCATCTGGAAGAGAAGAAGAGAAGTATGGTATAATAAAAACACATTAGAGGTGGATATTAAAACTTTATTATATACTTGAAATCTGTGCATTTTATTGTCTGGTAATTATCTTTTCATATGATTAGAATTATACCACATGAGTATTAGAATAAGGAGACTACTCGGGTTTTTATTTCAATGACTTATGATGCCCCAGACTAAACTATGATTGTGATAGTGCAATCGTCTATTATTATTCTTCAAAACATACAATACTTTGGTTCTCCCTGGGGTAAATAGAAATCCACTCCTACCCTTGAGCATTCTGATCATTGACAGTTTTCTCTTTATGTATAAAGTTCTGAGAGACAAATTACAACTTTTTCAAATAAATTTAACCCCATTAGAGATTTAGAATAGAGGAAGGACATTTTCAAATGTGAACTCCAATGTTTTCTCTGTAGGTAGTAATGAGATTAAGTACACTGTTTGGTAGAAAATTATAGCCTGCAAGAACTCAATGTTCTGGGAGTTCTCATAGGTGTTTATCGACATTAACCATCTTGTTTAATAATTTTCAGCTTGCTATTCAAATATCCAAAGATGGGCTACCAGGCAGAGTGCCATTGTGGGTTATCCTCTTGAGTGCTTTTGCTGGGTTATTACTGTTAATGCTGCTCATATTGGCACTGTGGAAGGTAAGTGTCAAAGTTTCTCTGTATTGTACCCATCAACAGTAAATTGGTGAAATACATTATGTTTTACTCATGCTGTGGAATACAGTATTATATAGCAATGAAATAAGCATTAAAATGATGACCAAGATTTAAAAAAAAAAAAAAAAACCTGCTATTTGGGGCTGAGGTTGAAGCTCAGTGGCAGAGCACTTGCCTAGCATGTGTGAGGCACAGGATTCAATCCTTAGTACCATAGAAACATAAACAAATAAAATAAAGGCATTTCGTCCATCTACAACCACAAAATTTTTTTTAAATATTTAAACTATTTTTTGCTATTTCAAACGTTATACACAACTTGATCCCATGTGGTAAATGAAAAAAAAAAACTTATTTTGTAATATACATCCAAAATACCAGAGAATCTCTCTAGAGGATAGGATTAGAGGGAACCATATAATACTTAAAATTCTTAAATAAGCACATGTTACTTTTATAAACAGAGCAGAATAAAACTTTTATAGGAAAAGAAAAATAATGGATTCCTGTGTCAATCTAAGGACACAGAAGCAGTAGATTCATGGTTAAGATAAACCTTCTTCTAATCACACATTTATATGTATCTTTTTATTTATGATTTTTTATTTATATATAACAGCAGAATGCATTACAATTCTTATTACACATATAGGGCACAATTTTTCATATCTCTTATTGTATACAAAGTATATTCACACCAATTTGTGTCTTCATACATGTACTTTGGATTATAATGTCCATCACATTCCACCATCATTAATTACCCCATGCCCCCTCCCTTCCCCTCCCACCCCTCTGCCCTATCTAGAGTTTGTCTATTCTTCCCACACTCCCCCTCCCTACCCCACTTTGAATCAGTCTCCTCATATCAAAGAAAACATTCGGCATTTGGTTTTTGGGGATTGGCTAACTTCACTTAGCATTATCTTCTCTAACTCCATCCATTTACCTGAAAATGCCATGATTTTATTCCCTTGTATTGCTGAGTAATATTCCATTATGTATATATGCCACATAAAAATCAAAAACTTTTTAATGTATAAACAGGCATAACATGTTTTAAGTAATAAATTTTTGCCTGAGTAAGGTATAGAGAACTTACTTAGTTAATGTAAGGTAGATCTAAAAGTTTCACAGATGTTTAGTTCAAATCCTTTTGTAAAACTAAGTAACCATTCATTTTCTATCAGATAAATCTGGATATTTACATAGGAGTTTTGCTTAGGCTAAGATATGTAAAACTTTTTAAATAGCTTTGTATCATTTTCAAACAAGCCAAGGTGATATTTTTAGGATAAATTTACTAGAGAATAAAATTCCATAGAAAAGTTGAATTTAATGTGTTTTTTTTTTAACTTACATGCCACTCTGTTTTTACCTATTTCTTTTTTTTTTTTTTTTTGTTAAATGGTTGAACTATGTTAAAAAGACAGATTGTGGCTACATGTTCATATTTTTCTAGTACATGAGCAACAAAATTGTTTGACTGAAAAGTTTAAATATAAAGTTTCTCTCCCCCTGAATTACCAAGTGCTCCTAATTCATTAGCAACTCAATTGCCAACTCTTCCTAACTCATCTATGATGAGTGACTTTCTCTTTGGGGGTTACTCTCAAGAGGAGAATATGGACAAAGCCACATTAACGATGTAGGTCAGTAGCATTTAATTCAATCAATAAAATCCATGACTTTTCTTTAGCACAATCCCCAAGGCAAACTACTCCACCACCTCCTATATCCAGTCTTTCCTGTTACTATACAAGGTGTCTGTGTTCTCGCTGTAATACCTGGTTTTGCCACACTGTGGTACCCAAGGGCTGGCTTACTGGCTGTGCTTGAAATACAGGAAGTGTCACTCATAAGCACCTGTGAGGCAATGTGTTCCTCCAGCCTGATCTTCTAGTCTGAGCAGGCCTTTTGCCTGAAGAGTTTCAGGACATCACAGGCAAGGGAAAAGGAAAGCCAGAGTTCATGTTTGGATAGGTCTCTCCGGCCTCAAACTCAGTTTAAGACACACAAACGCAAACTTCATCCATCTGTTTTTGTTGTCTAGTTTGAAAAAAAAAAAAAGAATGAATGTAAAATGAGCATTTTTGCCATTCAATAAAGGTTGTGTTGATACACTCTGATCTTTTCTGAGATCTTCATTTTAGGCCCCAAAGGAGATTGTTTAACGAACTTTGGATTCGCTTGATCAGTGGGTTTAGTGAGAGACCTAGCAAACAAATCTGTGATTCTAAGGTAGAAGGGAAGGGGACTTGTTCTTATTTAGTGCTTACTGTTTCCGCTTGAAGCAGCAATTCCATTCCAAAAGATACAGTCTCCATATCTGTGTCTTTGTAGTTCACATGGCAGAAATTAAAACTTGATAAAATCTTTGTAGCTTAACATACATCATGATTGATGGGAGGAACCTTGTTTATGTAAGTTGAGGAATTTTTCCTAAAATATGGCACCAATGCTGAGGGCTAGTGTACCCAGTAAAGTAAAATGATTCAGTCCACAGAGAAACTGTAAAAAAGTAAACATGCCTCTCCACACTCAATTCACATGGATGCCTGAGGCTCACCTATGATGATTTATTTATTAATCCTACAGCTTTGTTCCTCACCCAATATAACTTATTGGGGGTGGTGAATACATTAGTCCTTTCCTATTCATAATTTCCCTTTTAACACTTTCAGTTACCCAAGTCAACCATGTTCCAAGAATCCAGTACAGTATAATAAGATGTTTTAACTTTTCATTATGCTATACTTTGACATGATTTTTATTATAGTGTACTGTTATCATTGTTTTATTAGTTGTAATGGTTGTTAATCTCTTGCTGTGCTCCTTATTGTGGGTGTTTACGTATAGGGAAAAAAAAATAGTGTATCTAAGTTTCAGTATTATCTATGTTTCCAGCATCCTCTGGGGGTCTTGGAACATATTTCCTAGTGGATGAGGAGACTATCCTTACTCATCATTTTTAGTCTCTTACATATTTTTATGAATTTATTCATTCAACATTCATTCCTATATATTCATTAAGCACTTACTTTTTACCAGGGACTGTTTCATCAAATAGGGTTTTAAACAAATATAAAGAGGATCATTAATAATATAAAAAGGAAAGCTAAGTGAATGCACCCAGGGAAGTCTGGAAGCTGAAAACTAGTTTTCTTACTAAGAGTTTGGGTAGGATTGTCCCAGTCCAGTTTGCAGCTAAATATTATGTTCTCTTAATCTCCACTCTGCTCACCAAACTTCCCTTAAAGAAAAATAATGTTTATAAAACTGGCTGGGTAGAAAAGTCTAGATAAGAGAAGTTTTAAAATAAGATGTTTAGGGTATAGAAGGAAAGTTGGTGAAGAAGAAGAGGAGGAGGAGGAGGAGGAGGAGGAGGAGGAGGAGGAGGAGGAGGAGGAGAAGAAGAAAGAAGAAGAAGAAGAAGAAGAAGAAGAAGAAGAAGAAGAAGAAGAAGAAGAAGAAGAAGAAGAAGAAAAGGGGCTTTAGAGAGGAAGGAAAGAAGTTTAAAAGTCAGGCAGAAAGAGAAAGTCTTAAAATTCACCACCTGCTTTTGTGAAAAACCTGGGCTGACTTATTTTGAGTCAGGACATGCAGACACAAGTCAAGGAGCTTAATGGTTTGTGAATCCAGAGCTCTTCTAGCTGACTGAAAGAAATGGGAAGGAGAAATATGTCTTCCCAGAAAGCAAATGTATCGCAGCTTTCATGTTTATTTGTTCTGTTGTCATTCTTTCCCTGTCTACCATCAACTAGATTCTAGCATGGAGGAAGACATGAGCCCCCAGTAAAATTTCTGTAAACTGAAAGTCCTTATTTTTGACCATTTGTACCCTCTAAGTCCACAAGTGTCCAGTCATTATTTTAAAAATATATGGTTCCCTCCCACAATTTATCATAAACTTGTGGAGTTAAAGGTTACAACTCTAGACCCTTAATTTCCTTTTCTTTGTAGTAAGCATTTTAGATTAAATCACTGCAAAAATCCCTTCCAGTTCTCACATTTATTTTTATTAGTCTGTATAATAGAAAATGAATACAGTACTTAAAACTTTGCATGATGCCCCAAATCGACAAAGAATAATGAATATGAATCACATTTACCACTGTGTGAAATTTTCCTTAAAGTTAGTGGATTTATTTTCATGTTTAAATGATACAGGGTCTTTCAAGAGGCTTCTCATGCCAAGCCTAGAGGCAGATATAACACATTTAGAGTTAATCCAGATACTTCAGAAATCTCCCTAGCATTCAATACCCTATAACATTCCTTGTCAGCTCTCATGACCTACACTGATGACCATCATTATTTGATAAACATTTCTCTGCAGCCACCCTGAAAAAAGATGATAGCAAAATAGAAAAAATTCCAGCTAACTGCATTTTGTAGTCTCCCAAAATATTTCCCATGAACTCTAAGATTGCATGCAATCTCTCACTAGGAGGCATTAAATATTTAACCAATGAGAAGCTAAAGAGATAAAAAAAAATCAAGCAACTTAATAAAAGTCATTCTATTGAAACCTAAGATTAATAGGTCAATGAGAAACATTTCTCAATTATATGAATTAACTGTTTGCCCAGAATTGTCAATGTTATTAAATCAGATTCTATCCCAAGAAATTAGTATTATTTATTGCCTACATTTAAAAAAATCAATTATGCTATGTTTTGTATTTTCTCAACAGATTGGATTTTTCAAAAGGCCACTAAAGAAGAAAATGGAGAAATGAAATATTTAACAAAAGAAGAAAAATAACAATTCTGCAATGATCTATCCTCAGGTTTGCCTCAAATATGTGACAAGAAATTTATAAATATAATCAAAGACATGGTCACATAACTCTACGTAATCCATCAGGGATTAATCACTTGGAAAATGACAGATCAAGCATGATCCAAAAACAATAAAAACAGTACCACAAAGATCTGTTTTATAAAGGGATAAAAAATATTTTTAAGTAATTACTCATTTTTGTTGAGTAAGCAAAACTACAAAGTGTTTAAAGAAGAATCTCTTCAAATGTTTATTTGCATAATAACAAATATGCCACCACCTAAAGTATTTAAGGAATGCAGAAAAAGAGCTTAATGATTATTGAAACATTTAATTCCAAAACAATGTAAATTAAGCTTTTTCCCTAGATTCCTGATGGATATCCGAATTCAGCATTACAATCAGCATTTTCAAAGCCATGAAAGGAATTACCTGATAAAGACCACTTCTCCCAATTCAAATGAGAAAAATTTTCCCCCAATAGAATCCCTGTACAATATAGACTAAAAAATCAAATTCAATCACAGAGAACACTTTCAACAACTTTGTGTTAGATTCTGTAGTTGAAAGCTTTTTATTTTATTTTTTCCAACATGATTAGAAAATAATGCAATTCAGCTGAATTTCCATGTAGGACAGAAAACAAGTGCACTGAATGGATTAATTTAAAATTTTACAGAACATGCTTAATTTTGACACTGAGCTCTCAAACACAAAACTCTTTTATACAGAATAAAGTACTTAAAGCAGTTTTGTGTAACATAACAGTGATTGTCATGAAAAGCCACATTGTGTGGGGGACATGCCAAAATGGTTTCTGAACAGAACATGGCAGCATAAATAAATGCCCCTAAAATGCTGAGAAATCATCTTTGCTGAGCAGTTTTTGAATGCTTAGGATTCTAGGATGTTACACAAATTGAGAGTTTCCTCAATTCCTTGGTACAGGGTTCATTCAAACCCCCACCCCCAACTGTGAGAGTATGTTTATTTTTAACTTTTTAAAAGTATTTAATTTTGCAAACATATTTCTTGTTTTTATGAAAAGGTAGCGTTTTATTTCAGTATTGCATTTTACCAAGAAGTCACTGCTTTTAAATAGAACCCCAGAAATGTATTTTCAAGAATTTAGGGTTTGAAAGCTCGAACCAACAGAAAGGTAACACATCTTTGTATGCACTTCTTTTTCTTTAAGTAATTGTTATAGCTCCTTAGATTTCACTGTAGCATCACCTCCCAGGTTGCTCTGTTTCTTAGGAAAATAACAATGAATGAATGTATAGTAGCTGCTTGTGTGAACTACTGCTGTAAAATTTGCTGATACTTCTGCAACAACTCTTTTTCTCCAACTGATTTACCGTCACAAGACCCGGAATCTGTCAGTATCCTGAAAGTGCTGAGCTCTGCTTTCCTCAAAAAAACAGCAAATCAACAGAGAAATCAAATGCCATGGGTTTAATTTTTTCAACTAATTTCTGAGGAATTGTCTTAAGGATTCAGAGTCAGCCTACCTCTGGACTCTCCACCTCTGCATCTAAGATCCTGAAAAACCAAAGGGATGTGCCTGGGGGATTCCAAGGTTATTTGGAGCTGGAAGAAAGTGTAAATTTGCCCAGAGCTTTGATGTCCTCCTGTTGGCCTGTCACTGTTCAGAAATATCCTCTTTTGGAATTTCCTTCATTCTTGCTATCTCCCTCCAAGTTCAGAAATTATTTTTTTCTCCACCTATTTTTTCTTTGCCCAGTAAAACTCAGGGTCTCTCTTTTTCAGAGTTAAAGTTGCACAACTCCACTGCTCACCTGCTGAGCACCCCCCCCCCAACTTAATACCTTCTTAGAAGTAAATCCAACATACAATTTAAATTCACACTGCTAAGAGAAAGCATTCCCTGCAACATGAGTATGTATATTTAAACTAAATTTAAGCCAATGAACATATTTTGAACTTTGAAGAAAGGAGAAGAAGAGCTGTTTAGTCGGATCAGATAGCTGTCACAACCATTTACCTGCCACAACTTTTATCACAAGTCATTCCTCCTGTTTATTAGTAGAATATTCAATAGACCAGAGATTCCATTTCGCTAATATTATAATCTGTCAAGGTCTCTATATGAGTGTCTGTAAATTCATGCTCACACATACAGATACACAAGGAAAACAAAATTAACTCCAAATAACAGGGTTTGCTAAAAATAAACACACAAAAGTTATACCAGCAAGAAAATTTGATTCCTTTACTTTTTACATAATATTTTTATTAATATTTAGGTTTAGCTAACATTTCTACAACTATCTATAAAACATTAATGCAGAGGTTTGGATTTCAAAAATGTCAATAGATATTCTATATTAGCTTTGTACAAATGTTTTAAATCATATCAATGATTAAGAAATATACTAAACTCTATCATTTTATTTTAAAACAATTAATAAGAAAAGTGGGTAATATTTAAGACTGTTTATGTGTTCATGGGCTAAAATAAATTACCAGTTTCTTTTTCTTTTATTTGATCTTTTCAAATATGTCTATTGCTTCCATTGCAAACCAAACTATGTATGCAAGTCCTTTCCTGACCAAATCTGCAATGCATATTGCTAAATTATTTAACGACTTGCTCTCAAAGATGAAAAAATCTCTGATTTTGTCATTTTTCAGTCTCCCTGGTTTAAATATTCTCTCCATAGCCATTTTCAGACTACCAACATGATCATAATTAGCTTGCAAAATTCCTTGAAATCTGTCTGCTCTTGGGAACTAGTATGAGCTGGCTTCATACATAGATTACATGATAGATACATGGATAGTAAGATCGATGATAATCATCTCATGTCTATATTCATAACCAACACACACAATATAATCATATTCCAAATCACGCTAAAATGCTGATTATTTTTAGCCAAGCAGACGAAATGCTATCTGACTGCCCATTCTTCAGTTTCTAAAATTGTAACTTTCTTTTCATGCTAATAAAATGTTATGAATTTGCAGAAAAAGGAAGGCTTTGAAAGCCCAAAAATACGAGGAGTGGCACACTGTAAGAATAAGACCTGCTCAGTGGTCACAAAGATTTTACTTTTTCAAGGAATCCAGAGCCCTGCAAGCACCATAGTGAAAGGTCATTCTTTATAAATAATTTTCACATCTGTGATGCAATTTAAACTTTAATAATACAATTTGTTAAACTATATTTCTCTGAGCATTGGGTTCATGGACAATTTCCACCCTGGATATTTTTTGTGTCATTAAGTGTGCTTGAAAAGAGGCTTGTGGGAAGAAATATTTCATCAAATTTGATATTTAGACAACCACAACAATTGCTTCTGTAAATACATATGTGTACTCATGTGCTTGTATTTACTTATAGAGTGTTCTCTTTTCCTTTTATAAAATCAAGGTCTAGGTACAACTGGGGGAAAAATATTTTTACACCAAAAGAAAAAATTAGTTGGGTTGTGATGGTGTAACTCTGGTTGTAGTAGAATCTGTGAGAAGACTTGCCCATATTCTGTGTAAGGCCACATCTTGCACACTGAATGGCAGCCCATCAGCTTCCCTGAAATGTGCTTCCCGTGGTCAGTGTTTTTGTTGAATATGCCACCCATTCCTTGTGAACCACCCATGTTGCCCTGCACAACACTGAGCAAACTAGAGAAAACTCAGGCTCAGAGCCTGTCTCATATGTGCGGTGCAGTCACATTATTGTCCAGATAACCATGCTTCTGTCAAATCAATTGTTAAAAATAGTCTTCTATATACTCTTCATTTATTTCCCAAACCTCTCAAGCCCCCTCCAACAGTCTTCTCCTCCAAGGGAAATTTTCAGGAAGATTTTTGTAGGAAAATCATCTTAATTAAACATGTGTTGCTTGCTGTGACTACCACCAGCTTCAGTGAATGGATCATTTATACAGGATTTCTGACCTTGTTTTCTCAGTGATGATCTAAAGAGTTGACATGGTATCATGTAGCAAGAATAAAGTGAAATGTGCTTAAGACATGAATCAGCTTTAAAATATTTGCAAGCCACAGGGATACTATCAGCAACAATGCCAGTGGGGATGCTGCAGGGATTTAGCCAGTCGGTGGCTCTCTGTTAGCACTCCACAATCCCCTTCCTCACCCATGACATATTCTAAAAACTGAAGAGAAGGGCCTTATCCTCAATCTGATGCATTTTTTTAAAAAACTGAAATGTACAATTTAATTGCAAAGAACAGTCTTTAAGTGTAAGTGAATATTCAAGTTGATTCCTCTGGGCTCACAGCAATTAACTAGTTGCCAATGACACTCAGAAAGAATTATGATTAATCTTGGTTTTTAAATGTTTCAAATCACATTGTTATTATAAAAAAAAGAATAAGTATGGAATTTGGGTAGCCCTCTTGCCATAGACTGGGACTTGTGTCCAATCGTTTATTTCTATTTGACTTACACATGTAGACTGGGGTGGGGGAATTAATCTTCAGATGACACCAGAACAAAAGCCTTCCTATCGGAGAGCTATTCCTAAACTGCTCCTATGTAAAAATCCTGAAACCACCACTGGACATTAACTGTGTTAACTCTGCAATGAAAGAAGGCCCAAAGTACATTGCAAAAGGTTATGTGCAGGGCTGGGAGCATTATCCAGTGTTAAACACATACTTAACTTACACAAGCCTGGGGTTCAATCTTCAGCACCACAATAAAAAGGGAACTACATGCTGCTGTTTCCCAAATGGAAAAACAATAAAATAATGTTCAATTGATTATAATGTCAAATTATAATCTGGTAGAAAAAATAATGTCTTTCATTCTCATATTACAATTTAACCTTGAAATTAAAAATTTCATGGTTACAACCTTCAGGAAAAGGTAAAATAGCATGTATAGGTTCTAAGCACCAGCCCTACTGTCCCCTATAGCATCTGGCACCCAGGGAGTCCTGTTTCTAACAGATGGGAATGAATCATTTTGCCATAATAAAAGGAACAAGCTTAACTTCCAAATACCCCCACTGTTCTTATAGCCAAAGTTCAGCTTCCCATATCATACACACATAAGCAGCACAATCTTGTACCTTAAGAAACAGAAAATAAATCAGGGGAGAACATAAAACCACTTGTCTTTTGTATCTACATCCTTACTCCTCAAAATACTATAAGATCCTGGAGACCCTTTATGTCCCATCCACAATACTAACACGTGTTCTTTGCACACATAAATTGTTGGCTAAATAAGAGCACAAGTGTATTCTTAACTAAGCATTAACCCAGGGCTAATTTCCAAAGGGAATTTAACACCCTTGGGGCTCAAGTAAAAATAGTCATTTAAGTCAGCAACCTCTCAGAGCTTCCTCATGCTGAACCCACTTTATATGAAAGACCTGAAAGAGCATTTTCTGAGATACCCACTGAGGTACCCTTATTCAGGATGCAACAGAGGTTCTGCATTCCTGATTAGGAAACATCAGCACTTAGGGATGACATACTGTGTGTTACTACTGTCAGGCTGTAAATTGTTAACAGTGTAAACAATTGCATCCATTTTGTTAGAAAGAAAAATATAGCATATAATAACTACTACACTGAAGCATCTATCATGCTTACTCCAGATTTTTCTGCATGGTCTAACATAGAGTATATTGCATTGCTCATTTTTTTCTTTGCCTCATACTTCAGTCAATGAAATGAATAATGTAAGGGTATGCAAATGTAGACTCATCAGAAGAAAACATTATGATGGCACTCAAGAACAAAAAAAAAGCACAAACTTTGTTGATGTTAGTAATTTATGAAGTATATAATTTAAATCCATTTTTAAAAGAAATTAGTTATCAGGTAATGGCCATTTAAGCTGATAAAATTAGAAATAGCTGAGTGAGTAAAAGAGAATTTTAAAAGTCTTATATATGGCATATCCTGTACACTGATTTGAAGTCAGAGGTTTCGTATTTTTGTATAATTTTATCTTATCTGAAGCATCAGCTGTGTATTTTACGTCAAGGTAAATGAGCATCCTGTTTTATATGTTCAATAAAAAAATGACTCAAAGAAGAATGTGATTGCTTTGATTTTTAATAATACAAAGTTTGTCCAAAATTGATGTTACTTTTTCCAAACTCCATCTTTTTATAGCTCCTTAACAGTTTTTTACTTTATGCTGTAAAAGGAAGAACAAAAAGCAAATTAAATGTGTCTGTGGTGTTTCCTGTACAAGATACAGCAATGTGATTAGTGTCTTGCAAACTTGAGACAAAAACCACAGAATCTATAGCACTACATATTTTCTCCTAATGAGATATTTTAATAATAAATCATGTGCTGTATAGTAATAGATTGTACCTCTGAGAATACAGAAGGGAAAAACAACTCAAACTCAGTTTCTCCTACTACACACTCAACACAGTTCACCTTTGTGATCTCAAAATGTGTGCGTATTTCTCCTCACCAACAAGCAGCATTTCTGCAGCATGGATACTGGCTGTGTGTCTTCTCTTGCAATTCAGTACTGACATTACCTACCTAGAGATAATGTCAGATCCCACAGTTTGAAGGTTTGATCCCCAACACTGCTCCTGCTTTAGAACTACTTCTGCTTAAGATGCAATCACAAGCCTCAGGTTCCTTTACCTATATTTCTGACTGACTGACTATTCTTCTTTAGGCTCAATTAATTTGCTTCAGCAGCTCAAAGAACTCAAGAAACACTTTTACTTACTAGTTTAATATAAAGGATGCAAAGATGCATAGGGCAAGGTATAGGAGAAGAGGTGTAAAATTTCCATGCCCCACTGGGTGCACTGACCTCCACAAACCTCTCTGTGTACAGCTACCTAAAGCTCTCTGATTCCTGTACTTTTGTGTTATTGTGACATCTTCACTGCATAGGTGGGATTGCTAATAGGCTGTGTGGAGAAACCCAGCAAAGCCTGTCCAGATGTTTTCAGCCTTGCTTCCTCACTGGTATGGGGAAGAACCCTCTGGGACAAGGAAGGTCTTATGATCTACGATCAGATAAGGCAAGTCAGAAAATTCCTTTATGGCCAGCTCCAGGCCAGAAAGGTTGGAAAAAATCTGTCTTAGGGAAGAAAAATTCTAGTTTCCTCCAAGGGAAGGATGTTTTGAGCCAGAAACCATGGATGAGAACTTACACACACATAGACACACTCACACATCATAATGTCACAATGATAGTGTGAGCCATAAAATACACCAAGAAGTAAAAAGTAATTATTTTCTTTATTCAAACTATAGTTTAAGAAATAAAGTTATTTAATATATAAAAGCTATAAGAAAATAAGGAAAAAATATTAATAGTCATTATACATATTTATTTTGTAAAAAGTTTCATTTTCAAATAGTGCTATAGAGGGAGTGAATAAGGTATTTTTTTGAAAGAGAGAGACTAAAATATGAAGTGGTTATTTGTAAATTTTCATACCTGATTTTCTGAAAATTAGTCCTCAGTGCCTTGTCTTTTTTATTATTGTGGAATGAGAAGTTTTTCCTACCCCTTCACTGCTTATCGAGGAAAATAATGTGGTGGAAAAACTAAAAGAAATTCAGGTGTATTTGCTGGAAAATAAATGGCATACAGCAGGATTTATCATTTGTAATTCAAGAGCATAGACACATTTGCTTCTTGGCCTTTGTGATGTTTTTGTTTACCAATTATAAAATTAATGCGATAATATAGGCACATGCCAAGAGGCATAATCACCAAACATAAGTGATTGTTAATTCAGAGTGGAATTGATTTCTGTTGTCTTCTTTATAATAGCTTTTGAAATTTTGAGTTGTTTCTATAGGAGGATCCATTTTTAATCTGGATAAAATAACAAAATAATAAAGGAATGTTTATAGTTGTAGAAAAATTTTAAAAACCTAATGAATAGCTTAAAAATCATCATCACATAAACCCCAGAAATGACATGCTTAAAATTAATAAAAAGGTGCACTGCACTATTTAAAATGTGCTATTATGTTTTTAACTTTTTTAGTATCAAAAGGGTAATAGTCATCAAATATTTTCCCTTCCTTTGGAGTTGAAAAGAAGAAAATTACCCATCTACCTCAATATTAAAAATTACTTCGAGTGAGGAGGAGACCAGAATGTAGGGGGAATGATAATCTCTAAGAAAAATAGCAAATGGGACCTTTTTTTACAACACAAAATTGACTGAGTTATTTGATGAATAATCTTAGAGCAAGAATATTGCCAGAAATAAAAGGGCTGGGATCATTATATCACAAGCAATAAAATGAAGTCCATGAAAGAAGCAAAGAGGAAAAAAAAAGAGACAAGAGACATATAAAAAACAACCAGAAATATGGCAAATTGGCTATGGTCTTATCAGTAATTGCGTTAAAGGTATATGGTCTGAACACCCAAATCAAAGAACAAAGATTTTTCAGACTGATAAACAGAATAAAAATACACTAACATGCTAAGAAAGAGATATCAGATTCAAAAGCAAAAATAGTTTGAAAGAAAACTGGTGGATAAAATTAGCCCAGGCAAATAGTAACTATAAGAGAACTAGAATGGATATATTACTATTCAGCAAAATGAGCTTTAAAATGTGTGCAATTCTAAACTGGAAAGATTCTAATTTAGTGAGGGAGAAAGAGACTTCTGTATTTCCACTAATACATATAGAAATCCTAGATTTTTGCTTTGGTAGACTTTGATATCCTGCAGATTTTCAAGGACTCGTTGGTACCTGAAATAAAACTTGGACTAAGAGAAAATACACATAGCTACCCCATTCCAAAAGTTAACTCTTTCACTGATGTAGGAGGTCTTATAATCTACATAGATTCTAGTTATGATGTTTACTACTCCAAAGACAGGTACCATCGTCTGTAGGTACCAGGCTGCAGGCATCTTATGGATATACAGTTTGGTCATGTGCCAGAGTACTAGTTATCTTACTGACAAGTACTATGTTGAATTAATATAAGTAGCATTAAAACATCAAAAGATTTGGTCTTCAGCTCCAATTTGACTTAGCTGATTTGGTTATTATTGTTTTCATAGCATCTTACAAATGAGCCTAAAGTTCAGTTCATTTACATACAGGAACCCAAGCCAGGCACAGTGATGCACACCTGTAATCCCAGCAACCAATCCTTGGTTTGAGGCCCAAGGATTCCAAGTTCAAGATCAGAGAGACTCTTAGTAACTTAATGAGATGTTATCTTAAAATATAAAATAAGAAGGATTGGGGATGGAGTTCACTAGTAAAAAGTTCCTACATTCAATCCCCAGTACAAAAAAAGATACCAGAACCCAGAGTGACCTTCCAAATGCAAGAGTGGAAATGCCTCAACTTAGTAAATAAAGAATAGCATTTGAAATTGGTCATCAGACTGTAATTAGTGGAGCTGGAAGTTAGCCATGCCAGGGCCTCTAACTGTCCTTGATAAAATGCCCAGAGCTCTTTAGTGCCACGTACCGCATTTCTCAACTTCTCTTTTCTCCCATCCTTTACTCTCAGATATTTTCTATTCTATTCCACTAAGTACCATCTGTTATTCCTTTTCACACATTTTTCAGACCTTCTTTTATTCCTGCCCATTCTGCATACATCATCATTGAAAAGCAGGTAATTCTGCAAAGATCCTAATTAGTGAATTGTTTTTTGACAGGTCAATTTTTCTACCTTCTATGATAAATCATTGAATAAATGCTTTAAAGAATGTAGCCTCTTGTCAGCATATTGTCAGAAATTTTTAAAAGTTCGAGTTTACTATTGTCTGATTGAGTATTATATATATATATATAGTTGAGGCATAATGTATATCTTCAGGTGCATACATCTAAATCTATATGTGCATGAAAACATCAATGAAGATTGTGTGTTTAGACGGACAGTCATTTGTATTCTGGAACAGGTTTGAATTGGGACCATATGCAGCAATAGTACAGTAAAAATAGGTAGTTTTGAACAAAACTGATGGGGATGGGTGAAGCCTCTCATTTTTCTTATGGGAGAAAACAGGGAGGAAAGTCAATTTCTGAGTGCCCCCCCCCCCATATGTCAGGCATTGAGCTAGGCGAGCTTGCAATGTAATGCCTTTGAATTTTATCAGTAACCCTAAATGGTGGTGTTCTTATCATGTCTATTTTACAGAAGGTGTAACTGAGACTAAAGAGGCTAGTTAAAGATTATAAAGCTAGTAAGTAGTTATGCTGAATTAGAAACCAAGATCTATCTTATTCCAAAGTCTTTTTTCCCCAGGGGCAGAGATTTGAGAAGAAGTCATTGGAAGAGAAATGAAAACAGAAAAGTAAGGGAAAACTCAGCTCTTCGTGGTACTTGACACGTAGTGGACACTCTACAGTACATATTTGTTCATTCTTGGATAAATGTAGGATCAATAAACTGTGTTATGGATCTCCAGAGAATCACAACCAATAGAACACACACATACACACACACACACACACACACACATACACACACACACACACACACACACACACCCCTTCTAAGGAACTGGCTCACATGATTATGAAGGCTGAGAAGTCTCACAATCTTTCTTGCGCAAGTTGGACACCCAGGGAAGATGGTGGTGTAGGTTCTAGTCAGCTATCACTGAGGTAGTTCAAAGACCCCAAAACCAAGTGAACTGACAGTGCATATCTCAGTCTGAGGGCAAGAAAACTGATGTCCCAATTCAGGCTGTCAGGCAGAAAGAACAAACTCGTGTTCACTTTGTTTTTGGTTCCATCCAGGCCTCCAACAGATTGGATGAGGCCCACCAACACTGGCAATCACAGGCAGCCAACACAGAAACCATGCCTGCAGAAGGCGAATACCTCATCATACAGATGCCTAGCTGTAGACAATCAGGTGACTGCTGCCCTGTGCCTGGCCCACTGCTCCCTAAACCTCTTCTAGTTCTGGGTGCTGCCCAATTCATGCTCAAATAAATTCTCCAAAATGTAATCTGTCTAAGTTTTTATTTTCTTGAATATAAGTCCCCTAGAGAGGAGGATATTTGATACAAAGAAAAAAACTAGAATATCATATATAGAGATGATAGAAATACAGATATATAGGAATAAAGATTTCTCATCTATAACATGGAAAGTAAGAAACAGAAATTTGAGGGGAAAGGAAAATTACCTTGGAAATGCAGTGTCTTCCCCATTCATGTACGAGTATGAAATACAGTTACACTAATATCTCAAAATTCTCACATTTGTGGGAAAATATTAAAATCACCAAATCATAAAAAATATTAATATGACAATAATACAGGCTGAGAGGTAACTCAACAGTAGAGCACCTGCTTAGCATGTGTGAAACCCTGGACCAAACTAATTAACTAACTAAAATAAAATGACAGTAAGCACACAAAGACAGAAGAGGTCACTTAATCCTATAGCATTTAATACTCAATAAGGATAAAGATATTGCTTTGAAAATATAATCTTGAAATAAGAGAGGTATCCTATAATTTAAAAGTATTTTAAAATTAAAATTCTTAATTACTTTGCTGGCTTTAGTGGCATCGACCTGTCATCCCAGCATCTCTGGAGGCTGAGGCAGGATGATCACAAACCAGTCTCAGCAATGTAGCAAAGTCCAAAGCAACTTAGTGAGATCTTGTCTCAAAACAATAAAAAACAAAAGGGTTGAGATTGTTGTTCAGTGGTGAAGCACCCCTGAGTTCAATCCCCAGTATCACCCTCTCCAAATTTTTAGAATTATTTAAACAAAAATTGAAATAGAGTGAATATAATTTTCTGACATAACCATAAGCCCAATGGCTAATACTTTGGATTACTTCAAGTGACTCAATAATATTGTGGTCAGTTCTTAGAAACTCTAGTTTTCCTGGTATTTTGTTTTGATCACCAGTAAGATTATTGTCCCTTAGAATTCTATCTACATTCCAATATAAAAAAAAAAATAGGTAGAAGGTAAATTTGTCCTTGTCTTTACAAAATCAGATTCCTAAAAGATTACTCAGACTTCCATTTGCACCTTCTTAGCCATGTGAGTATTACATGACCATTCCTAATTGAAAGGGAAATAGAATAAATTCCAGCCTCCATAGTAAGAAAGAAATGGGGTAAGACTGGGTATTAAGACTTAACTCATAATGCCTGCTCAAATGTTATTCTAAATATAATCAACCCTATTATATCTCTTTTAAAATTTATTCTTATATAGGTGGAACTTCAAACCAGAAATAATCTCTGAAAGCTTTTCTAACTCAGAAATTCTTTGAAAGAACAGAGGAACTCACAATTTTTCCAGATGATTCAACACATATTTCTCATATTTAATCATGAATCTATGTAATGACTTTCTAAGATTCATCATATACTTAATAGTCTAAGAACTATACATTGTTTCAAAATACTAAATATATAATTTGTTGACTAAAATACTAATTCAAGAGATATTAAGTTTCACTATTTGCAATTATAGTTTGGATATAGAATATCTTCCCAAGGTACTATTGGGAGATAGTAGAATTTTTAAGAGATGCGGCCCACTTAAAGGAAATTGGGTCACTGGGGATGTGCTATTGAAGGGAAGATGGGAACCTTGGCCTCTTCCTCTCTCTTTGCTTCCTAACCAATAAGAGGTGAACAGCCCTCCTCTACCAAGCTCTTCTGACATGATGTACTGTGCCACTATCAGTCCAAATAATGGAGCCAAGTGACCTTGGATTGAAACTGCTGAAATCATGAGCCAAAATAAAACTTTCTTCTTTTAAGTTGATTATCTCAAGTATTTTGTCACTGTGGTGGAAATCTAACCTACATGTAATGTTGTACCTGCAAAATGAGAAGCAGTCATCATTCCATGTCCTGAGCATGGAATTAGCATTGCTTTGAACTATCGAACTTGGACAGTGAGACACTAGTTCTGGGAACTCTGTGGTGCAAAAGTGCCTGGGGAGTGCCCATTTGCAAGATGACCCCTTGTCATGGAATTCACTAATTCAAAGCTTTGATTTCAAATCCCAGCTGCCAAGGTAGAAAAGATGGACATAAACTGCAAAGCCCCCATCAAGTTGTTTTTCTCAACTTCATCCTGTTTACCTCAAGAAGTTTTTCATAGTGAAAACTTTAATGCTCAGACCTATATAATAAACGTGCAGGCTTTTGTTCTTTTGTTAGATCCTGTCTCCATCAGAGCTTGGATAACCCACCGGACCCTGCTGCTGCTCCATTTTTATATTTTTGTGCTGCTCACTATATTTCTTTTGACTTTATTTTTCTCAAGCCAGGTCACGGCCTGTATTCAGTTAGCTATTCACCCACTGTGCAGGCGGCAGCAGATAATTCCATACTTCCAAGAAGTATCAAAAGATAGTCTCTATCATCAGGGAATTTTTTTCTTACAATTCTTTGAAAAATGTTTTCTAGAGAGCTATGAGTAAACTATGGCAACTCCTAAATTTATGTTTTTCTTTTTCAAGGAAAATCCTAATGCATTGTCCATCATTAATCTTCCTTCTCTGAATTCATAATTAATTACAATCTACCCCAGTCCTTATCACATTAAATGGCATTTGGATCACATGCATTTATCCATGCACCCTACTCCAGTTTCTTTTGAAGATAAACCTAGATTTGTACACAGTTACAATTATCCCTAGATGTGCTGATACACTATCTGTGATCTGCAACCACTCCTGGCTCTTAAAAATAACCTTCCCCCAACTCCTTCTGAAAGTGTAAAAGGGATGTCTCATTCCTAGAACATAGCTTCTTGGTTATCGAAATGTGTCTGCCATTTTCTTTCTCTAGCCTTTTCTCTTTAGCATCTCCTGCTGCAGCTTCCTTAATACAAAGATGCCATTTGTTCTGAAATAGGAATGAGAATACGTTCTTTTAGCTGCTGTAGTACTCTCAGTTACTCTGATGCTCTTACTTATTTATCCAAACAAACAAAACCCCTCTTTCTGTTTGAACCCATCACCTGGGGTTAGGCTAGACACTTCTCTACAATCAAAGTAGCTTTTCCTTTCAGATTACTTCATCTGTCTTCTGCATCAAGGTAAGTTCATCCATGAGATTTTTAAAATTTCAAATGCATATAGGACCCCAGCGAATTCTCCTACCATTCTTGACCTCCATAGCCAAACCAAAGCAGAGGCCTTTGCTGCATAAGTTTGTCTTACTCTGCAAGCTGACAGCTTCCTGGTAGCAGGATGCATTGCAAGTCTGTTTTGCCCTCATTCTGCCTTTTATGCAACAGTTGGTTACAACAAATACTTAAAAATCTGTGCTGTGTTGACTGTAACCAGACCTACTCAGTGTGAAGAAAGGACTGTGCCTCACTATATAAAAATGCAGAAATTGACTGAAGGCAAAAATGAGATTAAACACTAGATTTTCCCAGCAAATATTGATTAAATTTAAATTGTATTTGATGGCATTGTCGTGGTGTCATCCTGGTCTGACAGAAATAATAGAGGAATGGGGACTACTTCAGACCCCAAGGGGTTATCTAACTGCCTAATGAGGCATTTGTTTTATGTTTAAATATTATTTTCACTGATTATAAAAAAGAACATCCATTCCCTTTTATCAATTTCTACTCAGGACAGGCAAATATGCTTAGATAGATTGAAAATGCCTTTTAAATAAGTGATTAAATATGAAGAATGAGTCTCTACTTTCCTTGACTAGACATTGTGGCATTGATATTGGCATTTTTGTTTCTTTAAATTGCATTCACTTCCACCACAGCTTCCTTCTCAGAGGACATTGCTGCAGCCCAGACTTTACTTCACTTATCTCCCTTTCTATAGAGTTATTTATTTATTTATCTTTGTAACTTAAAATTTTCAAACTCTACAGTTGGGATTATTTAGATACAATTTACATATGGTGAAGTTTTAGGCTCAAGTCAACAGTTTTTAAAATGTACATAGTCATATAACCTGCACCAGTCACAATGGAAAATATCTCTATTGCCCCAAAAGTTTCCTTATGCCTTTTTAGTTCAATTTTTTTCCTCATTCCCAGCCTCTGCAGCCAACCTGATTTCTGTCCCTTTAGTTTTGCCTTTGAAGTACGTCATAAATTGATTCATAAAACAAATGGCTTTTATGTCTGCTATTTTCTGTGGGAGTTCTGTGTTTGGGATTGGGATATACAAACTTCATGATTGTAACATGCTTGGTGACTAGGAAGTTTCTGTGCAAAGACACAGAATGCCTAGCTACTAGGAGATGCCTAGCTACTGGGAAACTCCTATGCAAAAGCACAGGATGTCTGGCTGCCATAGCCTTGTCCTTCATAAGTTTACTCTGCTTCCCAGACCTAGAATGCCCGGCCTCCTCCCTCTAAGATAACTATGCAGGTGCACTATCTGGTTTCCTTAGCAATGTCCTTGGAGAGAAAGGGCTCTGGTTGTATTAACCTGGACCTTATCTCAGTTAGCTAGCACTTGGGTTAAAGAAATACTAATTAAAATATAGTCATGGTAACCAGGGGTTCTTTGAGTTAAGAAACTCCCAGGCAGGGAGGAGTGGACACTTCACTCTGCACTTCTTCTTCACCACTTCACTTCACTCCTCTCTGCTCCACCTGTCTGCCTGCTTACAACCTGTGTCTGTGTCTGTTCTTCTGTGCGCCTCCTCACAGGTATTCCTCCACAGTTTTCCTTTAATGTCTTTCATGTTGTTGCATCTATCAATTGCTCTTTCCTCTTTATTTCTAAGTATTATTGTATGAACACTTCGTGATTATGTTGATTCGCTTGTTTTCTTGTCTTTGAGACTTGTGTGTATGAGACAGGTAGGAAGGTATTTTTTTTTTTTACCACAGTTGGATTTTTTCATTTTATATTTCATATAAGGTAATACGGTCCTTGGGGAAAACTCAGGCCTACTGAACATATTTACACACATGGCATTGCCCAGACAGAAATGTGCTCCAATCCACTATGCTACACAGATGGCCTATTGCATTTATTGATTCTTCTACCTATAGATTCGAAAGGTGTTATTAGAGATTTCGTATCTGGAAGTATAATTGGCCACAGAACGTAATGGGAAGAGAATGGGTGTCAGGAAGGTTTGGTTTCTCATGCTCAGACATTTTTCTTGAATCCGGCTGTCTAAAAATTAGCTTCCTTACTCACACAATGGAAATATTGATGTGCAACTCATGAAGTTATGAGAAGCCAGAATAAAATAAGTTTTAAACAGTGATAGAGTTCTCAGCAAATAGTCCTCTCATTCTTCTTTTCTCATCTCCTTATTCAGAACGATCTTTTGGCATAGATAAATTT